>NW_012115333.1:3487320-3530834 GCF_000951035.1 Colobus angolensis palliatus | reverse complement strand
TACATATGTAACAAACCTGCACGTTATGCACATGTACCCTAGAACTTAAAGTATAATAAAAAAAAATAAATAAAAAAATGAAAAAATAAAATAATGTTTACAGCAGCTGTATCTGTAATCATGAAAAACTGAAAACGTGCCAGACATGGTAGCTTATTCCTGGAATCCCAGCACTCTGGGAGGCTGAGGCAGGAGGATCACTTGAGGCCAGGAGTTGGAGACCAGCATGCCCAACATAGTGAGAACTGGTCTCTTTACAAAAATATTTTAAAACTTAGCAGGGCATGGAGATGCACACCTGTAGTCCTAGCTACTTGGGAGGTGAGGTGGGAGGATTCAGAACAGGGATCCGAAAAAAAGATTCAGAACAGGGAGCCCTGAGGACGAAAAAAAAATGATCTCTAGACCTATCCCAAACTTCCTTTATTTGAATACGACTCTATTTTACTTAGATGAGAAGAGCTAACATTTATAGAGTGCTTGCTATGTGCCAGGAACTGTCTCCAGTTTTCCTTTTCTTTCTGTGTAGAGGCAGGGTCTTCCTCTGTTGTCCAGGATGGTCTTGAACTCCTGTGTTCAAGTGATGATCCCATGTCAGCCTCCTGACTACCTAGGACTACAGGCACATGCCACCACACCCAACTAATTTTTTTAAAAATGTTTTTGTAGAGACGGGGTCTTCCTATGTTGCCCAGGTTGGTAAGCATTTTATGCATATTAAATTATATAATTCTCAAAACAACCCTACAAAGTAGGAACTATTATAATCTTCATTTTATGGATGAGAAAACTGAGGCACAGAGAGATGTGCCAGGCCCCACAGCTAGGAAGTGAAGGAGCTATAACGTGGTCTGGCTCTAGAATTATGATCGCAACACTTTGCAATATAGTCTTATTACCACATTCTATAGCCTCCCCCTGATTTGCTCTTTAGTCACTGGGTCTGTGGTTTATGTTTCAGTTCATAAAAGATGTATAAACAGAGAAGTATTGAAGGATTTCCTAGATAAGGCTTGGTTATCTGTATAGTCTTCCACTTTTACAATTACTTCAAATCAGCAAGCATTTCCTTAATGCCAATCCTAGCACTAAGAACCAGGGACCCAGAGACAGACAAAGCACAATCCTTGCCCTCAAGGAACTCATTCTAGTGAAGGAGACTCAAATGGAACAACTGCAATTCAATGCAATAACTCGGACAGCAGAAAGATCAGAGAAGGCTTTCTAGAGGAGGGGAGACAGAAGTTGAGGATGTGAACTTAAAGTTTGCCAGGAAAATATGGCACGGAAGAGCACTTCAGGCAGATGGAAGTAGGTGCAAAGGAATGAATTGCGGGTGGGGGGAGCACAGAGAGATAAATGAGATGGAAAGGGAGAAAGAAATAGGAAACAGAAATAAAGAAAGAGAGAGATCATGGGACGACACATGGTTCTGCTCAGTAGGCATGTTACTGGTTGCTATAAAGGGCAGAGGCAAGGCCACAGAAGGAATGTGGCCACACTGCATGGAGCACCTACTCCTCAGTCATACTTCCCTTGTTCCATGCTGGCAGACTTAAACATAGCACAAAGAAAACTCCCTGAAGGCTGCCTTGGCCACCACTAGCCTCCCACCATCTAGCTCAGTATCTCTTATAGAGTGCCTCGTACCAACTGTGCTTTGTGATTTAAGATTCTAATTTATGACTTTGTTGACATGAAAAATTCAATTACCACTATCGGATTCCTGGAAAGACTTAAAAGAACAGCACTGCGATTTTCACGGGCACTGTCCACAACGGCTAACTTTTCACATTTGTAGAGGACTATACAACTAACGAAGGTTTCATTCACATTGTCTCAAGTAATCTGTTTTTTTTGTTTGTTTATTTGTTTTTTTTTTTTTTGAGATGGACTCTCACTCTGTCGCCCAGGCTGGAGTGCGTGGCATGACCTCGGCTCACTGCAACCTCCGCCTCCCAGGTTCAAGCCATTCTCCTGCCTCAGCCTCCTGAATAGCTGGGATTACAGGCTCACGCCAACACACTCAGCTAATTTTTACATTTTTAGTAGAGACAGGGTTTCACCATGTTGACCAGGCTGGTCTCAAACTCCTGACCTCAGGTGATCCACCCAGCTCGGCCTCCCAAAGTGCTGGGATTACAGGTGTGAGCCACTGCACCCGGCCTTCTCAAGTAATCTTGATAACACTTGTTGGTTAGGTGCTCCTAAACCCACTATACAGAAGAGGAAATGAAGCTTAGAGAAGTGAAGTGACCTAAGGTTCTTGCCAGAGTTCAAAGCGTATGTATCCAAATCCAGTGCTTCTTCCACTATACCACAGCTGCAAGACTCAGAGGTTACACCTGGCTCCCACTTGCCCTAGACCTTCCTACCTGCCTCTAAGCCTCACCAAGACTCACTTCTCACTTATAAAGCTCTCCTTCTCTTAGGCAATCCCAAGGATAAACACCATGCCAAAACATAGTATGAGAAGTTTGTCAATGGCTGTCTGCTATCTAAATGAAAAATTTCAAAATCTAAATATATAGCCACTACCCTCTACACATGACACTTCCTATGCTCCCTTCTTTGTTTTATCACATTATCTGATCATACAACTGACTTATTTGTTTTTCATCCATTTCCCCGAATAGAATTCAATTTCCTTGAGGATAGGGATTTTTTTGTCTTTTGCCCACTGCTCTACCCCCAGTGGCTGCAAGAGTGCTTGGCACGAATAAACATTCATTTAACGAACTACTTCATCTGACATGCAAGGCCCTCCACAGTCTGATTTGCACAAAGGTCTCCCAACCATCTCCAACCTATTTCAAGGTCCTTCCAACATACTTCCTGGCATTCCCACTCCTATCCATTGGATTTTATTTCCACCTAGGTTCACCTAGGTTCTGCTACAGACCACTTCTTTCAGGAAGCCTTCTCTCATCACTCCAATCCACATTAATGTCTCCTTCTACAGAGCTTAACAGTACCAACCATCTGTGGCATGTGTATGGCACCTCTCAAGTGTGGCTCTACAAGGTCGACCAGACACACCAATTAGATGCAAACTTCTTGAGGATAGGGTTGATCTCTCTCTCTCTTCTCTCCTCTTCCCTTTCTCTCTTTCTCTCTCTCTCTCTCTCTCTCTCTCTCTCTCTCTCTCTCTGTCTCTTTCTTTCTCTCTCCTCTCTGCAACCCATATTGCTTCTGTCCCAGTGTCTGGTATATGTAACAAGTGATTAATAAATACTGACTCAGTGACCTGTTTATGACAGAAAATCTCAAATTAAAGTTCATGTAAATGAAAAGGAGTGAAAACTGTGCTTGGTCCTATCCTATGAACAAAATGTGACAGTGTTATGATTGTTAAAAGCTATGGCACCAGGCCAGGTGCAATGGCTCACACCTATAATCCCAGCATTTTGGTAGGCCAAGGCAGGTGGATCATTTGAGGTCAGGAGTTCAAGACCAGCCTGGCCAACATTGTGAAACCCCGTCTCTACCAAAAATACAAAAATTAGCCAGGCATGGTGGTGCACGCCTGTAGTCCCAGCTACTCGGGATGTTGAGGCAGGAGAATCACTTGAATCTGGGAGGCAGAGGTTGCAGTGAGCCGAGACTGGGCCACTGCACTACAGCCTGGACAACAGAGCGAGACTCTGTCTTAAAAAATAAATAAATAAAAAATAAAATAAAATAAAATGCTATGGCACCAGATGGCCTAAGTTAGAATCTAGGATTCACCATGTACAACCAGTTTGGATAGGAACAAGTTTTAAACTTCTACATGCCTCAGTTTCCTCATCTGTAAAGTGGGAATAATATTAGTCCCTAATTCACAGGTTGTTTATAAGTATTAAATGAGATAACAAAGGCAAGTACTCAGCCTAATGCACAGAATAAGCCCCAACCAAGTATTATTATTATTGATAATGAACTAAGTTTAAGAGTAGACCTTCTTCATAATGGGTACAATGTTTCTTTTCAGAGTGATGAAAATATTCTAAAATTGATTGTGGTGATGGTTGCACAACTCTGTGAATATACTACAAAACATTGAATGAGACATTACAAATGGGTGAATTTTATGGTATGCGACTTTTATCTCAATAAACTTATTTTTTTTAACCCCCCAAAAAGAACAGATCTTGTATCTATAGATGAGTTGGAACAGAGAGTAGAACAGAAAAGGGGCTCTCCCCAAAAGCAAGTTGTTAACACTAGTTGGTCAAAGCCCACAGAATTCATGAAGTCCACTTTTGTTTTCGGTGATAGGCAAGATCTCTGTAGTGTGTGGTCCACTTAGGAGGAGGAATGAGGGTCATGATACTAAGGATGGAGCTAACACTGAAAATGCTACTGAGACGAAGCTCAGTGGCTCATGCTTGGAAACCCAACACTATGTGAGGCCAAGATGGGAGGATCACTTGAGGCAAGAGTTCAAGACCAGACTGGACAACATAGACAGACTCCATCTCTACCAAGAAATAAAGAAACAAAATGCTATTGAATAGGATCAGAAATGAAGGAGGAGAAAAATAGGTCACCTCTCATCTCAGACCAAGTGCAGACTGCTAAGTTGTCTCAGAGAGCACTTTGGCATGACCGAAAAGGAATTAAACAGGCAATGTTTGGCTGGGCATGGTGGCTCACGCCTGTAATCCCAGCACTTTGGGAGGCCAAGGTGGGCAGATCACCTGAGGTCAGGAGTTCGAGACCAGCCTGGCCAATATGGTGAAACCCTGCCTTTACTAAAAATACAACAAAAAAATTCGCTGGGCATGGTGGTGTACTCCTGTAATCCCAACTACTCATAAGGCTGAGGCAGGCGAATTTCTTGAATCCAGGAGGTGGAGGTTGCAGTGAGCCAAGGTCATACCATTGCAGTCCAGCGTGGATGACAGCGAGTCTCCATCTCAGAAAAAAAAAAAAAAACAGGCAATGTTGGAGGAATATCCTCCAAAGGGAAGCTCAACATGGAAAACAAGAAAAAGTAAATGGAAAACAACACGCCCTCCAGAAGAGGACAACCCCCCAGGGATCCCCAGAGAGCTCCAACTTGTTCTTTCAATTCTTTCTCTCATCCATGAGAGACCTAATTACATTTTGGTAATCTCAGACAAAAATTCCATGGCAGAGAAGATTGTTCCCTGTTTACATCTTTGCCTCAGTGTTACTGGTGACAAAGCCAAGTTCTAGAAGCAACTTGACCAGGGAGTGAGTTTGGAATTGTTTCCCTAAGGAGGAACCTTTGCCAGGTACCTTATCATTCGTCACTCTGACCCGGGCTAAATAACTGGAAAGTGGGGGGAAATTTATATGGGGGAGGAGTGACTGAAGAAAAAATAAAGAAGCTGGTTATTGTACTTGATTCCTAGAGAATAAGTAATCCAGTATGAAATAAGCATTTCATTGTATTTCAACTTTTAAAAACTGGTCACCCTCTAAATTGTTAAGTAATTTCCTTCATATCACCACCCCTTTCCATTTATATTATTTCAAAAGTAGAGGGTTATGAGACTACTATTTTCCCAGACTGTCACATAGCAGGCATTCAACAAATTTTCGTGATTAAATTAACATGAGGGTATATTATGCTTTAGGTAAATTCCATGTTCCACCACCTTTTGATCATACTTATGCCTAGGAAGCCCCTCTCACTAGTTAAAAAGCTCTAAGGGCACAAAAACCATCAGGATAACCATGGAATACTACTCAGCCATAAAAGGAACAAAATATTGTCTTTTGCAGCAACCTGGACAGAGTTAGAGGCCATTATTCTAAGTGAAGTAACTCAGGACTGGAAAATCAAATATTGTATGTTCTCACTTATAAGCGCAAACTAAGCTACGAGGATGCAAAGGCATAAGAATGATATAACAGGCTTTGGGGACTCCGGGGGAAGGTTGGGAGGAGGGTGAGGGATAAAAGACTACATACTGGGTGCAGTGTACACTGCTTGGGTGATGGGTGCACCAAAATTTCAGAAATCACCACTGAAAAACTTATCCATGTAACCAAAAACCACCTGTACCCCAAAAACTATTGAAAATTTTTTTAAGAAAAGTCAGTACAAATATATTTAAATAAGCCCCTCAAAATATATTGCAAGAAAGGACACTAATCTAGGACTCAGAAGAGCTAGGTTGCAGTCCAGTTACGTGGCCTTGAACAGGTCCCTCTGGCCCTCAGTCTTCCCCTCTGAAATAGGAAGGGTTTAAACTAGATCAGTAGTTTCAACCTCAAAGCAATACTGCTCCTAGGGGACATTTGGCAAGATGCAGAGGTGATTTTGCTCGGCCCAATGGCTGGGGGAGCACTGCGGGTATTTAGACATCTAGCAATGCCTAGCACAGACAAACAATGAAGAACTATCCTGTCCAATGGCTAAAGCAGATTACCCACCCTCCCCCAGAAATAACTGGACAAAATAATTAAGATCTCGGCAACTTCTAAAATTCCTTGCCGTAGGCCAATATAACAAAGAATACCGTTAAACTGTGACTGTTCTATTAAGGTGAAGAGTGATGAAACAGTCAGTCATGTTTTGTTTGGTAAAAAGAGAATGAAATGAAAAAGGAAAAGAAAAAATTCCTCTACATTTCATATTCTGAAACTAGTGTGATTAACTAGTTATCTTCTGGAACCCAGCATGACAAGAATAAGATCTGAATGTGGCAATAAGTCTTATAACTTAAAACATATCTCACACACATACACACACACATACTTATACACACACAGGAGGAACTTTATTAACTACAACCAGATGTTTCTTAACAACCACTTGCTTCAAAAAATCACAAACAGTGAATTCCGTTAGACTCTGCCGTTCACATTTGAAATCTAAGTAAGTCTGAGTTAGGGGCAAGTAAAAACAAAGATTGGAAAAGCGTGCATAGAGTAGCAAGTTGTTTGCTCTGCTGGTTGCACGTGTTTGGAGCCAATGAAAGAACATGGATGGTTGTTTATCAGTTTCATCCCAAGAGTCAAGAGGGTGGAGTTGGAGAGGCTTTGCTTATTAATATAATTTACTATTTTTAATGCCTGCTCTGAAATGCTTCCCACCAATCTGCATTATTTACTCTGCCTTGTAGATTGGAAACAATGAACCCTTTCTTTCTGCTACTCATCAACCCAAAGGTAAATCAGTTGGAACAAAAATTCTAATTCCAAGGACTTAACCACAAACTGTTGTGAACCAGCAATTAACTTACTGATACAATACCACAAGCCAGAGAAAGAAGAACATCAAAGCTTTCAGCCCCTAGGAGAAGAAGGGCCAACATTTAAATAGAATCTTTTGAGAAGATGGCTTTGGGAAAAAAATAGCTTTTCTGATTTTTCTGGACACAATTTATGATAACTCCATCCAAACCCACTACTAATCAAAGCCAAATTTAACCCCTTCCTGAAACTAGAAAAGAAACTACAATGAATAAACCTTTTATTTCAAAGATTTTTTTTTTAAGCAGTTATTTTCTATGGCATAAAAGGCAGACTTCTGTGGCCAGGCCCACCTTGGCAGCAGTCTCCAAGAATATAGCGTAGAGTTCCAGAAATATAAAAATCCTGAATCTGCACTAATATTTTTTGCCAGTGGCCTCACTGGGCCAGTATCCAAACTCTAGGGTCTAATGTTTCAAAATAAGGCCAAACCCAAAACTGAACAATCATCTTTACTGTTTAGCAGTGTCTTAATTCTAAGATGCATTTGCTACCAGCAAGTTGTCATATATACTGGGGAAACTAATATACATATTCGGCTCTGATGAATCCGTTATTTGCCCTGCCACCCACCAGCTGACTTCTCTTAGCCAATCTATCTGCAACTGTTATTAAATTTCGCAGACCTACACAGCCCTTGCTAAGGGTCAGCTGTGTGGGTCGGTTTATTTTGTAAATCAGAGAAGGAAGGAGAGGGGCGAGGAACAACACCTTGTTGCCATCTAACATTTGGAAAGGGTGGGATATAAGAAAACCCTAGGTAAACTATAGCGACTTGAATGTCACAGAGAAATGATTTTCTTCCTTTAATCACCACTGTTCCCAAATATCAGAGAACAATAAACAAAGGGGAATAAAGCCAGACCACCAAAAGCTACTCTTGTTTTATTCATTTCAAATAGGCATCTCAAATTTATGTCCAAACAAAACTCAACTCTTGTCCTTATTCATCCTCTCTCCCTCCTTTCTCCTCCCCCCACCCTCTCTCTCTCTCTCTCTCTCTCTCTCTCTCTCTCTCTCTCTCTCTCTTCCCTATATCCTCTCCCTTGCTACCTCCACGGGCAAGTCATGATGATTTCACTTTCTAAGAATATTCTAAATCCCTACGCATTTCTCACCATCTCCACCACCACCACTTTAGTCCAAGCCACCATTCTCTTACTCAGGTTATTGTAATAGCCTCCTAAACTGATTGCCCTGCTTCCACTCTCATTCCTATAATCCATTCAATGCACAGAGGCAGAAGTATCTTGAAAATACAAGCTATATGATACTCTTTCATCATCCTGTTGTTGTTCCTTTATTGGATTTATTCCTGTAAGAATATACTGTATCTGTTTGTTTACTAGTGTATTTTATGTCTCTCTCTATGAAAATTTAAGCTCCATAAAAGGGACTTTGTCTCTTTCACCAACATATCTGTATAACTAGGACAGTGCCTGGCATACAGACATTCAATAAATATTTGTGGAATGAATGATTATTTTACAAACTCTTAGTGCACACTTATCTGACAAATCTGTGCTAGGTGGTACGGTTTGATGAAGACAAATAAGACATGTTCCTGCCCTGAAGGAACTCATAGGAGGAGCAGAAACATTAAATAATTACAATATAATATACTGAAAACAAAAATAAAAGTATAACTCAAAGGCACTGCAAGTAAGAAGAGGGGTCATCTGACTCTGTTTGGGTGTGACGCAGAGAGCTTTACTGAAGAGAAGAAATTTGAGCTGGAGCTTGAAGAATGAGTATTTCCAGATGGAGAAAATGTGTGATGGGCGTGGCATGCAAAGGGAACAGCACAGGCAAAGAATGGAATCTTAAGCAAAGACGGGGTCAGAAGAATGTGGACTACAATCAGGAAACAAAAAGCAGTTTCGTAGGTGGAGTGGAAGATATATATAGGAATAAATAATAGAAAAGGAATCTTGAAGAGGTGGGCTGTGGTCAGAGTATAAAGGGTTTCGTATGTCTAATTAAGAAGTTTAGGCCAGGCGCAGTGGCTCAAACCTGTAATCCCAGCACTTTGGGAGGCCAAGGTGGGTGGATCACTTGAGGTCAGCAGTTCGAGACCAGCCTGGCCAACATGGTGAAACCCTGTCTCTACTCAAAATACAAAAATTAGCCATGTGTGGTGGCATGCACCTGTAATCCCAGCTACTCTGGAGGCTGAAGCAGGAGAATGGCTTAAACCCGGGAGGCGGAGGTTGCAGTGAGCCAAGATCGCACCACTGCACTCCCGACTGGGCAACAGAGCAAGACTCTTTCTCAAAAAAAAAAAAAAAAAAAGAAGTTTGGTATTAATTCTTTTAGACTTAGACGGTGGGGAGTAAGCTGCATTTTCAAGCAACCAGGGAAAGAGATTAAGCCATTCAATAGCTATTTATTGAGTGTCTGATCAGATGTGTTTTCAGGAAGATAATCCAGGCAACAGAGGCAAATTTTACTGTATAAAAATTGTGTTTAATGCTAAAGTATTCACAGATGAAATGATATGATGTCTGAGAATTTGCTTCAAAGTAATCCAGGCCCAAGGTGGAAGGTACTAGGTGAGGGGCATAGATACAACAGATTGGCATATGTTAATCATTGTTGAAGTTGGGTATGGGAGACACAGGAGTTCTTTATACTATTCTCTCTATTTCTCTATGGATTTGAATTTTCCATATCAAAAATAAAAACAACCTGAATTAAGTTTATAATGGAAATAATCTAAAATGTTCAGTAATAATACCTATTTAGTAGTAATAAGATCTTACTGAGAAATTATGGTAGATACAGACAATGGAATACTAGTCAACATTTTTTTTTTTTTTTGAGACAGGGTCTCACCGTTACCCAGCTTGTAGTACAGTGGCGCAATCATGGCTCCCTGCCGCCTTGACCTCCTGGGCTCAAGCAATCCTTCTGCCTCAGCCTCCCAAGTTGCTGGGACTATAAGCACACACCACCAACTCTGCCTAATTTTTTTTTTTTTTTTTTTTTGGTAGAGACAGGGTCTCGCTTCATTGACCAGACTAGTCTTGAACTCCTGGACTCAAGTGATCCTCCTACTTCAGCCTCCCAAAGTGCATGGATTACAGGCGTGAGCCACCACACCTGGCCAGAACATGTTTTAATGATAGTTAAAAGCACACTTGTTTTCTCCTTGTTAAGAAACTGATTTTGTCCACACATTTTTTTCTTTTTTTTTTTTTTTTTTTGGTAGAGACAGGGTCTCGCTTCATTGACCAGACTAGTCTTGAACTCCTGGACTCAAGTGATCCTCCTACCTCAGCCTCCCAAAGTGCATGGATTACAGGCGTGAGCCACCACACCTGGCCAGAACATGTTTTAATGATAGTTAAAAATGGGCCAGGCACGGTGGCTCATGCCTGTAATTCCAACACTTTGCAAGGCCCAGGCAGGCAGATCATTTGAGGTCAAGAGTTAGAGACCAGCCTGACCAACATGGTAAAACCCCATCTCTACTAAAACACAAAAATTAGCTGGACATGGTGGAGGGTGCCTGTAATCTCAGCTACTCAGGAGGCTAAGGCAAGAGAATTGCTTAAACCCAGGAGGCTGAGCTTGCAGTGAGCCAAGATTGCACCACTGCACTCCAGCCTGGGCAACAGAGCAAGACTCTCTCTCAAAAATAAATAAATAAAAATAAATGTGTAATGACATGGGAAGATGTTAATATGTGTGATTTAGTAAAGAAAAAAAGCCATAAAAATCAGCATGTACATGATGTTCCAATTTTTTAGCAGGCTGTAGAGAGTTGTGGTTAAGAGTGTTGAATCTGGAGCCTGAGAGATCTGGGTTTCTGCCACTTAGTCACTATGTGACTTTGGGCGAGGGGGATAATAATAGCATTTACCAGTCATGAGCTTTTCGTAAGGATTAAATTGAGATAATATATGTGTATTAGTCCATTCTCACACTGTTATAAGGACATACTTGAGACTGGGTAATTTATAAAGGAAAGAGGTTTAATTGACTCACAGTTCCACAGAGCTGGGAAGGCCTCAGGAAACTTACAATCACAATGGAAGGGGAAGCAAACGTGTCCTTCTTTACAAGGCAGCAGCAAGGAGAAGTGTAGAGGAAAAGGGGGAAAAGCCCCTTATAAAACCAGCAGATCTCATAAGAATTCACTATCACAAGAATAGTAGCATGGCAGTAACTGCCCCCATGATTCAGTTACCTCCCACTGGGTCCCTCCAATGACACATGGGGATTATGGGAACTACAATTCAAGATGATATTTGCGTGGAGACACAGCCAAACTATATCAGTATGTAAATCACTTAAAAGATTATTATTAATATTATTATCAGCTATATATGGCAAGAGCTACTTAAAAAGGAAAACACTGGGGCCAGGTGCAGTGGCTTATGCCTGTAATTCTAACACTATGGGAGGCAAAGGTGGGTAGATTGCTTGAGCTCAGGCGTTTGAGACCAGCCTAAGAAACAAGGCAAAATCCCATCTCTACAAAAAATACAAAAACTAACGGGCTGTGGTGGTGTGTGCTGTAGTCCCACCTACTCAGGAGGCTGAGGTGGGAGGATCATTTGAACCCAGGAGGTCAAGGCTGCAGTGAGCAGAAATTGTGCCACTGTACTCCAGCCCGGGTGACAGAGTGAGACTGTCTCAAAAAGAAAAGTTAGATAAATTATGGTGTATTCACTGATTTACTAAATGAATAATTATTAAGGGCCCACTGCAGACAAGACATTGGAAATATAATGGTGATCAAGACATAAATGGTCCCTGCTCTTGTACAACTTGCAGTCTAGAAGAGTTAACAGCAATAACATTAAAGAGCTATTACAGTATTCACAAAACATGTTTTAGCATATGTAGGAATGCTTATGATTTAAAGACATAGTATTAATTGCCTAATGCTACTGAAACAATTTACCACAAATTTAGTAGCTTAAAATAACACAAATGTATTATCTTACAATTCTGGATGACAAAAGTTCAAAGGTGTCGGTAGGGCTGCATTCTTTCTGAAAGCTCTAGGGGAGAATTCAGTCCTGGACTTTTCTAGCTACCAGAGGCTACACATATTCCCTGTATCCTAGACAGCTACTTTTACCACCACATCATCTTCTCTCTATCTGACCCTTCTTCCTCCCACCCCAGATGATAAGGGCCCACCCCAGATAATCCAAGATAATCTCTTCATCTCATGATCCTTAATCACATCTGCAAATTTCCTTTTGGCACTTAGGGTAACATGTTCACAGATTCTAAGGATTAGGACTTGGATATTTTGGGGAAGCTATTATTCTGTCACAGACATAATTATGAATAGAAAAAAACAATATAAGGAAATATATAAAAATATTAATAGTGGCTGAGTCTGAGCAGTTGTACTATGATTAATATTTTTGTGTCTTTCTCTTTTTTTTTGCAATTTCTAAAATATCCACAATGAACACATATCACTTTGTGACAGAATACAGAGATACAAACTCAAAAAATACAAAGGGGCATTGAGTAAAGCATACATTTTTGTCTTACCCTTGTCTGTCAGCCCCCAGTTTCCTATCTCCAGAGGCAACTATCCTCAGCAGTTTTTTTCTTACAGAGATAGGGTATGCAAGAACATATCTGTGGTAGGCTGAACAATGATCCCTCAAAGATATCCACACCCTAATCCCCAGAACCTGTGAATGTGTTACTTTACATGCCAAAAGGGACTCTGTAAATGTGGTTGAACTACAGATCTTGAGATGTTGAGATTATCTTAGATTACCCAAGTGAGCCCAATGTAATTGCAAAGGTACTTCGGAGGGAGGCAGGAGGATCAATGGGGTAGAAGTCAGTAATGTAATGATGGAAGCAGAGATTAGAGCAATGTGCTTTAAAGATGGAGGATGGCCCACAAGCCAAGAATCACAGACAGCCACTTGAAGCTAAAAATGGCAAGGAAACAGGTTCTCCCCTCAGAGCCTCCACGAGGAACCAGCCCTGCCTACATCTTGACTTTAGCAGTGAAACTCATTTTGTACTTCTTATCTCCAGAACTATCAGATAATATGTGCATGTTTTACGCCACAAAACTGTGCTAGTTTGCCACATTAGCAATAGGAAAACAACAAAAAATATACATATTATCAAAATAGACAGTTGATCCTTGAACAACACAGGTTTGAACTTCACAGATCCACTTATATGAAGATTTTCTTCCTCTTTTGCCACGCCTAAGACAGCAAGACCAATCCCTCTTTTCTCCTCCTCCTCAGCCTAACTCAACACGAAGGTGAAGATGAAGACCTTTATGATGATCCACTTCCACTTAATGAATAGTAAATATATTTTCTCTTCCTCGTGATTCTTAACATTTTCTTTCCTCTAGCTTACAATATTGTAAGTATACAGTATATAATACATATACAAAATATGTGTTAATCTACAGACCAGATAAGCCTTCTGGTCAACAGTGAGTTATTAATAGTTAAATTTGGGGGGAGTCAAAAGTTATAAGGAGATTTTTTACTGCATGGTGGGAGGATGGCTTGAGTCTAGGAATTCAAGGCAGCAGTCTGCTATGATTGCACCACTGTGATACACACAGGAGACAGGCAAATACTGGGTAGAAGAGAATGGTTCCCCAGCAAAGGCCCCACCCTCAAGCCTGGAGACCCACAGCCCTAAATGGGGACAGTCATTCCTGTTTTCATGCGCAAAACATTGCCTTTTGGCCCACAACACCCCCTATCTTGTACCCATATAAACCCCGATCTCCAGGCTCCAGAAGCAGACAAGGAGACAAGCAGATGAACAGCAGAACAATGCAGCAGCGAAAGAGAGAACAGGAGGAATGTCTGAATGCCAAGAGGAGTTTGGCTGAGGGTGGTCAGAGAAGAGTTTGGCTGCTGGACAGCCAAACTCCAGGGGAAGATCATCTTCCCACTCCATCCCCGCTTCCAGCTCCCCATCCAGCCTGCTGAGAGTCACCTCCACCACATAATAAAACCCTGCATTCATCCTTCAAGTTCGTGTGTGACTCAATTCTTCTGGGACAATGGACAAGAGTTCAGGATACAGAAAGCTGTCACATGGGCCCTCTGCCCTTGCAGAAAGGCAGAGGGTCCACTGAGCTGATTAACACTCAAGGTGTCCACGGATGGCAGGGCTAAAAGAGCACACTGTAACACATGCCCACTTGGGCTCCTGCACCTGTTCACCTGCGTGCTCCCCTTCCCGTAAGGGGTTTGAGCAGCGGCAGCGACTGAACAGATCAGTCACACCTCTGTTGCATGTCCTGCAAGTGGAGTCAGGGAACTCTCCCGTTTCAACTGCACTCCAGTCTGGGCAACACTGTCTCTTAAACAAACAAACAAAACAAAATAGAACAGTGATTTGTTCATTTGTTTGTTTTTAGACAAAGTATAACTCTTTCATTCAGGCTGGAGTGCAGAGGCTCGATCACAGCTCAGTGCACCCTCAAACTCCCAGGCTCGGGCAATCCTCCTGCCTCAGGCTCCCAGGTAGCTGGGACCACAGGCACACACCACCACACCCAGCTAACATTTTAAATTTTGATTGAAATTGCCAAACTCCCTTGAAAGAGATTCTGTCAATTTCTACTGCAGCAATGCATGAGGGCTGCTTATTTGACATTTGCCTTTATTCATGATACTTTGGAGTTTCATGCGTCAAACATATCATCCTTTTCCTTTCTGTTTTTTTCAATTATACTTTAAATGTTCCTTTTTTATTCCTATTCTTCAAGTTTACTTCTTAATTTTGTATCATATAAGTAAGCCTTCTGCCCTCTAAAATTAATTTTTACATACTCCCTTTTTTCCCAGAAGTTTTACGACCCCATTTTTCACATGTAAATCTTTGATCTATCTGAAGTGTACTTGGGTGTCAAGCATGAGGTATGGATACTCTCTTTTTTTCCAAATGGCTATCAAGGTGATCCAACAGACTTTGTTAAATAATACATCATTTCCCCACTGCTCTGAAATTCCACCTTTATCAGATATGAAATTTCTGAGTTCAATATATTTCTAGACTTTCTGGTCTGTTCTGGTGTTTTTAGAATCATGCATCAGTACCACACTGCTTTAACTATTGTAGCTTAATAACATGTTATATTTTAATATCTGATAATATTAATTTCCCCTAATTACTCTCCATTTACTAATTTTTCTGGGTTTTCATGCTTGCCTGCTTTTACATACAACTTTTAGAATCAGTTTTTCTAGTTAACAAAAAATTGTATCTTTATTTGCACTGAGTTTACTTAGGCAAACATTTACTTTTACATTTACATTTACTTAGGCAAATTAATATTTTTATGTTGTTATCTTTCTATTCAAGAATACCTGAGTCTTTTATCTTACTATGTAATATTTTTTCTTCATGTAGAATTCACATGTAAAGTTTTTATTCATTCATTTAATTTTTTCTTGAGAGTGAGTCTCATTCTGTTGCCCAGGCTAGAATGCAGTGACACATTTTTGGCTCACTGCAACCTCTGCCTCCCGGGTTCAAGTGATTCACCTGCCTCAGCCTCCCGAGTAGCTGGGACTACAGGCGCATGCTACCACGCCCAGCTAATTTTTGTATTTTTAGTAGAGATGAGGTTTCACCATGTTGACCAAGCTTGTCTCAACTCCTGACCTCAAGTGATCCACCCAACTTGGCCTCCCAAAGTGCTGGGATTACAGGTGTGAGCCACCGCACTTGGCCTATTTATTTATTTATTTATTTATTGAGACAGAGTCTCACTCTGTTGCCCAGGCTGGGGTACAGTGGCATGATCTCAGCTCACTGCAACCTCCATCTCCCAGACTCAAGCGATTCTCATGCCTCAGCCTCCTGAGTAACTGGGATTACAGGCACGCACCCCCATGCCCAGCTAACTTTTTGTATTTTTGGTAGAGATGGTGTTTCACCATGTTGGCCAGGCTCGTCTCAAACTCCGGATCTCAAGCAATCCACCCGCCTCGGCCTCCCAAAGTGCCGGGATTATAGGCATGAGCCACCGTGCCCGGCCTTGTTTTTTTTTGTTTGTTGGTTTGTTTTGTTTTTTGTTTTTTGTTCGAGAAAGGGTCTTGTTCTGTCACTTGGGCTGGAGTACAGTGGTGCAATCTTAACTTACTGCAATCTCCAACTCCTGAGCTCAAGCAATCCTCCTGCCCCCCGCCATCCGACTAGCTGAGATTACAGGCAAACAACATCATGCCCAGCTAATTTTCTAATTTTTTTTTCTTTTTTTGAGACAGAGTTTCGCTCTTATCACCCAGGCTGGAGTACAATGACATGATCTCAATTCACTGCAACCTCCGCCTCCCAGGTTCAAGTGATTCTCCTCCCTCAGCCTCCCAACTGGCTGGGATTACAGGCATGCACCACCACGCCAGCTAATTTTGTATTTTTAGTAGAGATGCGGTTTCTCCATGTTGGTCAGGCTGGTCTGGAACTCCCAACCTCAGGTGATCCGCCCACCTTGGCCTCCCAAAGTGCTGGGATTACAGGTGTGAGCCACCGCACCAAGTTGCTAGTTTTTTCTTTCTTTCTTTCTTTCTTTTTTTTTTTTTGTAGAAATGAGATCTTACTATGTTATCCAGGATGGTCACAAACTCCTGGGATCAAGCAATGCTCTTACCTCAGCCACCCAAAGTGCTAGGATTATAGGCATGAGCCCCACGCCCAGCCATTAAGTTTAAGCATTTTCTCTTTTCTGTTGTTATTAAAATGGAATCTTTCCTTCCATTATACATTCTGATTGTTACTTGTTTATATGAAGGCAATTGATTTCAGGATGCCTAAGGAATCTAAGTTCCTTCTTTGAAGGTATATCTGGGATTCAGACCAATAGATTACTGGCAGTGGAGGCTGGCTGGTGGGACCCTCAAACATTCCTTCCTGAAACAGAACAAAGCAGGACTTCCTTGTATAGACAGTAAGGATCAAGGCTGTGGACCAGGAATGGCGACTCATGGCTGTAATCCCAGCACTTTGAGAGGCTGAGGTGGGAGGACCACTTGAGCCCAGGAGTTTGAGATGAGCCTGGGAAACACAGTAAGGCTGTCTCTACAAAAAAGCAAAAAATAGCCTGGCATGGTGGCACACGCCTGTGGTCCCAGCTACTTGGAAGACTGATGTGGGAGGGTCACTTGAGCCCAGGAGTTGGAGGCTGCAGTGAGCTATGATTGTACTATGATTGTACCACTGCTCTCAAAAAAATAAAATAAAATAAATAATAAAAAATAAAAATAAATTTTAAAAAACAAGGTTGTGGAGGCTAGGTGAATCTACAATCTACATGCCTCTCCCTGTGTTTAGGGCAAGAGAACTTGTATGAAGGACAATCAGGGAATCCTTGACTATGAATACTAATGAGTTGGCCAGGCGCTGTGGCTCACGCCTGTAATCCCAGCACTTTGGGAGGCCAAGGCAGGCGGAGCACCTGAGGTCAGGAGTTTAAGACCAGCCTGGCCAACATGGTGAAACCCCGTATCTCCTAAAAATACAAAAATTAGCCGAGCATGTTGGTACGTGCCTGCAATCCCAGCTACCCGGGAGGCTGAGGCAGGAGAATCGCTGGAGCCCTGGAGGTGGAGGTTCCAGTGAGTCAAGATCACGCCACTGCACTCCAGCCTGGGCGACAGAGCGAGACACCGTCTCAAAAAATAAAAATAAAAATGAATGAGTATCCTGCTCTCATAGGATGAGCCCTTGATAAGTAGTAAGTGGCTGGAAATTTACGTTACTCCTCTCCCATCCCAGGGGAGCTTCCCCCAGGGCCATAGGACTCTCTCAGGACTGAGGAGCAACCAGAAACTGCAAATACCTGGGTCTTGAGGTTAATCTTCTCTGGATGGCTAGTGAAAACTACCTTCTGATTGCAAGCTGCTCTTGCCTTGGAGCAACACCAGGACTGCTCAGCAAGAGCTATGCTGGAACACCTTCCACCCTCCAGCACAGTTCACCCAGATTTCTTTAATCTTCTCACAGTCTGTAATGGAAGTTCTATTCAAATAAAATCATAGCAGCTGTTAACGACTTTTTCCTTTGGTTATTTTTTCCATTTTTCTTTCTAACTTCTAATTGGCTATAAACCAGGGACCACAGTGGCTTGCTAAAGGATTCCCAGAGTTACAAAACAGGCCTCCTCAGTGCCTCAGGCTTCTTATCAGAGAACATCATTACCTTTTTCAATTGCAACTCTGCAAGTTTCCCAGGTAGCTGAATCCATTTCCACACTGCAGCCTTATCACATCCTGAATCCCGAGAGTCTGTTTCTGTTGGCCTTTTATATTCTTTTATTCTTTTTTTTTTTTTCGGTCTATTAGGTTGACTCTTTTTTCTTTTATTTATATATTTATTTATTTATTGAAATAAGAGTCTCACTCTGTTGCCCCAGTTGGAGTGCAGTGGCACAATCTCGGCTCACTGCAACCTCCACCTCCCGGGTTCAAATGATTCTCCTGCCACAGCCTCCGAAGTGGCTGGGATTACAGGCACCCACCACCATGCCCAGCTAATTTTTGTGTTCTTAGTAGAGACAGGGTTTCACTACATTGGCCAGGCTGGTCTCGAATCCCTGACCTCAAGTGATCTACCCACCTCGGCCTCCCAAAGTGCTGGGATTATAGGCATAAGCCACCGTGCCTGGCCACAGGTTAACCCCTTCTTAATTCCCTGGGCTTTTTTTCCCTTATTGCCACAGTCTTCCTTTTATCACTGGCAGGTGTAACCCTGTTCTTCCTTTTCTTTTTCTCAGATTAGGCTCTTCCCATCCTCTCTTAACAAAAAGATGATTTAATGATCTTGCTTGGGGTGTGGGGACTGCCAGGAGAGACTGAGAGCCAGCCCTGGGGCCAGCTGTTTCCTGATCAGAGCATCTGTAGAAAAACTACCAGAGTTGGGGCACAAAGTGCTGCAAAGAAACAGAAGCTGTCTTTGATCTTATATTGTCCCTTGCCTTTTATTTTTCTCCACCTCCATTTATTAGCTCATTATTTGCTAGTATTTTGGGGAGACACTTTTATACTTCTCATGACTACATGTGCACTTTTCTCAACTTATGCCCTATTCAATGGTAGAAAGGCCCACCTAAACGATCCCCTTATTCCACAGTGCCCCAATGCTTGCATGTTTTGGTTTTTCATCTGTCGCTCCATTAATTGTTTTCAGCTGCAACTACAATAGCCCAGTGGAATAGTTTCCAAAGATTTCAAGCCAACATATTTTTCACTTGAAATTTTCAAACCCACGAAATGTTCTCCAACCCCTTCTATGTATTCCACTGCTGTGGTGATGATGCATTTAATGGTGGAAAAGAAACCACATAGAAACACAAGGCTATCAGGTTTATAAATAAGTCACTTGCTCTGATCTGCCTGTCTGGAATTAGGATCACATTTACATAATATCAGACAGCTAAGGCCCTAACATAAAGGCAATGTGCTACCTTAGACTGAGAATCAGGGAGGGTCCTAAATATATATAAAATTTGGCCAGGCCCAGTGACTCACGCCTGTAATCCCAGCACTTTGGGAGGCCGTGGTGGGCGGATCACCTGAGGTCAGGAGTTCGAGACCAGCCTGGCTAATATGACGAAACCCTGTCTCTACTAAAAATTCAAAAATTTGGTTGGGGTTGTGGTGGGCGCCTGTAATCCCAGCTACTCAGGAGGCTGAGGCTCGAGAATCGCTTGAATCCAGGAGACAGAGGTTGCAGTGAGCCGAGATTGTGCCACTGCACTCCAGCCTAGGTGACAGTGCAAGACTCTGCCTCAAAAAAAAAAATAAAAAGTGTGTGTGTGTGTATATGTATCATATAGTAATAATATGCCAAACCTTCTCCACAAAACTGGTCCTCTCCAGGATTAACCATTTCAAAGAATGGCCCCACCATCTATTTACAAACCAGTGAGCCATCTTTGATATCTCCATCTCCCCAATCTTCCATATCCAATTCATCACCAAGTCCCATTTATGTAAACTCCTGAATATCCCATTAATACAGTTCTCTCCATCTCCACCCTCATCCAAGGCATCATCTTCTTCCACCTATACCACTGCAACTACCACCTAACCAGTGTCCTTTCACATTCTTGCCTGTCTTGAATTCATTCTCCACTGTGCAGCCAGAGTAAGCTCAAAATATAAAGCACATCACTTGAATCTTCCTATTTAAAACCACCTGAGGAGCCGGGCGCAGTGACTCATGCCTGTAATCCCAGCACTTTGGGAGGCCGAGGTGGGCGGATCATTTGAGGTCAGGAGTTCAAGAACAGCCTGCCCAACATGGCGAAACTCTGTCTCTACTAAAATCACAAAATGAATGAATGAATGAATGAATGAATGAATGAAAATTAGCAGGATGTGGCGGCGCATGCCTGTAATCGCAGCTACCCAGGAGGCTGAGACAGGAGAAACGCTTGAACCCAGGAGGTGGAGGTTGCAGTGAGCCGAGATCGCGCCACTGCACGCAGCCTGGGTGACAGAGCAAGACTCTGTCTCTAAATAAATAAACAAACAAACAAACAAATCCTCTGAGGGGTTCACACTGTATCTCCCTAGCATGACCTATGGGCCCTGAGTGATTGGGTAGCTACTCCATATCTTCCAACTACATTGGTCTTGTTTTAGTTTCTTTTTCTTTTTCTTTTTTGAGACAGTTTCGCTCTCATTGCCCATGCTGGAGCGCAATGGCAGGATCTTGGCTCAATGCAACCTCTGCCTCCTGGGTCCAAGCGATTCTCCCACCTCAGCCTTCCGAGTAGCTGGGATTACAGGCTCTGATTGGTTGCTTTCTGTAACCAATCAGATGTTTGCAGAGGAGTGTGACCTTTGTAACTTCACTTCAGCCTCTGGTTTGACGGCTTTCTGCAATCAATCAGACTGATAGTGGGTTACCACTTCATTTACATGAGGTGAGCATGAAATGGCCAATGGGAAACTTTTAGGGGGTATTTGAATCCAAGAAGATTCTGTATCTGGGCCCTTGAGCCACTGCTCGGGTCTGCTCCCACGCTGTGGAGTGTATTTTCGTTTTCAATAAATCCCTGTTTCATTCTTTTGTTGCTTCATTCTTTCTTTGCTTTGTGGGCGTTTTGTCCAATTCTTTGTCCAAAACACCAAGAACCTGGACAACTTGCAGTCACAACCCTCTACCAGTGACATTATGAGCCAGGTACTGTGCTAATCAGCATGAGATATTGCATTAGTCTGTTCTCGTACTGCTATAAAGAAATGTCTGAGACTGAGTCATGTATAAAGAAAAGAGATTTAATTGGTTCACAGTTCTGCAGGCTGTACAGGAAGCATAGTGGCTTCTGCTTCTAGGGAGGCCTCAGGAAACTTAAAATCATGGGGGAAAGTGAAGGGGAAGCAAGCACGTCTTTCTTCTTTCTTTCTTTTCTTCTTTCTTTTCTTTTCTTTCTTTCTTTTTTCTTTTTTTCTTTTCTTTTTTTTGAGATGGAGTCTCGCTCTGTTGCCCAGGCTGGAGTGCTGTGGTGTGATCTCCGCTCACTGCAACCTCCGACTCCTAGGCTCAAGCAATTCTCCTGCCTCAGCCTCCTGAGTAGCTGGGATTACAGGCATGCACCACCACGTCCAGCTGATTTTTCTATTTTAGTAGAGACGGGGTTTCGCCATGTTGGCCAGGCTGGTCTCGAACTCCCAACCTCAGGTGATCCACCTGCCTCCGCCTCCCAAAGTGCTGGTATTACAAGTGTGAGACACTGCACCTGGCCAGGCACGTCTTTTGTTGTTGTTGTTATTTTTTCTTTCAGGCACATCTTACATGGTCAGAGCACGAACAAGAAGAGGTGGGGAAGTGCCACACACTTTTAAAAAATCAGCTCTCACGAGAGCTCACTATCACAACAACAGCACCAAGGGGGATGGTGTTAAACCACAAGAAATTGCCACCATGATCCTTTCACTTCTCACCAGGCACCACCTTCAACATTGGGGATTATAATTCAACATGGGATTTGGGTGAGGACACAAATCCAAACCATATCAGATATACAGTGATAAATCAGAACCAATCCCTCACCGAAGAAGGAAGGGAGATATTCACAATACAGCTAACTTAGTAGTAAGACAGACGGCTACAAGTACAGTGTAAACAACATGTAAGTGAACATCAGGTAACAAAGGGTTAATTCTAACTAAGAAGACACCCTCAAAGGTGGTGGCATTTGGCCCGCCCTAGAAAGATTCTAGATAGACTACCAGGATTACAAAGAAAGCTAAATAAAACTCTACGCAGTTCCGCAAATAATTTCTAAAAGCCTGATACACATAAGGCTGTAAGTTTCAAATTGTACAGTAACACAATTGTACAGTGACACAAGACTACTAAGAGACAACTTTTATCTTCCAAGAGCATCCAATGTAGTAGAGAAGATGAGTGCATAATACCAAGCATTATACAAACACCAGGAGATGTAGATTGTCCCAAAAGAGTTCAAATGAGGAAGAAATCGTATTCAGTTGGGGAGATCTAGGAAGAATGCAAGGAAAAGGTAAGATGTGAGATGGGCCTTGCACGACGGGCAGACTTCAATAAACAGGGATGTATGGGAGTAAGAGCATTCCAAGAAAAAAGAATGGCCTGAGCAAAAGAGACTGAGGAGAAACAGAGCTGAGTACAGGTTTGGAAAACAGTGCAGAGTCCAATTTAGCTTGATAGTCAAAGATATAAAGGGAGGTAAGAGGAGATAATGCTGGAAAAGACCCTTGGGCCCATAATCTGGAAGATCTTGAAGTTCAGGCTGAACACTCTTTTCTTGAGGAAGCTGGCAGTGTGGGAAGCCACTGAAGGTTTCTGAACAGGAAGTGGCATGATGAGTGCTGTAGTTTGGAACAGTTCATCTGGAATCAGTATGGGATTAACCGAAGGAGAAAGGGATAGAAGTTGGCAGCTAGTGTTTTCTCGGGCAAAAAGTGACAAGTGTTTGAAATGCAGCAGTAAGAAGGGGCAAGAGAAAGGTGGAGATGAATGCAAAAGACACTGCTGGAGGTAAATCTACCAGACTTATGCATTTATTGAATGTAAGGGTCATGAGAGAGGAAAGAAAGAAGGAGAGAAAGAGAGAGAGAGAGAGAGAAATGAAAAGGAAAGAAAGAAAGAGAAAAAAGAAAAGAGCCCGTCTTTGAGGTTTCCATTCTGGCCAACTGGTAGACTACAAATACCATGAACCAAAATAAGGAAGTCAGTAGGATGTGGGGAAAATGCTTAGCTGGATTTTGACTCAAAGCAAAGACAAAGTAAATAATGCCTAATGTCAGTATGAATTGAATCATTAAACCCGAAGTATAAAGAAATCTTATTGCATATCTTATGTTGATGGGCCTCATGATCTATTCTCTTCACACCGCCCAGTTGGAGTTATAGGTAGTGCTATATCAAGAACCAGAGACCAAAGATATAGGCCCTGATAAAATCTTCAGAAGAGTGCTTATCAGGTCAGGTTTGCAAATGACTCGAGGCATTGTCATAATGAAAAGGGCCAAGACAGGTTCCACATTTGGCCAGTAGTTTTTAAACTCTGGGAGTCAACTAAACTCTAGGGAGATACCATCTTTCTCTCTGAGAAAAACAAACATAGGCACATACTCACACGTTAAAAGATAAAATTGGGGGAGAGGTTTTCACAGAGAGGTGTAATTGTACAGGAGTATCTGAAGTAAAGACTGAACATTTTGATAGCCTGCCTAGAAAGAATGACAGTGCCCTAAAAGATCAGAATTTGAACAAGCCAACACTGCACAAATCACAAATGGGTGAGGTGGGAAGATGATGAAGAAAGTAAAGCCAAAGATGGAGAATTAAGATACAGTCCTAGCTGCCAAATGTCCCTGTGTTTAAATAGGAAAAGCAGCACAGCTGCCAAATGTTTCAAGTCTACAGACTCCAGCAAGACACTTGATTCAGGAATCTACAGTTTCGGGAGTTTGTCTTGGAAGCTTTCATACCAATAGCCTTTGAGCCCAGATACAGAGCCAGTGTCAAATGCCTTTAAGTGGAATAGAATATTGAGATGATCTCTAGGAAGGAAAAAAGGCAGCAAATAAGTTTAAACTCAGAGAGGAGACAAAACTCCTGGCAGGAAGCATTCCTAGAGAGAAGGGTAGTATTTATTATTAAATGAAAGATAAAAATCATATCCCTTCTTTTTTGGAATTGCTACTCTTCCCTACAGATCAGCAATTTTTTGAGCATGTGCAAGCGTGCTTTCTTTTTGAAGGTGTTGATGTTGAAATGATAGCTGCTTTCAATTTGCAGAAATCTAAGCAGGGGGTCAGTGTTCAGCAACTAAATCAAAGAGCAATTGTGCCTTTTGACTTTAAAAAATAAACGTCCCTATCACAGATCTACTGCTGTAGAGACTCACAGGGCCGTGCCAATTGGCTGCTTCCTCAATGTGCCTTGTGTACGATCCTGGGCTTAAGAGAACAAGGCAAAAGGGCAATGGTGACTCTAAACAGAGGCAACATTCTGAACTCAGGTACTGCACGAGATGCACTGCTTGATGGGGAGGGCATTTCTTGAGCAAAGGAAATAGTTGTACCATCTAGACTCAGAAAAATGCTAAAAGTGAAGTGCCACAATCATTTCTGAGGAGCTCCAGAGGGGTAGCACAAGCAGAAGCGTAAGATAAGAGGAAATGAGATGCTGAATGCAGAGTCAGGAGAGCTGGGTTGAAGTCTCAGTTTTACGTTACCACTGCGTAACTTTGTATATATGTAAGTCATTCAGCTTCTTGATCTGCACAATAGGTTTAATGATAACAACTCTACCTATTTCAAAGAATTGGTATGGGATGCCAAAATGGTGCAGACATTACAGAAAACAGTATGGTGGCTCCTAAAAACTTTTTTCTTTTTTTTTGAGACAGAGTCTCACTCTGTCATCAGGCTGGAGTGCTGTGGCATGATCTCAGGTCACTGCGACCTACGCCTCCCTGGTTCAAGCGATTCTCCTGCCTCAGCCTCCTGAGTAGCTGGGATTAGATGCATGCACCACCATGCCCAGCTAATTTTTGTATTTTTAGTGGAGATGGGGTTTCACCATGTTGGCCAGCATGGTCTTGATCTCTTGACCTCACGATCCGCCCGCCTCAGCCTCCCAAAGTGCTGGGATTACAGTTGTAAGCCACTGCGCCCAGCCAAAACTTTTAAATAGAACTATCATATAATCCAGCAATCCCACTTCTGGATACATACCCAGAGGAATTCAAAGCAGGATCTCAAAGGTGTATTTGCACACTTATGTACATTGCAGGATTATTCACAATAGCCAAGAGTTGGAAACAACCCAAATGTTCATTGATGGGTGAAAGGATAAACAAAATGTGGCATATACATACAAAGGAATAATTATGCAGTCTTAAAAAGGAATGAAATTCTGACACATTCAGGTAGGAGAATAGAAACTTAAAAAAGAATAAACCAAAAAAAGAAAGAAAAGAAGTTCTGACACATGCTACATGAAGGAACTGTGAGAATATCAAGCAAAATAAGCCAGTCATAAAAGACAAATACTGTATGATTCCACCAATATGAAGTAACAAAAGTTGTCAAAATCACAGAAAAAGAAAGTAGAAAGGTAGTTGCCAAGGCTGGGGGGTGGTGGGGAATTAGCAATTAGCATTTAGTGGGTATAGAGTTTCAGTGTTGCAAGATGAAAACACGCTAGTGATCTGTTGCACAACAATGTAAATCTACTTAACACTACTCAGTTCAACTGTGCATTTAAAAACGGTTCAGATGGTAAATTTAATGTTACGTGTTTTTTCACCACAATTTTTTAAAAAAGATTTGGTATGTGATGCAAACCTTATCATAAAAGTGATGCACATTTGAAATAATAATGTCTTACATCAGGTACAGCATTTGCTCTTCCATCTATTCCCCTAGTCCGCTCATTACAGTCTGTTTGTTTGTTTGTTTGTTTGAGACAGGGTCTCACTCTGTTGCCCAGGCTGGAATGAAGTGGTGTGATTATAGTTCACTATAGCTTCAAACACCTAGGTTCAAGTGATCCTCCTGCCTCAGCCTCCTATACAAGCACATGACACCACCTGGTTAATTTAAAAAAAATTTTTTAGAGTCGAGGTCTCACTATGTTGCCCAGGCTGGTCTGGAACTACTGGGCTCGAGTGATCCTCCTGCCTTGGCCTCCCAATGTGCTGTGATTACAGATATGAGCTACCATGCCTGGCCCATTATAGTCTTTGGGGTGATTGTCTGTGTTCCCTAGCTTGGCACAGCCACCCTCCTGCATTACAGCTCAGATCAGACCTATGTACACCTGGGATTTCCTAGATGTCAGCAGAAAAGCTTGGAGGGGCCCAAATCCCCACTCTGTTGGAAGCAGAAACTGCTGTGGAATAAGTGATCTCTATCAGTCTAAGTGGTAGATGAGTTTTCACAAAAAACTGCAAGCAACCTGAGATGACTGAAAAGGAGAGGGTCCACATTCCCATTTTTTAACCTCTAATTTATTTTATGCACATCTTTCATCCAAGAAATGTTTTCTAAACTTTTGGGACATAATGGGCTAAGAGAAGCAACAAGATATTATATAAAGGGCAATGAGGCTGGGCGCAGTGGCTCACAACTATAATCCCAGCACTTAGGGAGGCTAGGGCAGGTGGATCACTTGAGGCCCCTCAAGACCAGCCTGGCCAACATGGTGAAAACCCCGTCTCTACTAAAATACAAAAAAATAATCAGGCGTGGTGGCACATGCCTGTAATCTAGTAAGCTACTCAGGAGGCTGACGCACAAGAATCACTTGAACTCAGGAGGCAGAGGCTGCAGTAAGCTGAGATCACGCCACTGCACTCCAGCCCGGGTGACAGAGCAAGAATCTGTCTTTAAAAAAAAAAAAAAAAAAAAAAAGGCAATACTCCAGTGATAACTAAATGCAACTCATAATCCTGGACTTGTTTCCTGGGTCAGAAAATAAAACAGATATTATTGGGACAAAAAGGATATTATTGGGACAATTAGTTAAATTTTAATATAGACTTTAGATTAGATAATAGTATTGTATCAGTGTTAAATTTCCTGACTTTAAGGCCAGGCACCGCGGCTCACGCCTGTAATCCCAGCACTCTGGGAGGCCGAGGCGGGCGGATCACCTGAAGTCAGGAGTTCGAGACCAGCCTGGCCAACATGGTAGAACCCCATTTCTACTAAAAATACAAAAATTAGCTGGGCATAGTGGTGGGCACCTATAATCCCAGCTACTCGGGAGGCTGAGGCAAGAGAATCACTTGAACCCGGGAGGTGAAGGTTGCAGTGAGCCAAGATTGCGCCACTGCACTTCAGCCTGGGTGACAGAGTAAGACTCCATCTCCAAAAATGAAAAAATAAAAAATAAAATTTCCTGACATTAATAGTTGTACTATGCATATGTAATAAATATCCTTATTCTTGGGAAATACATGCTGAAGGATTTAAGGGAAAGGGTCATAATATATGCAACTTAATCTAAAATGATCCAGAAAAAATAATATGTAAATAATCAGAGACAGAATAAGACAAATATAGCAAAATATTTTTAAAAAATCAGTGAATCTGACTGAGGTTCTTTGTACTATTTTTGTAACTTCCCTGTAACTTTGAAATTATTTCAAAATAAAATGGTTGCTAAAATAGATACTGGGACCAAGCATGGTGGCTCACGCCTGTAATCCCAGCACTTTGGGAGGCCAAGGCGGGTGAATTACCTGAGGTCAGGAGTTCAAGACCATCCTGACCAACATGGTGAAACCCTGTCTCTACTAAAAATACAACAATTAGCCAGGCATAGTGGTGTGCACCCGTAATCTCATCTACTCAGGAGGCTGAGGCAGGAGAATCACTTGAACCTGGGAGGCGGAGGTTGCAGTGAGCCCAGATCATGCCACTGCACTCCAGCTTGGGCAACAAGAACAAAACTCCATCTCAAAATAAATAAATAATACATACATAAAATAAAATAAAGTAGTTAATGGTCCAGAAATTGACAGACCTGGGTTCTAGCCATCATGTATCCATTGGGCAGCTCACTTGGTATCTTTCAGCTCAATTTGCTCATATAGTAAAATAGGGATAATGCCTATATGTTCTTTTTTTACAGAATTGTTCCAAAACACAAGGCATGATGATACCTACGTGGAAGACTTAGAAAAAACAACAGCTTTAGAGTCAAAAGACCAACATTTAAATCCATTGCTCTATCACTTTTACGAATATGTTGATCCTATCTTAAGCCTCAGTATTCCCATCTGTAAAATGGGAGCATCAATATGTACCTCAATGGATCATTATGGAGGTAAAATGAAACAATGCCTATAGGAAAACCCTATACAATTTATAGGATGGTAACATATCAGAATAAATAAGAACTATGTATTTCTCTCCAAATGATGCCACAAATTTGGTATAACCATACCTTGTCAATGTCCTCTACTATAAATTAGGTATAACAATACAAAATTACCCAACTGGGGAAAATAACAAAAATACCTTTGTAATATAATGGTCAAAATATCAATACAATACTGTTCTGTTTATTCAGCATTACCCGATAATAATCCATTACAAAAAGTTTTCAATTTAAATAAAGTTTATCCCTTCAAACATGGAGAACTTCTGTAATTTAACCATTTTAATGGAAAGCTAAGCTAACATTTAATTTTCTGCATTCTTTTTGTTGTTGTTGTTGTTGTTCTTTAGAGACAGGGTCTCGCTATACAACCCAGGCTGGACTCGAGCTCCTGGGCGTAAGCAACCCTCTTGCCTCAGCCTCTTGAGCAGCTAGGACTACAGGCATATGCCATCATGCCCAGCTTTCTGCTTTCTTAAATGGTTTGGGGATGACTCCACTTCATCATTGTGACAACATCAGTCAATCTGAGGCTGTCACATACTCAAAGAATGTTCAGTATGAAGGACTATTGAACTCTACATAAAATAGACACAAAGCACAATGCTTTATAGGCCTTACATCTGTTTTCCCCAATATTTTCAGGCTCCCCCAATACATACACACACTTCAATTCAATTCCATTGTCACTTCTTTTTCATATCAAAGTTCTGGTGCTATACTCCTCCTCACTTCACCTCCAAATCCCTATATTCTGCTTCTAAATTTCTAAGAGGTAGAAACCACATCAGAATTTAAATGAAGAGCCAATAAAATCAGGACAACATTCTCTCCTACGGAAGAGTGCACAGAGAAAACCACTGTAGCTATTTAGAGACTATTTTTGGAAAGGCAAGTCTCTAGACTCCCAGCTTTATTCTGGATATTGATATTATTAGAAAACTGACCTTCAAATGTCCAGTAGTATTCATATAATGAGGTAATAGCAGTGACAAGATTCTAATTGATGTGCATGTTGAATCCCTTATTCTACTTAGCAACTGGGCCAGGCACAGTGGCTCATGCCTGTAATCCCAGCACTTCGGGAGGCCGAGGCAGGCGGATGACTTGAGGCAAGGAATTCGAGACCAGCCTGGCCAACATGGCGAGCCTTGTCTCCACTAAAAATACAAAAAATTGGTCAGGCATGGTGGTGTGTGCCTGCAATCCTAGCTACTTGGAAGGCTGAGGCAGGAGAATCACTTGAACCCGGGAAGCGGAGGCTGCAGTGAGCCAAGATTATGCTACTGCACTCCAGCCTGGGAAACAGAGCAAGACTCTGCCTCAAAAAAATATAATAATAATAATTAGCAACTAATCCATGGGCTTATAAATTAAAAAATTAAGCCACAAAAGCAAAATTACTTGAGACACCCTATAGTCTTTAAGTCTCAATCAACATTTCCTCTAGGCATACAGCACTTAATAAGAAAGAACTTTCATTTCCATGATCTCACTTGATTCTCAGAATAATCTTGTGAGGGGAACAAGGTAGGTGTTCTTGATCCCATTTCACATATAAGGAAACTGAGGCACCAAAAGGTGAACTGTACCTAACATTACATGGTTAGCAAAGATTTAAGGCTAGAATCCTAATTCTATAAACCCCAAGCCAGTGCTTTCTGCTGGGCCACACTGACTCTCATGAACACACGGGAGCATCTCTGTCAGTACCATATCTCTGGAGAACATTTTATTGATTACAGTCCTGGATAGGAGGAGTTGTGAAGTGTTTCCAAAAAACCCAGGCCCAACAATAAGGTGATTATCACTAGGCAGGGGATTATCTCTTTTATAGGCTTCAGCAATGCCCAAGAATGCTGAGGACAATGTTCAGAATGTCATAAGACAGCTAGAGATGATCCAGAAAGAGGACAAGAAACTCACCAAGCAAGGGATGTGTTTTTAAATGAGGTTGTTAACAGAAAAAAATACAATTCTTTTGTATGCAAAGATGAGGAATGAGGGCTGAGGGCTGACGGCTGAAAATACAAATCGTTAAAATCACACAAGGTAAGGATATGTGAATACACTTTTCTTTTTTAAGCAAGTCTAAAAAACCAGAACTGGGAACTTCCTCTTGAAGTTTCAAAGAATCATTTCTAGGACAAATCAAAGAATGTCATATTTTCATGAGTAGACTTAGGAAACTCCTTTATGTAGGTTAGGGTTACAAACAGGTTTAAGAAGGAGTTAGAAAAATTAATATGAGGTCAAGACATAGAGAAATTCGGACTTCTAGGGTATCTAATCACTGTGTGAAGTAATATCATTCTTCTCATCAACTATCTCCTAATGCCACTGTCCAAAACAAAACCCCTGGCTGAATGAATCATGGGTTTGAATCAAAGTAGCAAATCCAACATTTTTATGAGTCAGTTCATGCAAATATTATGGATAATGAAGAAAACTTTAAAATTATCAAGTTCTTCAAAAAATTAAAAATAGAATTACTATATGATACAGCAATTACACTATTGGGTATATCTCAGTCCATTTCTGATGCTATAACAAATTACCACAGACTGAGTAATTTATAAAGAACAGAAATTTGTTTCTAGCAGTTCTAGAGGCTGGGAAATATAAGACCAAGGTGCCGGCAAATTAGGTGTCTGGGTGATGGTATAGGCTCTGCTTCCAAGATGGCACTGCCTCCATAGGGGAGTAATGCCATGTTCTCACATGGCAGAAAGCCGAAGAGCAAAAACCAAAAAACAAAAAGGCCAGTGCAGTGGTTCACGCCTGTAATCCCAGCTACTCAGGAGACTACGACAGGAGAATCGCTTGAACCCAGGAGACGGAGGTTGCAGTGAGCCAAGATAGCGCCACTGCACTCCACCCTGGATGACACAGTGAGACTCCATCTCAAAAAAAAAAAAAAAAAAAAGTGGAGGAACAAACTTCTTCCATCAAACTGTTCTATAAGGGTATTAATTCATTGATAAGAACAGGGGCCTCATTACTAAGTATCTCCCAAAAGGCTACACTTCCTAATACTGTTGCATTGGGGACTAAGTTTCCAATACACGTATTTGGGGATATACATTCGGACCACAGCAGGGTATACACTCAAAAGAGTTGAAAGCAAGGTCTCAAAGAGGTATTTGTACACTCATATTCATAGCAGCATTGTTCACAATAGCCAAAAGGTGGAAGCAACCTAAGTGTCCATCAATCGGTGAATGGATAAACAAAATGTACATGCACATAATGTAATATTATTTCAGCCATAAAAATAAATGAAATTCTGACACATGTTACAAGATGGATGTGTCAGGGCTAAGGGAAACCTCCCTCTATCCTCGCTGGTTCTCTGACAAATCAACTGACAAAGGCAAATTAATAGGAGAAAAGGCATAATTTATTAATGTGCACAGGAATCATACAAAATATAAGAACTCAAAGAAAGGCAAGGTAGCTGGTGCTTTCATTTTATTTTATTTTTTAACTTTTATTTTAGGTTCAGGCATATATGTGCAGGTTTATAAAATAGTTAAATGGCATGTCACAGGGGTTTAGTGCACAGATTATTTTGTCACCCAGGTAATAAGCATACTATAATAGGTAGTTTTTCAACTCTCACCCAATAATTTCCCAATAATGGGATTGCTGGGTCGAATGGTGGTAGTTCTGTTCTAATTTCTTTGAGAAATCTCCAAACTGCTTTCCAAAATAGCTGAACTACTGTGTAAGTGATCCCTTTTCTCCACAACCTTGCCAGCATCTGTTATTTTTTGACTTTTTAATAATAGCCATTCTGACTGGGGTGAGATGGTATCTCATCGTGGTTTTGGTTTACATTTCTCTAACAATTAGTGATGCTGAACACTTTTTCATATGCTTGTTGGCCCCACATATGTCTTCTTCTGAAAAGTGTCAGTTCATATCCTTTATGCACTTATTAATGAGGTTGTTTGTTTCTTGCTGTTAATTTGTTTAACTTCCTTATAGATGCTGGATATCAGACCTTTGTTGGATGTGTACTTTGCAAATATTTTCTCCCATTCGGTAGCTGGTCTGTTTGCTGTGTTGATAGTTTTATTTGCTGCACAGAAGCTCTTTAGCTTAATTAGGTCCCATTTGTCAATTTTTTGTTTTATTGCAGTTGCTTTTGGTGTCTTTGTTATGAAATCTATGCCTGTTTCTATGTCCAGAATGGTATTTTCCGAGATTTTCTTCCAGAGTTTGTATAGGGTTGATGCTTCTATACCATCTTGAGGTTACAGAAAGAATGGAAGCTCCCTCGAGGCATGGCCAAAAACAGGTTATGGTGGAAAATCAGATTATGGTGGCAGAACAGGTTTTGGGAGGGGGAGAAGAGGAGGCTTGGCTAGCAGAAGTGGTCTTGTTATATAGATAAAACTTCACAGGCAGCAGCCCTCAGAGAGAATAGATGGTGAATGTTTAATCAGACCTTTATAGGTGTCATACTCTCAGTTAATCTTTCCTAGATCTGGATAAGGGAGGGCCTCAGAGAAAACCTGGCTACATCAGTGCAGATTTTCCCTACAGCTGCAAATGTCTCCAAAAAGACAGCTTTGCAGGGCTACTTCTGTTTACTGGTGCTCTGAACAGTCATCTTAAAATATGACAAAGAAGTATATTTTCAGGTGAAATATTTTGGTTTCCTTCAGATGAACCTTAAGAACATTATGCTAAGTGAAATAAACCAGTCACAACAGGTTGGCCAAAAACTGTATACTTTCCTTTACATAAGGTACTTCCACTTATAGAGTAGTCAAATTCATAGAGACAGAAAGTAGAACAATGGTTGCCAGAGGCTGAGGGCAGCTGGGAATGGGGAGTTAAAGTTTAATGTGTATAGTTTTAATTTTACAAGATGATAAGAGTTCTGGAGATTGGTGGTGGTGATGGTTATACAACAATATGAATGTACTTAATCCCACTGAACCAAAGACTTAAAAATGATTAAGATGGTACCATCATGTTATGTATATTTTGTCACAATTCAAAACAATTAAAAATTATTCATCAGACTCTATTAAACAAACCCTTTTTCCTGCCCACATAAGAAGGGTTAAGAATGAGAAGTCTATTTATAAACTGAGAAGAACTTGCCTAAAATGGTACATAAAAAGAAAGACACTAGGCCCATCTCAGCTATACACTTGGGGCCTGAAAAGGGAAGAATATAACTAAATACGGTTTTTCATGTGAAAGTTTTTATTTTGTTGTTCAATAGTAATCTTTTAGAGTATTTCTTCATTTATATCAGTTTCAGAAGCATTCTGAACGTACTCCAGATGTCAGATGAGAAATTCGAATTCCTGGGTCCCATTCCCACATTGGCCAAGGCTCCCTACAATCACAAAAGGCTTCTGCAATGACTCAAAGCGAGGCAGGAAGCAAAGGGAGAAGAAAGGCAAACAAGTAAAATAGCCTGCCATCAAATGTGAAAGTATTCCTCTCCAGCTTGTTCAGGCCCGGTATGCAACAGACCCTGTTTATATATTTCTTCTGGGGTTTCTAAATTACTTCTGTAACAACTAACACATAGTGAGAAGTTCAAAAAGAGGCCAACTTTCTAGAGACAGAGAATGTCTGTATATTCTGTGAGATAATTTCTATACACATCTCCGTTAATGTACATTAGCCCTGCCCTGCAGCTTTGTCTATCGGAATAACCAACATCAAGGTAATCAAAGCCAATTCTCAGGGGAATGTGGGCAGATTCAAAGATATGGTGCTGGAAAAGAAGATATCCCTCTACACTCACACCCACATGTTACTGTTACTGTGATTTTCTTCCAAGCCAACACCATCTGCCTATAAAATCCATGCTGTAACCACCTATCCTTCCCCACACACCCACCCAGGCCCCTTTGTTCAACTTCAGCTCAGACAAAACATGCAAAAAAGGAGTTCTCCCTATCTGTTGCATTTCCAACAACTAAGAAATCCTAGATAGGGCAGGTGCAGTGGCTCATACCTGTAATCCCAGCACTTTGGGAAGCCAAGGCAGGAGGATCACTTGAGCCCAGGAGTTCAAGACTAGCCTGAGCAATATAATGAGACCCCATCTCTACAAAAAACAACAGACAAACAAACAAAATGAAAGAAATCCTAGAGAAAACATTACACTATGAAAGGCCATAAGGCACTCTCATTGCATCTTTAACCTACTCTCTTAATTTAGGTACAAGCAAATCACCAGCTCATAAGGGGGAAGGAAGTCTCCTTACAGTATGTTACACTATATTCATGAGATAAGACAGCCTGGAAAGGGAAGAGTATGTGTTAAGAACCAAGGCAGTAGACCAGGTCCCATTATTGACAAGAACACTGTCTCTCTTAATCCTTAGATGAGCCACTTAACTGTTCTGTCTCAACTCATCTCCTGTAAAATAGGGTCTTATGAATTCATTCAAATAAAATACTTAGAGACTACTAAGGGCCAGGCGCTATGTTAGGCACGTTGACCAGAACTAAAGATTGTTCCCTTTCTCAGTGCCAGTAGAACCACAATGATATAACATCAGACCCAAGAGCGCTATAAATAACAATGCTAATCTTTCTCAAATGGTTATTACTGAAAAGGAGAAGAGGATCAGGCACACCAATACCTTATTGGTGAGTGTGGCTGCTGTTATATGCTATCCCAGAAGGCTTTCTGATCAGTCCCTACTTTACTGTCATTGGAATATATCTGCAAGGCTGTGTGAACGTGAGAAACATGCACTCATATTCTTTTTCTCTTCTGTTTGTGAAGTGTATTCTTGAATTTTCAAGAAATAAGCCATATCCAAACTCCAACTAAGTTATTAATTACTACAATTTAAGTTTGTTTATGGCACAAGCATTGTCATAAGTATGTTTTTTAAAATACATACTTAAACAGTAGAGACTAATATTTATTAAGAGTATATTACTTTCAAATATGTTATTTCATGTATACAATCTATAGCCAAGGTTGGTATTTACTGTCTCCATTTATAATTGAGGAAACTGAAACTTTAAGAAGTTCATAACTTGTTCAAATGCCACCCAGATAGTAAATAGGGAATTCGAACCCAGATCCGTGTGTGCCTCCCAAGTCAATGGTAATTCTGGCAACTAAATGCCATTGTGCTAAGCCTTCCCATTACCATTACTTGCTGATGAGTTCAATTTCCTAGATAGAGAATGTGCTGAAACCTAAGCTCAGTAACCTAACTTCAACCAAGCCTATGTCTTTAACCACTTCAGTCCCAAATGTTCTTTAGGTGCATAAGATTAAAAAGAAGACTTAATTAAAGCCCTGAAGTCCAAAAGTTAGCATTTCCCCTAACAAACTAGTTTCTACTGTTCTCAAAAGGCAGAGTTAAAGATGGAAGACATCTACAAGGCAACAATCTAATTCCATTCTTTCTCCAGCCACATCTGTCTTGGCTGATTTAGGTGGCTAGAAAGCAGAGGAATTGACTCCATGACCTCTCAAGACTCTTTCTAACACTATAATTCTGATTCTCTTTGCCCTACTTACCCATGGGGACCTGTGATTATTCTCTATAGCTAGATTTTGAAGGCCAGATTGCTCCATTTTAGAAAAGATACCATGAATAACATGAGATAGAAACTTATAACTGTCACACTTTTAAAATCTGTATTAAATCATACTAAAATAATCATCCTGAAATAACAAGATCATACCAATCAATTAGAAGGAATTAAGAATCAGGGAAGCAGAGAGTTGCTCCTGTTAATAGCATTTCTTCTCTTAAGACCTCAGCGAAATATTATCTGACCAGTTGCAGAAAGCTTGACTGGGCAATATGCCCTGTGGTGACTTCTGTGGTTCCTGTCCTGTAGCCTTCACTACTTGGTGTGTTTATAGTTAATCATTATTAACTATAAAGGGAACTGCTGTCTGGCCCCCTTAATAAAGAACTTCCCAAATCTGTCAAAGAGAGAAAAAGGTCCCTGTTAGCTTATGACAAATAACATATCAAAAAACATGGGTTTCTCTGCCCATGGAGCTTCAGACTGCTTATATATTACCCAATTGTATAATACACTTTAGGACTTAATATACCAGTTCAAGGCTGGGCGCGGTGTCCCATGCCTGTAATCCCAACATTTTGGGAGGCCGCTGCGGGTGGATCACCTGAGGTTGGGAGTTTGAGATCAGCCTGGCCAACATGGTGAAACCCCATCTCTATTAAAAATACAAAACTTAGCCAGGTGTAGTGACGAACACCTGTAGTCCCAGCTACTCAGGAGGCTGAGGCAGGAGAATTGCTCAAACTCGGGAGGTGGAGGTTGCAATGAGCTGAGATCATGCCACTACACTCCAGCCTGGGTGACAGAGCAAGACTCTGTCTCAAATATATATATATATATTTCATAGATGGTTCACTGAAACCTCTGCCTCCTGGGCTCAAGCCATCCTCCCACCTCAGCTTCCAGAGTAGCTGGAATTACAGGTGAGCACCACCATGCCAATTTTTGTATTTCTTGTACAGGCAGGATTTCACCATGTTGGCCTAGCTGGTCTCAAACTACTGAACTCAAGCAATCTGCCCCACCTGGGCCTCCCAAACTGCTGCGATTATATATACACCAGTTCAACGTTCAAAATCAACAAACATATACAAACTATTCAAGGGCTTTGTGAAAAATCCCATCAACTATCTATAATGGGAAAGAGGAAAAAGGAGTTCATGACCAAATACACAAAGGCAGACAGTCAAAAAGGATGAACTGTTTCTGCACTAGTGAACCAATGTGTTTCTGAATGCCCATTGGGAAAAGCAAAACCCCTGTATGAGAGTTTCTTGAGATCAGAACTGAGACTGTGTCAGGCCCCAGGGTAGGCAATAGGAATACATCTCTGATGATGAACGCTTTACCATTCAGACAGGAAAATACCTCATAGCACAACCTGCATTCTAAGCTTTCATTACGTATGCGGGAACAGGTCATTTCCAAAACCACTTCCCTGCATACCTCTCTACACAAACTCAGCAGAAGCTGGACACAAACAAGAAGGTCCAAGGAACACTTTAGGAACTCAATGCCCTGCCCCACCCAACAACAGCCAATTAATGTTGCACAGCCTGTTTTAGTCTCGAAGGGCTAGTCTGTGTCTACTGCAATGACTCAATTCTGCCATTTGATTGCAAAAGCAGTCACAGACAATATATAAACAAATAGGTGTGCTTATGTGCCAATAAAACCTTATTTGTGAAAACAGACATTATTTACGAAAAGAGGAGGTGGACAGGATTTGGCCACGAGCCACAGCATGCTGGCTCCTGCTTTACTACAAATAGATCTCCTTGATAAATCAAGTTATTATTCCTTTTTTTATTTATTTAATTTATTTATTTATTTATTTATTTATTTATTTATTTATTTATTTATTTTGAGATGGAGTCTTACTCTGTCATGAAGGTTGCAGTGCAGTGGCGTGATCTCGGTTCACTACAACTTCCATCTCTGGGGTTCAAGCAATTATCCTGCCTCAGCCTCCCAAGTAGCTGGGATTACAGGTGCATGCCACCATGCCCAACTAATGTTTGTATTTTTAGTAAAGACGGAGTTTTGCCATGATAGCCCAGGCTTGTCTGGAACTCCTGACCTCAGGTGATCCACCCACTCAGTCTCCCAAAGTGCTGAGATTATAGGCATAAGCCACCACGCCCGGCCTCAAGTTAGTATTCCATATCTCCTCTCTCTTCTGTCCAGGACTTCTGGAAAGGAGCAAAAAGCCAACACGCAAGGCTAGGAAGTTTCCCTTCATCAGTATGCTCAAAAGCAGAAGGTACGAAAGACTTCAAAGTAAAAGATGCCTGTGGGTATCCAATCTACTTATTTCTACTTATCACCATTAAAAAATAAAAATCTTTGCTGGTTTAATGGAGAGACCAGAGCTGCCTTCTCTAGTGTGCCAATAGGATGACACATGTTTTCTATTAAACATCACATTATTAACTCCTGCCATTAGAAACATTAAAGGCACAGTTGACCAGCAGCTTTCAGAACAACTGGAAGCCACTGGGTGGAAGGGTGGGGTAACACACTTTGGGAAAGCCAGTTCTAAAGGGGACTGCTGACTCCTTAGAGGTAAGATTGCTACTGAAAAAGGAAACCTCCCTGAAGAGAAGAACTGCCAAGCAACCGCCTCCTTGCCCAGTGGCCAATTCAATGAATGCTTCAATCAGCCAGATCTTGCTGGACTTGTTAGACCTGACAAAACAACGGCAATAGCTTTGGTAATAATGTCAGACAGGGGCTAGTACAAAACTGCCTGCTGCAATGGAAATCTCTATAATGAGCTCTGCTGAAAACACATGCCAATTATGCCCATATTGCCACAGGAGCAGAAGCTGATTAAAGGCATATGGGTAAGAAGGAGGCAAAAGAACTGGTCCTAAATATACTACCATAGCATACCTATATTTATGAGCTCCTCTGAATGACAGGGGCTGCCTAACACATGGCATAAGAAGATCCAAAAGACTTGAAATCACAGTTTGAAGGTGAATCATTAGAGCAGGGACAGTTGGCTAGAAGGGCAATTTTAAAAACAAGGCACAATAACACAAGGCCTCTAAGAGGGCTTCCTCAGGTCCTAGAGGGAGAAGGAGATAGTGGCAGACACAGGCAACACCGAGGAAGATTGAGCTGTGTGCAAAGATGGTATTAGGAGGAAAGGCTCAAAGAGCAGGAGAGGGCTGAGTGCAAAACCAGGCCAGCTGGGACAGACATCAGGGAGAATCAGATAACTACAATGGCAAGACACCATACAGGAAAGCCGAGACATAGACTTCCCAAACCCACCCTGCAAGGCATAACCACTGACCTCCTTCTATAATACATCATAATATAGTAAAAAAATTTCCACTTCTAGGAGCCGGAAGATCTGGGTTTGAATCCCAACTTGCCACACACTAGTAGAGCAATGTTGAGCAAATAACTTCTCTGAATTTCAATTTCCTCATCTGTAAAACAAGGGACCATTATCTGCCCTTGGTTACTTCACCTGTCTGAGAGCACTAATAATGCCCTGCCTGATTAGTACAAAGAGTTGTTGTAAAGATCAAGTCGAGATCATAGGTGAAACTGTTGTTGAACTGAAAAATACAAAGAAGGAAATTGTACTGTGATTATTTTTACGAAGTATTATGTGTGGTATCACTACAAACACAACTGTGTTTAAGGATGAAACTGGTTCCAAGCAAGATAGAAGCCCCAGCTTTCCTTCCACTTCTTTTTTTTTTTTAATTTTTTGTTGTTGTTGTTGTTTGTTTGTTTGTTTTGAGATGGAGTTTTGCTCTGTCACCCAGGCTGGAGTGCAGTGGTGCAATCTCGACTCACTGCAACCTCTGCCTCCCGGGTTCAAGCGATTCTCCTGCCTTAGCCTCTGGAGTAACTGGGATTGCAGGTGCCCGCCACCATGCCCAGCCAATTTTTTTTTTTTTTTTTGTATTTTTAGTAGAGATGGGGGTTTCACCATGTTGGTCAGGCTGGTCTCGAACTCCTGACCTCAAGTGATCCACTCGCTTCGGCCTCCCAAAGTGCTGGGATTATGGGCATGAGCCACTGCATCTGGCCTTTCTCTCCTCTATTACTCTGCTAGCATGGCCATCCAATCCCTGACTAAGTTGTTACCCAATTAGCACACTGGCACCCTTCACTTCCCCATTTAGTACCATTACAGAACGATCATCCCCAAACTCAACATTCACAGGTAACTTGGGCTAAATGATTTCTGCACCATGTATGAAACTTCTAGAATAAAAAAGCAAGAGGTCTATAAAATATCATCCTATTTTTCTTCTTTCTTAACTACTTAACATTTTTTTTTTTTTTTTTTCCGAGACAGGGTCTGGCTCTGTCGCCCAGGCTGGAGTGCAGTGGCATGATCACAGCTCACTGCAACCTCTGCCTCCTGGGCTCAAGCCATCCTCCCACCTCAGCCTCCTGAGTAGTTGGGATTACAGGCGAGCGCCACCATACTTGGCTAATTTTTGTATTTTTGGTACAGGCAGGATTTCACCATGTTGGCCAGGCTGGTCTTGAACTACTGAGCTCAAGGAATCTGCCCCACCTGGACCTCCCAAAGTGCTGGTATTACGGATGTGAGCCACCACGCCCCACCACTACTTTACAATTTTTAAGTTTTTTTCCACCCTAAAGACGTAATGAAAAATGCCCAAGGTTACTCCCTCCTTTATCACCAATATGAATCTTCCCCAATTTTTTTTAACCACTTCACTGACTTCAGGCAATTCTCCTTTAAAGACATCTACCTTCGTCTGGACTGTCTTCCTCAGCAGCCTTCACAGAATAGCACATAGAAATTCTTACCACAAGCTCAGGTGTCTCAGCCCTGTCAGCTACCCATTTCTCTAATGCTGTTCTCCAGCTTTCAAACCTTTTCTAATGGCCACTTCCTGTGGGTATGTGTACTGACGGCTACTTCCATTTCTCTACAGAAGGCCCCAGATGTCTTCTTGACACTTCTACTTTCTGAACTACGTATTCTTCTGTACAGCACTTATATTCTCTTTCATCACTAAAGGGAATAAAAACAATGGGAAACTGTCAAAAGAATACACAGAAAATCTAAGACTTGGCTCAACTACTGACTAGCTATGCAATCTTAGGGAGGTACTGAAGTTCTCTAAATCTTAGTTTCCTCATCTATAAATTGGAGGTAATTTAACACATTTCTTCCCTGTTTAGTTACAGAATGTATGTTAAAGTGCCTTGTATACTATAAAGAGCTTTGCAAATGGCAATTTATACTTACATCTACCTATATATCCACATCCTAAAATCCAACTCAGTTTGTATTAGAGTTGTTTCTTCCTCATTCATAAATGGATTCTCTAGATTTCACATATTTGGGGGAAAGGTCTATTATAGAAGATCTGTCTCTTGATCTTCTATTTTTTAACAAGCTCCTACTAAGCAAAGGCTAATCAGAAAAACTCCAGAAGTAACTTCAGACTCCCTGAACCTTCCCCTACTTCATTCCTGCAGGTCTGTAAAATGCTTGGCTGCCTTCAGGCTGACACCGAACGTGCATTCCTGGCAAGAGGCACTGAAGAGAAAACAACTCTTTTCTTTCTTTCACAAGCTGAAAGTGATTCTCAACAGAAAAAAAAATAAAATCACAATCTCAGCAAAGAGAGGTTCCTGAAGGGTAGAAACTATTTTCATGAAGCACAGTGGGACCGATTATTGGTTCCAGTACTGATTTTGTGACTGACTGGCTCTATGACCTTGGGCAAGGAACACCCCTCATAGGCTTCGGTTTCCTCATCTGAAATATGAAGGCATTAAATGAAATGTTCAAAAGGCCCCTTGAACTCTGAGTCCAATTCCAGCAAGATACTGCCAATTAGTCATAAAGAAAAGGAAATGGTTAAATACAAATAGCATCTGCTCTTCCCAAAGTAAAAGCAAACAAAATGCCAAGAAGCCCTAGCTTTCCCTCCCCTTGTACTCTGCTTTCATTGTTATCCAATCCCTGGCTGAGTCGTTACCCAATTAGCACACTGGCAACCCTAGCTTTCCCATTTAATGCCATTACAGAACAATCATCTCCATAATCCCTCAAACACTGGGCATGGATTCTAGAAGACAAATCTCTCCACATAAACCAAACAGGGAAAAAAATCAGTATTTCCCATGTTTTAGAGCAAAAGAAATTCAGCATAGTGATGATGGTGGCAGAGGCATTTTCTTTACAATGCTCCAGGTTTGGTTTTTTGTTTTTGTTTTTGTTTTTTTTTGTTTGTTTGTTTGTTTTCTGCAGTCAACAAAAGTTGTAAGGGGCAGCTATAAAACACCTCAATGCCTTATTACCCACCCTCCTCCTCCCACCTAATGAATTCGGGACGGATGAATTCAAGATTAGTCTCCAGCTGTCAATTGCCGCATACATAATATATATTTTTCCAATCACAGAGAAAGGCTTTTCCATGACAGCCTGGCTCTGGAAACAGTTGGAAGTTGAAGTGTGGCCCTCCTGCTTCTGGGAAGTCCTTAACGAAAACCTTTTGTAAAGAACTGCCTCGAAGTTCCTCATAGGCACTATAGTGCTGGACTTACTGCTCGCCACTTGTGAAAAATTCCAAGCTGCCTTAGGATAAAAATAATATGGGGGAGAACTTTGTCACTCATTAGTAATGCCAAACGTTTCCCAATATATACTACTCACTACATGAAAAGCAGCTGTGTTTGCCCTAAGAGGTCGACAGATGAGCAGAGAAGAGGGGAGACTTTGGGAACTCCTCAACCAGCTGGTGCAGGCTCTTGGGACAGAAAACAAAGAGGACAGGTGTCACACCACCAAGATGTATTGCCATTATTCTATGACAAAGGAAACAGAACACGACCAGACCCTATTAAACTGAGCTGGATTGCTCAACAGGGAAATCACCTGATCCTAGCCCTAATGGGGAGGAAATACTGAAAAGAAACCTTCTACTAATGTAGATTTGTGCTGCCAACTGGGTCATTTCAAACAAAAGCACCCCTAGCCCCAGTAAAGAACATCAAGACAGTTGAAATGCAAGCTGCCTGCTTGCAGAAAGAGCCTTAGACCCAGCACTTTGGGAGGCTGAGGTGGGAGGATCGCTTGAGCCCAGGAGTTTGAGAGCACCCTGGGCAACAACACAACAAAATCCCATCACTACAAAAAATTTAAAAATTAGCCAGGCATGGTGGCACGTGCCTGTGGTCTCCAGCTACTTGGGAGGCTGAGGTGGGAGCATCGCTTGGGGTTGGGATTCAAGGCTGCAGTTAGCTATGATCTTGCCACTGCACTCGCGCCAGCCTGGGCAACAGAGTGAGACAAAGAAAGAAAGAGAGTAAGACAGAGGAAAAAAAAGACAGGAAAGAAAGATGGAAAGACAGAAAGAGAGAGAGGGAGAGAGAAAGAAAGA
>NW_012115333.1:3463834-3486921 GCF_000951035.1 Colobus angolensis palliatus | reverse complement strand
AGAGAGGAGAGGAGAGAGGAGAGGAGAGAGGAGAGGAGAGAAGAGGAGACAGGAGAGGGCCTTGGAAAGGGAAACCAGGAAATCTGATTCTGGTCACAATTCCAACTCTAGCTCTAGGTCTCTGGAGAAGTAATTCTCTGTCTTGACTTTCTTTTCCCTACATATAAACCCAGCGGAGTAGATGTTTAGCTTTGTAAACAACCTTCCAGGTTGGATGTTCTATAAGATAGAGCTAAAGGAAGATGTAGGTATATAAGACAAGCACCTGTCACCTGTTTCTCCAAACACAATGTTTTTTTTTTTTTTTTCAAACAGCTCTGAGATACAACTTACACACCATAAAATGGCTCACAGAGTTGTACAACCATCACTGCAATCCAATCTTAAAAAATGTTCATGACCCCAAAGGGAAACCCTTTACCCATTATCAGTCCCAGTACATTCCAACCCTCCAGTTCAGCAATCACTAACCTGATACTCTCTCTAATAGATCTGCTTATCTGGACATTTCATATGAAAGGAATCATGAATAATAGGTAGCCATTTATAACACTTTTCTCACTTATCCTAAGGTTTTCAAAGTTCATCCTTATTGTACCATGTATCGGTACTTCATAACTTTTTATTGCCAAATACTATTCCATTGTATGACTATACTACCTTTTATTTATCCATTTTTCAGTTCGTGGACATTTAGAGGTTGTTTCCACTTTTGGGCCATTATAAATAATTCTACTATGGGCTAGTCACGGGGGCTCACGCCTGTAATCCCAGCACTTTCAGAGGCCAAGGTGGGCTGATCACCTGAGGTCCAGAGTTCGACACCAGGCTGGCCAACATGGTGAAACGCCGTTTCTACTGAAAATATAAAAATTAGCTGGGCGTGGTGGCGGACACCTGTAATCCAAGCTACCCGGGAGGCTGAGGCAGGAGAATCGTTTGAACCCGGGAGGCGGAGGTTGCAGTGAGCCAAGATTGTGCCACTGCACTCCAGCCTAGGCAACAGACTGAGACTCCGTCTAAAAATAAATAAATTAAAAAAAAAAATAAAAAATCACACACTGAATTTCCTCTTCATACTCTTCTCACAATTGTAATTAATGATTTAAGAGGATAATTTGATATTTAACATATGTTCCAAAAGGGCAGAGCCTATAGTATTCTTATTCACCACTGTATCCCCAGTTTCCAGGACAGTACCTGACACATAGTAGGTGCTTAGTAAAACCTTCTTGAATTAAATTGAATTGCCTTTATGTTGCCCAAGGTTTAGCACTTGATATCAGCCTGGTAAAGGATCATGAGGGCCTTCCACCCCACTAGAAAATAAAAGCAGCTCAATATTTCCAGGGTACTCTCATGGAAGTGTGTAACTTTCCAGATCCTCATAGGCTTTTAGGAAATTTCTGTAGTAACTGATTAGAGAAACAGATGCCAGATTAAACAAAAGGTTTTGACTATGCTTTAAAAAAATAAGGCTATAAAAATGACACTGGGCCAGGCGCGGTGGCTCACGCCTGTAATCCCAGCACTTTGGGAGGCTGAGGTGGGCGGATCACTTGAGGTCAGGAGTTCGAGACCAGCCTGGCCAACATGGTGAAACCCCGTCTCTACTAAAAAAATACAAAAAACTAGCTGGGCGAGGTGGCGGGCGCCTGTAGTCCCAGCTACTTGGGAGGCTGAGGCAGGAGAATGGCGTAAACCCGGGAGGCAGAGCTTGCAGTGAGCTGAGATCCGGCCACTGCACTCCAGCCTGGGCGACAGAGCGAGACTCCATCTCAAAAAAAAAAAAAAAATGACACTGAAAGGTAAATTTCCTTCATCACTCTAGAGCCTGATTGGAAAACTTTTCTTAACAGGCAAGTGGAGCTAAAATCTTCCCTACCCTACCCTGGCACCATCCTCTACCCCTAAATAAGAATAGTTTCTTATAAATGGACACACTGAAAGGTTGGCTTGATTCACTTTTCAACCCTAGTTCCCACAGCACCCACAGTCCAGCTACTTTGGAATCTGGTCTTCTGAGGACCTCCAATGAATATGGCAATGTATCACCTCTGTCAAATTCCATTTAACATTGCTTCACATCTATTAATACTAACAGCAGTACCAAATGACATACCAATTATATTGATCTGAGCTACTCTGAAGAAGATGTAAAATAACTCCATGTGCTCAGAAGCACTGATTCTATCACTGGGATAACAACAAGATACCTGCTGAGTGAGAATGCATATTATACCACCAACTCATCCCGCACACTATGGCAATACACCCATCCCAAAGGGTTTAAAAGCTTTGGGGTTCCTCAGTATGGAGCTATTCAGAACAGAACTGAAGGGAATCAGGTTGAGACCTACCAAGAAGCATTCAATTAGAGGATCGTCAAGTAGGTCAGCAAGTCATCTACTCATGCTGGACATACTACTTGGATTTTCCCTTTGCCTATTATTCTCCCAGAGTGAAGATGAATTGGCTCCTGAAGTTTATGACAGAATCAATTCACATTGTTTGACTATTTGACTAACATGGTGGTAGCCAGAAAACAAAATAATAAAACCAGAAGGAAACGTAAATATTATTGACCAAGCCTCTAATTTTATAAAATGGGAAAACTGAGACCGACGAAACTAAAGACTTGTTCAAAGTCATATAGCTAGCTAGTGGAAGAATTGGAATCAACCCATCCTTGCAGGAAAGCAACCACTCACCAGATAGGTGCCCTGGTTGCCAAAGTGAAAGTTGCAAAGGCACCCCAAAAGATGACCTTAATGTAAACATCCAAAACTCTAACCTTAAAAGCACAGAATGTAAGAAAGTCACCTTTTTTTAAAAAAAATTGAGTTATTAAAATTATAGAATTATATTATTTCTACTTTATCAACTTTATGTACATTTAGAGTACCGAATGCATCTTCTGGATTTTTTTCTTTTTTTTTTTTTTTTTTTTTTTGAGATAGGCTTGAGCCAATGCACCTGGACTGTATTCTTTTTTTTTTTTTTGACAGGGAGACAGGGTCTCACTGTGCAGTCCAGGCTGGAGTGCAGTAGAGCGATCTCTGCTCACTGTAACCTCTCTGCCTCCAGGGCTCAAGCTATCCTCCCACCTCAGCTCCCTGAGTTGCTGGGACGACAGGCACGCACCACCACGCCCAGCTAATTTTTCATATTTTTTTGTAGAGACAAGGTTTCACCATGTTACACGAGCTGATCTCAAACTCCTCAACTGAAACAACCCACCCACCTTGGTTTCCAAAAGTGCTGGGATTACAGGCCTGAGCCACCAAGTCCGACCCTGGATTCTTTTAAAACACGTTTTCGGCTGGGTGCAGTGTCTCACGCCTGTAATCCCAGCACTTTGGGAGGCCAAGGTGGGTGGATCACTTGAGGTCAGGAGTTCGAGACCAGCCTGGCCAACATGGTGAAACCCTGTCTCTACTAAAAATACAAAAATTAGCCGGGCAGGGTAGCGCACACCTGTAATTCCAGCTACTTGGGAGGCTGAGGCATGAGAATTGCTTGAACCCAGGAGGTGGAGGTTACAGTGAGCCGAGATGGCGCCACTGCACTCCAGCCTGGGTGACTGAGTAAGACTCTGTCTCAACAACAACAAAAAAAACATAAGTTTTCATTAATCCAAGAAAGCCTATGTATGTGTGGTTGTGCATGTATATAAGTGGGTTTAGTGATATAATTTTTTTCTGACATCTGTTTTATATATATATATATATACACATACACATAGGCTAGGCATGATGGCTCATGCCTATAATGCCAACACTTTGGGAGACTGAGGCGGAAAAATCATTTGAGCCCAGGAGTTCAAGACCAGCCTGAGCAACATGGTGGGACTCCATCTCTCCAAAAAAAAAAAATTAATTAGCTAAGATTGGTAGTGTGTGCTTGTAGTCCCAGCTACTCGGGAGGCTGAGTCCAGAGGACCCTTTGAGCCCAGGAGTTTGAAGTTGCAGTGAGCCATGATGGTGCCACTGTACTTAAAAGTATGTCACCCTGGGTGACAGAGTGAGACTCTGACTCTTAAAACAAAAATATACTTAAAAAGCACATTATCCTTGGTTTGGAAAAGGGTATTTAGAAATTCTCTTTTAGGCCAGGCACAGTGGCTCATGCCTGTATTCACAGCACTTTGCGAGACTGAGGCAGGCAGATCACTTGAGGTCAAGAGTTCGAGACCAGCCTGGACAGTATGGTGAAACACCATCTCTACTAAAAAATAAATAAATAAATACAAAACTTAGCGGGCATGGTGGCATGCACCTGTAGTCCCAGCTACTTGAGAGGCTGAGGCATTAGAATCACTTGAATCCTGGAGACAGAGGTTGCAGTGACCTGAGATGGCACCACTGCACTCCAGCCTGGGCAATACAGTGAACTCTGTCTCAAAAAAAAAAAAAGTGTTTTAATTTTTTGTTAAATTAAATACAGTCATTTACACTAAAATAATGTGAAATTTTATGTAAGCGTAAAATAAGGTCCTATAATTGGGTTAGTCATTCTTTTCTCAAATCGTGAAACTACAATATGCCATGCAAAAAATAGTAAGTCATAGAATGTTAGAGCTCAAGTGGGTTTATAAACCTCCTGCCCCAACCCCATCTTTGTAAAGCCACAGACCCTGGGGTCCCAGTGAAATCGCTTATCAAGGTCACAGATCCCATTAGTAACAGAACCAGCACCTTATTCAGGTATCCAGATGCCATGTCCAAGGTTTTGTCCCATTATACCATCATTCTGCCTCTGCTCATTTGCAGAGTATCCATTGTTGCTTCCCCAGGAAAGCCCCTATCTGAAGACTGTCATCCTCCATTTTCCTAGCCCATCAGAGTCCAAGAGTCAGACCTGTAGAGCTACATCATCTAGCTCAGGGGTTGCAGCCTGATTGAATCTGGCCTATAAAAATGTTTTATTTAGTTAGCACAATTTTTTAAAAAAAAATAAGAATGTAGGCTGGGCGTGGTGGCTCACGCCTGTAATCCCATCACTTTGGGAGGCTAAGGCTGGTGGATCACTTGAGGCCAGGAGTTTGAGACCAGCCTGGCCAACATGGTGAAACCCTGTCTCTACTAAAAATACAAATATTAGCTGGGCATGGTGGCATGCACCTGTAATCCAGCTCCTCAGGAGCCCAAACCTCCCTTTCTGTTGCCTATATCCCAGCTAACTCAAATTATTTGCTGTCCCCTTTATATTCTGTGTCACTCCTGCTACATGAAATGCCCTGTTCTGAATAGTGTCATGCAGTAGGATAAGCAGGGCCTTTAGAGTCAGGTCTAGGTTCTAATTCAGACTCTTGCCCTTACTAGTTGAGAAAGTTACTTAACTCATCTGAACTTCAATTTCCTCATCTAAAAAATGGGAATAATAATTTTTATCTCAAAAATTTGTTACAAGATGTAATGCCTGGCACATGGGAACAGCTAAACAAGTGATAGTGTTATTGATTCTACCCAACTCTGATGGTACTTCCTCCTTGGCTTCTCCCTTGTGCTCCCACTGGGAAATCAGCTTTCCCTCTCATGTCATATATCATCAGGTCCACCTGTTCCCACTTTTATGGCTCTTATCTGTATCTACTACCTTATATGATACTCATTTCTATCTGTGTCTTGTCTCTCCCACCAGCCTAAGAACCTCTTGAAAGCAGTATCCATCTGTGACTCACTCTGCATGCCTGACAGCCCCAAGAACAATGGCTTGAACACGGTATGTGTCCAGGTATGTATTGAATGAATAGTATGTATTCGCTAACTATATATAACACCTATTAGATGTGTCATGTTGCCTTGAGATATAAGCAGGGACCATATCACTTGTTCTGAATAACGCCTAGCCTCAGTGCTTAGCAAATATTCAAACAACATTGGGGACCGAAGCTGCCAATATAAAAATAAAGGACAAACAGAAAAGTTGGCAATATAGTCACCTTTCAGAGGGATGGTATTTTTATTTTCCATTAGTTTAAGTTATAATCACCTTGTACTTCAACAATTATAAAGAGATCACATTGAAGCGAGAGGGGTTCCAACTACTTCTGCTTATGCATTTCCCTTCAGAAACCTACAGAAAATGACACATTCACCAACAGATATATTAAGAATCTAAAGATGTATTATCAACAACTTTCTTTAGCCATTTCCATTTACAAATCATTTTCATAATCCATTAATTCCTTTGAGACTCACAACAATCTTGGGAGGTAGGTGTAATTACCCCGATTTTACAGATGAAGTAAAAGTGATTTGGGGCCAGGCACAGTGGCTCATGCCTGTAATTCTCGCACTTTGGGAGGCCGAGAGGGGTGGATTGCCTGAGCTCAGGAGTTCAAGACCAGCCTGGGCAACAAGACGAAACCCTGTCTCTACTAAAAAAATGCCAAATTTAGCCGGGCGTGGTGGTAGGTGCCTGTAATCCCAGCTACTCAGGAGGCTGAGGCATGAGAATTGCTTAAATCTGGGAGGCAGAGGTTGCAGTGAGCTGAGATCATGCCACTCCACTCCAGCTTGGGCAACAGAGCAAGACTCTGTCTCCAAAAACAAGTGATTTGGCTGGGTGTGGTGGCTCATGCCTGTAATCCCAACACTTTGAGAGGCCGTGGTGGGAGGCTTGCTTAAGCCCAGGAATTCCAGATCAGCCTAGGCAAGATGGTGAGACCCAGTCTCTAAAAAAATATTGAAAATTAGCCAGTCATGGTGGCATGTACTTGTAGTCCAGCTACTGGGGAAACTGAGGTAGGAGGATCACTTGAGCCCAGGAATTAGAGGTGACAGTGAACTATGATTGTGCCACTGTTCTCCAGCCTGGGCAACAAAGCAAGACCCTGTCTCTAAAACAAGAAAAATGAAAAGTGATTTGTGGAACCAAGTGCGGTGGCTCACGCTTGTAATCCCGGCACTTTGGGAGGCCAAGGTGGGTGGATCATCTGAAGCCATGAGTTCGATACCAGCCTGGCCAACATGGTGAAACCCATCTCTACTAAAAATACAAAAACTAGCCAGGCCTGGTGGTGTGTGCCTGTAGTCTCAGCTACTCAGGAGGCTAAGACACGAGGATCACTTGAACCCAAGGGGCGATGGCTGCAGCGAACCAAGATCATGCCACTGCACTCCAGACTGGGTGACAAAGCAAGACTCTGTCTCAGAAAAAAAAAGTGATTTGTGTTAGATCCCAAGATGGTGAAGCCAAGAACATAATCCTAGTCTTCTAACTCCGATTCCAGTGTTCCTTTTTCCTCAACATAGAGCAAGAGCATAACTTTGTTTTGCTTCCACCCTACCTACTTTCAGAAAGTCACTCCGCTGGCACAGTGTGAGGAAGGAGAGTGGGAGTATAAACATCACTGTGGTCAAGACAGTAGAAAACATCCTACCTTTGCCTCTAGCTAATCAGACTTTTAGAATCCATGCAACTGAATGGAAAGAAATGGAGAATGGGTTAGCTGCTGGGTTTTATTTTCTGCCTGTCCTATTTTTGGCTTTCTGTGTATACTCAGAAACAGAAAACTACCACAAATTTCAAGGAGCCCCTGCTCTAGAATATCTCTTGGATCTTTTGCTTATATGCAAAATTTTGGATCTGCTTAATTGTTGACTTTTATCACTTTGAGTCTTAGAAAAGAAGGAAAGAGGCCGAGTGTGGTGGCTCATCTGTGCAATCCCAGCACTTTGGGAGGTCAAGGTGGGTGGATTACCTGAGGTTAGGAGTTCAAGACCAGCCTGGCTAACATAGTGAAACCCTGTTTCTACCAAAAATTACAAAAATTAGCTGGGCGGAGTCGCACATGCCTGTAGTCCTAGCTACTGGGGAGGATGAGGCGGGAGGATCGCTTGAACCCGGGAGATCCAGGCTGCAGTGAGCTGAGATCATGCCACTGCACTCCAGCCTGGGCAACACAGTGAGACTCCATCTCACAAACAAAAATTGAAAAAAAAAAAGAAAGAAAAGGAAAGAATAAAAACCTTTACTTGCCCCTAGCTTATGAAACTTTTGCCCTTCCACCATATGTTTTATTGAACTGCTTTTTTTCTTACAAATCTTAATCTCTCTGATATGCCTTAGCTTGTGATTTTCAGCACACTTTTAGTTACCATCCACTTCACAAAGCCATTCCATTCCTAGCGCTTATGATGAGATTCGTTTTACTGTGGATACAGCACCAAGCAGTTTACTGTAATATGTAAACAAAACACAACAAAGCTGAAACATTCCTCCTTTTCCTTTCTGTGAACTCTCACCTTTCTATTTATGTGGCACAACCTGCATATCCTTAACTTTTTAAGGATCAGCATTTCAGATACCACCAGGAGTTTACTCTTGGTCAGGCCACAATAAGACAAACCATTAAAAGATCAAACACAATCAAATGACCTGCAGGAACTTCAACGGTGTACATATTCTGACCAAAAGTGGGCAGAGGGCATGTGCAGGAAAAGCACAGACTCCACAGGGCAAATCAGAAGGGCTGCACAAGAAATACCAGCTGGCAGCAGTTACCATTGTACTACCACTTTCTTTTCTCTTCTTTGAGATGGAGTTTCACTCTTGTCGCCCAGGCTGTAGTGCAATGGCACGATCTTAACTCACTGCAACCTCCACCTCCTGGGTTCAAGTGATTCTCCTGCCTCAGCCTCCTAAGTAGCTGGAATTACAGGTGCCCGCCACCTATGCACAGCTATGTGTGTGTGTGTGTGTGTGTGTGTGTATTTTTAGTAGAGGCAGGGTTTCACTGTGTTAGCCAGGCTGGTCTCGAACTCCTCATCTCAGGTGATCCACCCACGTTGGCCTCCCAAAGTACTGGGATTACAGGCATGAGCCACCTCGCCCGTCCTCGTACTACCACTTTCAAATCTTCCTTTCTCCCTGCTCTTGGTTGACTGCATCTGCCTAAGAAGGTTGCCACACTGGTCCTAGACCCTGTATTTGGTGATAAATTCACTCAAAACAAAGTTATAACCATATAGGACATACTTGCCAATGACTCTGACTTTATTTTTCACAATCATCTTTCAGACAAGAGAAAAAATTAATTATCACTCCACCCAATCATTACCCTCCATTCTTCTGGGTATATGCTTTGGCATAAAGGGTTGGCTTGCCTGCACTCTAGTTGGGGATGTTTATTATTCTTTCTTTTACTCCAAGCCACCTGCCAACCAGCAGAAAGAAAACCCTCCACACACAATGGGGGAAGGAGAGAGCTTCCCACAGCTGAGTCAGTTGTGACCACTGGAAAAGCCAAGCTAGGTGAAGTTCCTTCAGCCCAGCAGCCCCCAACCCTATCCCTATTTTACTTCTTGGGGGCTGGGCCCCTTGTAGCAGGGAGTAAGTAGGCAGCTCTTTGTTCTACACTCAAGCAGAATTCAGTGGCATGTGAAGCCATCCAATAATCCTGAACTTGGACTGACCTTGACCTAAACCATAGCTCAGTGTGATAAAGAAAATAATTCAGTGGGGCAAAGGTGCTTTCCTTAAAAAATAACTTGCCATGGTAAATTTTTTACTGCCCCCCACACTTATCTGTAGCAACCAGAGACCAGGACAAAATTATTAATCAAGCTGCTGACCTTAATCCCCAATTGTTTGGGAGGTGCTGGGGCAGTTCCCTGGTCAGCTTGGATGTCACTTTTCCCCAGACAGGGGTGCTGAATATGTCTAACAGTACAGCAGATTGTCCCTTAAGAACAACCATCTGCCAAGTAAGGGTAATTGCTGAGTAAGAGGGTCCCTGGCACAGCTACAGATCATGTCTTATAAGGTCAAAACCACTAAAGGAAAAGGCCCAAAGTTCTGGTTGTATCTACCACTTTCCACTTCTACTACCTCCACTCCCCAAGTGTGGGAAACCCATTCACCTCAGAGATCTGGGCTGGGAGTCACCCTGCAATCTCCCTTCCCTTGGTGGTGTGGAAAGGCTTAAAGGCCAGACACACCAGCTGAGAGAAACAGCTCATCGAAGCCTTGCACTTACTTCTCATAGAGCTGATAAGCGCGTTGCCGTCTTTGATCACGTCTTTGATGAATTTGTTGGTTCTCTCCAGTTCCTGCTCATAACACTTGAGTCTCTCGCGGAAATCGGGGCTGTCCAGGTAGCAGTCGCTGAACTCCAGCGGGGGATGACCCATGGTTCTGATGGCCGGGAGTAGGGGGAAACGGGGAAGACACAAAGACCGAGGGCATCAATGGCACAGCAGAGGAAGTAGAGGGGACGGACTGAGCGTGCGACCCGCTTAAGAAAACTCACGGCCTCTGTCCCTTTGGAGGACAGGTACCTGTTTCAATGAGACTCCTGGGGAGCGCTGGCTGGTCCGGACGGAGAACAGGCGCCCCGGCAACGGCTTCAGGGCCAGGGAGAGCTAACTACCGCAGTCGGATCCCGGCAGGATGTTGCCTAGCAAGCAGCATGCCCCCTAGGTATTGCCTCCCCAGATAGGCAGCAAAAACCGCAGCCCGACTTGCCTCCGGAGACGGGCCGGATCCTTCCTGAGCAATTGCAAACGTGACACTTGGGCCCGCCCAGGGTGTGGACGAGGTTAGAGCTGGGGCTGGGAGCAGCCTATCTACAGGCTCCTCGCTCCCGAGCGAGCGGAAGACTTCCTTCGCCGAACTCCGCGGGCAACCCGGATTGCACTGTCCCCTCCCCTTTCTTAAAGCCAACGCCTGCGCCCCGCCCCAGTGAAGCCCGAGGACCAAACCGGAGAGCTCTGGCTCCTTCTTCAACTGTTTTCCTTGTACCTTAGGGTTTCGTGACCAGGGCCCGCGGGCTGCTAAGACTTCTTCCTGGTGCAAGGGAGCCGGCCGGCCGTCCTGTTAGGCGCCGGAAGGGTTAAGCCGGGGCAGCAATGAAACGTAGCCTAGCTCCATAGACACCGCAGCGGGAAGAGGAGGGCGAGAGCGCGACGCACAATAGCCGCGGTGGCCCAGCGCTTCCCTACGGAAACTGGGGAGCAGTCAGCGCCCTAGGACTCCAGCTGGAAAGCGTGGCGGCCTGGGAGATGTAGTCTTTCCGTTTGCACTCCCCGAGACTCCTCCCTGCAGTCTCCGCACCACCCCGGCTGGGCGGCTGGTCTCCCAGTACGGCATTCCCAGCTTGCCGCAGGCTCCTGAGCAGGGACCGGCCCCAAGGGGCAGGTACGCGGTGCTGGACTCTGCGGGGGAAGTTTCCGAAACTAGAGCAAGAACCCGCAAGACTAGATTGCAGGAAGCCATCTCTCACTTCCCATGATTCGGCTGGGTTGTGTATTCTTTTGCCTTCCCCTCTTTCCAGCCTCCTTCGGACCTACCAACTTCTTTTCCTCTTTCTTTTCCCACGTCTCCTGCTCCAAGCGCTCTAATTCCCGTGGGCCTTCGACCTGAAGGGTTGACTCCTACCCTAGGGTATCTGTGAAGCTCAGTGCCCCCTGCCAAAGAAAGTGAGGCCATAATTCAGAGTTAATATTTTCCTGAATAGAACCTCAGAGCATGGCTTTTGTGGCAGACGCCAATGATTAATGCATATGATTTTCCATGTGTAAGTGGAAAGTCTAAGAAGAGGATGTTATAAATTGTCTTGCAGCTTACCTTGAAGGCAACTGTCTTGAGACTAAGGTTAGGTAGAGGCTCGAAAAACTGAACAATAGTTTGTGCGTGGGCAAAGAGATCCCTTTAATTCTGTAGAAGAGTTTCGATTAGATTGCCCTGTGAGGAAAGCCAGAACGGAAGGGGGTTGTAAACAGATTAATAGTGGCTAACCCACCTGAATTAGGGTCCTGGTGCTGCTGTGACAAATTGCCACAAACTTGGTGGCCTAAATCAGCATAAAGTTATAATCTACAGCTCCAAAAGGCAGAAATCAGAAATGGGCCTCACTCAGATCAAATCAAGATGTTAGAAGGGTTGTGTTCATTTCCAGATACTCTAGGGGTAGAATCTGTTTCCTTACCTTTTCCGGCTCAAGCTGCTCACATCCTTTGGCTCATAGCTCCCTTCCTCCTTCTTTAAAGCTAGCACTGGCCAGTCAAGTCTTTCTCATGCTGCATCACTGTGACTCTCATGCCTCCCCTTAAGGACCCTTATGATTACACTGGGTCCACAGGATAATCTCCCCCACCACATCATCCTTAACTTAATCACATCTGCAAATTTCATTTTGCCACATAAGATAACGTAGCCACAGGTTTCAAGGATCAGAACATGAACGTCTGTGAAGGAGGAAGCATTGTTCTACCCACCACACAACCTATCGCCCACCTCACTAATCTTCAAAACAACCCTATGAGGTTGGTTGTATTATTATACCCATTTAAAGATGGAGAAGCTGGGTCAAAGAGAGTTTAAGTGACTTACCCAAGGACAAACAACTAGTTAAGTGGCGGCACTTGAACTTCAGCCCAACTTGACCACTACACTATATAGCAGAATGGCAAAGAGTCCAATGAGAAAAAGCCTTCTGAAAAAAAATAAGTAGCCACATCTCAGGGAAAAGTTTTGTTTCTTACTCTTTTTATCTTTAAGGTTAATTTATGGGAAAATGTCCAAAATGAGCTTTAAATGCACCATGGGTTGAAAAATGCAGGTACTAAGGGAAGGTGCCCATTCAATGGGTATATTGTCTTTCACACTAGTAAGTTTCCTTTTAGCATTCATTCACTCATTTAACAAGCATTTTTTGAACACCTGCTATATACTTTTATTTATAGAGCCTATACATATATTTTCATCACTATACAAATTGCCATTGACAGTTTTTAAAATTTTATTTATTTATGTATTTTTTTGTTTGAGAAAGAGTCTCACCCTGTTGCCCAGGCTGAAGTGCAATGAATAGCTCAATCACGGCTCCCTGCAGCCTTGACCTCCCTGGGCTCAGGTGATCCTTCCACCTCAGCCTCCTCCTGAGTAGCTGGAACTACAGGCACATGCCACCACACCTGGCTAATTTTTGTAATTTTTTGTAGAGACGCGGTTTCGCTATGTTGGCCTAGGCTGGAGGGATCCACCCACTGCAGCCCCCACCAAAGTGCTGGGATTATAGGTGTGAGCCACCGCGCCCAACTGCTATTGACATTATTGTTGTTAGATTCAATCATACTCATCTGAGTTCCTATACTCAAGGTGTTTTACAGTTATCTGTGTTATCCTTTATCTAGACAATGAAACTAAAGCACAGAAATCACAAATTCCCTAGAACAAATACTGAAGAAGAAACAGGGTTAAAATTAGAACTCACACAGGGCATGGTGACTCACACTTGTAAACCCAGCACTTTGGGAGGTCAAGGCAGGCAGATCACCTGAGGTCAGGAATTCAAGACTAGCCTGGCCAACATGGCAAAACCCCATCTCTATTAAAAATAAAAAATTAGCCAGGTGTGGTGATGTGCGCCTGTAATCTCAGCTAGTCAGGAGTCTGAGGCAGGAGAATCGCTTGAACCCAGAATGCAGAGGTTGCAGTGAGCCAAGATTGGGCCACTGCACTCCAGCCTGGGTGACAGAGCAAGACTCCATCTCAAAAAAACAAAACAAAATCTCAGTTCCTCAGATAATACTTGCATTCATCAAGCACTATCTTAATTGCTTTGCACAATTTCTCCCTGACCCTCACGGCTAACCCTATGTGACTGAGAGTCTTTAAATTTTTGTTCACATAACCCCTAAAAGAATTTTGGGGAGCTATGTACCCCTTCATTTTTAAGTTAACATCTTTTTTGCTTTGTTTCATTTTTGTTTTTGTTTTTTTGAGACAGAGTCTAGCTCTGTCACCCAGGCTAGAGTGTGGTGGCACGATCTCCACTCACTGCAACCTCCACCTCCCAGGTTCAAGCAATTCTCCTGCCTCAGCCTCCCGAGTAGCTGGGATTACAGGCACATGTCACCACGCCCACTTATTTATTTATTTATTTTTAGTAGAGATTGGGTTCACCATGTTGGTCAGGCTGGCCTTGAACTCCTGACCTTGAGCGAGTCACCTACCTCAGCCTCCCAAAGTGCTGGAATTACAGGCGTGAGCCACCACCCCCAGCCCAACATCTAAATTTTTTCATTATGCTTAAATAGTTGCAAAAATTTAATTTCTAACATACTAGAAATATCGACATTTTAAAATAAAGCTGTTATATCACTCTTAAAAGTATTCAATCTGACATCCATCATCAAATGCACAAAGCAAAACAAACTGTAAACATCTTGAATCTTCAAAAAATTGACATTGTTCCTTTTTTTCTTCTTCAAATCAATTATCTATACATTTTCCCCAGAGAAATTTTATCCCTTTTTTCTTTTTCTTTTTCTTTTTTTTTAATAGTCTTACTCTGTCACCCCGGCTGAAGTGCAGTGGCACAGTCTTAAGTGCACTGCAGCCTTAAACTCCTGAGCTCAAACGATTCTCCCATCTCAGACTCCCAAGTAGTTAAGAGTATATGCCTGAGCCACCATGCCTGGCTAATTTTTTTTTTTTTTTTTTTTTTTTTGGTAGAGACAGGGTCTCACCATGTTGTCCAGGCTGGTCTCAAATTCCTGGCTTCAAGCAATCCTCCTGCCTCAACCCCACAAAACCCTGGGATTATAGACATAAGCCACCACACCTGGTCAACCATCATACTTCTATACTTAAAGTCTATTGATCACCATATCGAATTTCTCTGCAACAAAAATATGCTCATAAACAGAATTTTTTTTTTTAAACCGGGTCTCACTCTGTCACTCATGCTGGCATACAATGGTGCAATCATAGCTCACTGCAGCCTCAAATTCCCAGGCTCACACGATCCTCCCACTTCAGTCCCAAGTAGCTGGGACTACAGGCACACGCCACCATGCCCTACTAATTTTTAAATTTTTAATAGAGACAGGGCCTCCCTATGTTCCCCAGGTTGGTCTCGAACTCCCAAGCCCAGGAAGTCAAGGCAATTCTCCTGCCTTGGCTTCTCAAAGTGCTGGAATTCCAGGCGTGAGCCACCATGCACAGCCCATAATAGAAAGTTAATTCTTTTTATTTCCTTGTGACCATAAGGCTTCATGGATTAAAAAGCTTCTGTGATTATTAAGCATACACAATAGAGTAAAACAATGTGAACACATTGTAATTATTATTAAATATAAAATTTTACTGGGGCTGGGCGTGGTGGCTCACATCTATAATCCCAGCACTTTGGGAGGCCAATGCCGGGAGATCACTTGAGGCCAGGAATTCAAGACCAGCCTGGCCAACATGGTGAAACCCTATCTCTACTAAAATACAAAAAAAAAAAAAAAAAAAAAAAGTGGAGTGAACCTGTAATGCTAGCTGCTCAGGAGGCTGAGGCAGGAGAATCGCTTGAACACGGGAGGCGGAGGTTGCAGTGAGCCAAGATCACACCACTGCACTCTAGCCGACAGAGTGAGACTCTTTCTCAAAAAAAAATTTATTGGAGCTGCGTCTCTTAGTAAGATGGATAAGAAAGGGGTAGGTTTCAGGGCATTGAGTTAAAGAAGATTCATGAACACCAATATTTTAAATTCTTTCTATGTTTAGCCCCAAGGGTTTTTATACCTTGGGCCAAAGCACCGTAGTAAGATTCTTGATGTTTAAAAGGTATGCTTTCCCTTTGAGATATTGAGCAAGGGAGGTAGGAAAGGAAAACTGGAGGTGAGTTCTCAGACAAATGATTTTTAGAAAAAGTACTAAAGAAAATTGCATATTCAGAAATTGGTTCACTTTGGGCTACCTGGTGACCTTAAAGCCATTGGACAGTTTCCATGTACCTTGCTCTGGACTGAGTATTTGTATTCACCCAAAGTTTATATGTTGAAATCCTAACCCTCAAAGTGATGGTATTAGGAGGTGGGGCACTGAGACTTCTTCAGATCATGAGGGTGGGGCCTTCATGAGCCAGATGAGTGCACTTGTAAAAGAGGCTTGAGAGAGCTCCCTTGTCCCTTCCACCATGTGAGGATAGAGATAAGGCAGAAGTTTACAAAGCAGGAAGCAGGCCTTCAGCAGGCACTGAATCTGCAAATGCCTTGATGTGGCACTGAAGCAGGAGAATAGGGTCTGGAGGCAGGGAACCTAAGGCCGTTTCACACTGACTTCCTATAACGAAATTGAAAGGAAAATCACAACTTTCCATGCCTAAGTAACAAAAGGACCAGAGGCTACTCCCTTTGCAAACTCCCACCTTTTCTGAGGGGCACATGGAAAATTGAAAGTACCTCTGATTGATTGCCGAAAGCACAGGAGAGTAACTTTGTAACATCACTTCAGCCTCTGATTGGTTGCTTTCTACAACCAGTCAGACTGATTGCAGGCCACCACTTCATTTACATGTGGTGAACACCAAATAGCCAATGGGAAAAGTCTAGGGGGTATTTGGACCCCAGAAGATTCTGTATGGGGGCACTTGAAAAGCTTGCTTGGCCCACTTCCACGCTGTGGAGTGTGCTTTCATTTTCAATAAATCTCTGTTTTTGTTGCTTCATTTTTTCCTTGCTTTGCTGTGCGTTTTGTCCAATTCTTTGCTCAAAATGCGAAGAACCTAGACAACTTACAGTGGAAACCTTCTACCTGTAACAGGACTTCTTAGACTACAAAACTGTAAGAAATAAACTTCTATTGTTTATAAGCCTCCCAGTCTATGATACTTTTGTTATAGCAGCCCAAATGGACTAAGACATACTTTCAGGGCTAGGCATACCCCAGTGTAAAGACAGCTGCTACAGTATCATTATCCTCACTTTATATGTGAGGGATGGTAGGCTCAGAAAATTTCAATTATTGCCTAGTCTCATGTAGCTAGTAAGGGTTTAACAAGCTCCACTAGTTAGATGCAATTTGAGTCTGTGACAGTAAAAAGAATACACATGCACATGCACTTGCAAGCAGGGTTTGCCACCATTTTACAAGGAAGCAAAAGAAATCCCATTTTAGGAAGGGCCCAGTGGCTCACATCTGATATCCCAGCACTTTGGGAGGCCAAGGCGGGCAGATCACTTGAGGCCCGGAGTTCGAGACCAGCCTGGCCAACATGGAGAATTCCTGTCTCTGCCAAAAATACAAAAAATTAGTTGGTCATGGAGGTATGAACTTGTAATCCCAGCTTCTCGTGAGGCTGAGACATGAGAATCATTTGAACCCAGGATGCAGAGGTTGCAGTGAGCCGAGATCATACCACTGCACTCCAGCCTGGGTGACAGAGCGAGACTCCGTTAAAAATAAAAAAAAACTGGTCTGGGAGGCTGGAAAGAAAAGATAATTTTCCAAATGACATTTATAGACTTCAATAATTTATTAAATTTGTTTAAAAAAAGAATTTTATCCTGGTGGATGTGTTGGCACTCGTCTGGAGTCCTAGCTACTCAGGAGCTTGAGGCAGGAGGATCCCTTGAGCCCAGGAGTTTGGGTCTGCAGTGAGCTATGATGGCACTTGTGAATAGCCACTGCTTTCCAATCTGGGCAACATAGGGAGAACCTGGGTCCGAAAAAAAAAAGTTTATCCTGAAGATATAAAGTAATATTTCATAAACCCTATGCTTCTTATAAAGGATCCTAAAGGTCTTTGTCCTGAAATGTTATAATCCTTCCTTCACAAAAAGGTAGAGAAAATATAGAAGTTACTGGCCTGCATCCAATAACAAGAAGAAAACCTGGAGGTGAAATAGAGGTGGCAGGTGGAGGGAGAGGAGACAGCACAAGTTGATGATGATTTCTCCTATGCCAGGCACTTTACGTAAATGATCTCATTTACAGGCACTTTACATAAATGATCTCATTGAGGAAGGTGACATTGTCCCTTGCATTTTACAGATGAAGCAACTGAACCTCGGAGAAGTTAAGCTACTTGGCCAAGGTCACCCAGAGAATAAATGATGTCCTAGAGATTCAAATCCAGCTTTGAATTCAAAGTCATGTTTTGCCATTGCATTACAGTGCCTTCCAGTCTAACTCATCATCATCTAATCTCCATTCTCTCCTGCTTATGTGACTGGATGTACTTGGAAGTGTAATATAGAAAAAATAGTTCTGGGTCACTTGCTGTAACTTCAGCAAATGATTTGAAGTTATCCCAGGCTGAATATTAACAGAGGCTTTATGTTGAACTTCTCTGAAGAGCTAGCTGACAGAACTGGCTCCCAAGCTACATATGCTCAGCTCTCTAGAATTTCCAAACTTGCACTGCATGAGACAGAAGACAAAGTGGATAACTGCCCCTCAGCCCAACAACACTGCTAGCCTAGCCCCTAGTTCTAGCCTGGTCTAAATCCTTTATTACTGTTGGCACCATTCCCAGCTCCAGTCTTGGCTCTGGTCCATTCCCTGCTTTGACTGAACTTGGCTTAGTTTTTTTCCTCAGCCTACGCCAAGATTTTAAAACTTTTAGGAACTAGAAGTGGCAAATGGTTAGAAAGGAAAAATCCTCTTTTATAATTCTCTGTACATCCAACTGTCCATTTACCCACTCCCTTCACGTTTCTCTTTATGGAGTTGCTTAGTGAAAAAAAGCCACCAATTTATAGCTTTAAAAATATAATCTATTTCAGTCTATGTGATTAAATATCCACCAAAAGTCTTTATCCATAGAATTCACCATTTTCATCACATTTTCACACCAGCAGCACCATATCAAAGCTATCTATTGGTAATAACCTGGGAATTTTTTCCTTGTGACCATTTTCTGTGCCCATTTTGATTCCTAGTAAGCTGCATTTCAAAAAAAAAAATTCAAACAAGGTCTATGTCAATTCTAAAAGGCTTTGTAAGGGCAATAAAGGCACAGTTGCATTACTTTTTAACTCCCAGGAAGATATCAATACCCAGCATCCCAGCACAGCCTGCTGGGCTATGCCATTTTATAGCATCTTAGAAGATAACTATGCTCTACTGAGGGGCCAGAAATCTCCCGGCAGTTCCTAGAGGGGCCTGCTGAATCATGGAAACTAAATCATAATGTTCTACTAATGATTCTTGAACTTTGGTTTGTATGAGAATCACTTAGGGTGCTTATTGAAAATGTAAATTTCCTTGGACCCCTCTCCCAGAGTTTCTGATGGTATGATGTGGATTTAGGTATGGGCTGAGGCCAGACAATATGAACTGAGGCCTGAAAGTAACAAAGAATCAGAAACTGATGTGGGTGGGGGAGTGGGGTCTTAGGTAAGGCCTTGGGAAATCTAAATTTTTTATAAGTACAACAGATGATTCTGATGGAGGAGGTCCAAAATATCGGCATCCAGTCTTATGCACTGATATGGTTTTGGTGGGATTTTTTGAGACAGGGTCTTGCTGTGTTGCCCAGACTGGCCTTAAACTCCTGGGTTCAAACTACTCCCTCCCACCTCAGCCTCTAAAATGGCTGGGGCTACAGGCACATGCCACCACACTCCGCTCGACATGAAGTTTTATCCACTAAAAACTGGTCAAAAACTGATCGGGATATGACAGTCCTCATACAACAATGGTTTTGATTAATAACATAAGTGAAAACTTCTATTTCTCATTTTGGCAACATTAGACTTTCTGACTTCCATACTACTTCAGTTTATTTTGCATCTGACTCAAAGCTAATAATTAAATAAACATGATTAACTGTGGAATTTGCATAACATTTTTTTTTCCTTTGGAGACATTCACTCTGTTGTCCAGGCTTGAGTGCAGTGGCACAATCTCAGCTCACTGCAACCTCCACCTCCCAGGCTCAAGCAATTGTCCTGCCTCAGCCTCCCGAGTAGTTGGGATTACAGGTACCCATCACCACACTCGGTTAATTTTTGTATTTTTAGTAGAAATAGGGTTTCACCATGTTGGCCAGGCTGGTCTCGAACTTCTGACCTCAAGTGATCCACCCGCTTCGGCCTCCCAAAGTGCTGGGATTACAGGCATGAGCCACCGCACCTGTCCTGCATAACATTTTATATGTGGTCATTTTCGCCAGCATCACATAGCACATTACATACTGTTTAGCAGAATTACTAGAATACCTTGAGAAAAGTATGCAACTGAAATGTATTTCAACAAGTTTCTGGCCCTGGGGGTGGGAAGACATGAAGAAGCCTTCAGACAGCTGAGCCCCACAAAGTTATTTTATTTCCTTTAAAGTGAAATGACATAAGCTGAAATATGCAATTCTTTCCAATTTCTAATTCTCTTCCCCTTTCAGCAACAGAACAAGCAATAGACAAGAGTCATAACTTGTCATGACTGCAAATGGATGTTCATCTATACTTAGGTAGAACAAAACAGATACAAAGTAAATCATTTTAAGAAAGGATACTAAGGGCAACATTAATTTTTTCCACAATATTAATTTTTCCCACAGGCTTACAATAATTTTCATGCTAGTAATTTTATAAATGGACGCACCTCACAAGGCAGTGGGTGCAGAGATCGTTGTCAAAAGAATGCAACAGTGTGGTGACAATGCTCTGGCAAGGCTCCAAAACATGCCAATCATGCTTTGTCTCACACATGGTTAAACCAACATTACCACAGGAAGGAAGCTGGTTTCGGAAACTTACTAAGAATTAATTGTGGGTGAATTCACATTTCAGCCTTCAAAAAGCTTAATTAGACTACTAAGTTACTCTATCTGTTTAGCTTAAGAAGAACAATTATGAATATTAAGTTAATAATACTGAATGGTAAACAAAACACAAACGTCAACATTTACTATGTCCAAGGCACGTGCTTAATCTTTACAACCACCACCCTTTGAAGTAGGTACTATTATATCATTCCCATTCTCCAGATGAGAAAACTGAGGCTTAGAAAGGTGAAGTAATTTGTCCAAAGCTGCTGAGGCCCTAGAACCTCACCCTCACTCTTTTAAAAAAATTGTTTTTAGAGACAGGGTCTTGTTCTGTCATCCAGGCTGGAGAGCAGTGGTGCAATCATGGCACATTGCAGCCTCGAGCAATCCTTCTGCCTTAGCCTCCCAAGTAGCTGGGACTACAGGCACAAACCACCACACTCAGCTACTTTTATAAATTTATTTTTTGGTACAGATGGGGTTCACTATGTTGCCCAGGCTGGACTTGAACTCCAGGCCTCAAGTGATCCTGCATCCTCGGCCTCCAAAAGTATTGGAATTACAAGCATGAGTCATCACATCCAGCTATGAGAACCTCACTCAAGTATTGTGCCAGCCTGCTTCTGTGCTGAGATACCATTTTCATCACATTGGACAAGATTTAAAAGTTTGCTAAAAATTGATGTTGACAAGGAGAAACACGAGTTCTCATAGATTTCAGGGGTGTAAACTGGTATAAACATTTTTGAAGGCAATTTGGCAATACCTAACAAAATGTTAAATGTGTGTACTCTTTGATCCATCAGGTTTAATTAAGAATTTATGCTATAGATTTCTCCACAAAAGTATGCAAAGAGATAAACAAATGTATCAGCTAAGCATTTTTTTTGTAGTGTTGACAACTGGAATCCCTTCAAATGACCATGACTATAGGAATAGTTACATAAATGATATACATCCATGCAATGGGAAATTATGCGCACATGAAAGAGAATGATTTATTATGAAAATATATCCAAGGGTGTAAATGAACAAAATTAGTTAAAAATAGTTGCACATTAGTATCTAGATTATAATCATCTTTTGTGTGTTTTTAAAGAAGTCATATATGCATATATAATATACTTCAATAAAAATGTGATACCTGGGCTGGGCACAGCGGCTCACACCTGTAATCCCAGCACTTTGGGAGGCCCAGGCGGGAGAACCACATGAGCTCAGGAGTTCGAGACCAGCCTAGGAAACATGGCGAGACCTTGTCTCTACAAAATATTTAAAAATTAACTGGTTGTGGTGTCGTGTGCCTAGTCCCAACTGCTCAGGAGGCTGAGGTAGGTGGGCTCACTTGAGTCCAGGAGTTCAAGGTTACAGTGAGGTATGACGACACCACTGGACTCCAACCTGGACAACAGAGTGAGACACTGTGTCAAAAAAGAAAAAGTGGTATGTGTATGTATGTATATGTATTTCCTCATAAATGATTTTAATGGTTTTCTGATTTGGGGAAGTTGAAATGGGATAGAGAGAGGGAGATTTTCAATTTACTCCCTTACAAACAGTTTGAAATTTTACTATGAGCATGTGACTTTTATATTAAGAATGAAATTAGGAGCCCCCCCAAAAAAACTTCAAGGAGCATCATCTAATTCTGTAACATTTGAACTTTTGTGAGCATGAACATAGTAAGAAATGCATTTTTAGGCTGGGCGCAGTGGCTCACCCCTGTAATCCTAGCACTATAGGAGATCAAGGTGGGTGGATCGCTTGATCCCAGGAGTTCAAGACCAGCCTGGGCAACATGCAAAAATCCCATCACTACTAAAAATTTAAAAATGGGATGGTCCTATAGTCCCAGCTACTTGGGAGTTGGAGGTGGGAGGATCGCTGGAGCCCAGGAAGTCAAGGCTCCAGTGAGCTGTGATCACGCCACTGCTCTCCAGCCTGGGTGACAGAGCAAAGCCCTGTCTCTACAAAGTAAATACATACATACATACATACATACATTTTACACCATAGACTAGAACATACATACATACGTACATACATTTTACACCATAGACTAGAACATACATACATACATACATTTTACACCATAGACTAGAACATACGTACATACATAAATATAACTAAAACAAGTTTCACAAAACAAATTTTACTATATTCAATGTGCTCTGATATTTTTTATTCTAATCTATCCTATCATTCTATTCTTCTATTTCATTTTATAAAACACTTGTCACTACGCACTAAAATGATTTCATATACCAAGGTAAACCTCAACTTGGCCTGCTGACACCAGTGCAGGATGAACCAGATGCCACATCCAGAGAGGACTCCAACATACCCAGCAGACCATCTCTAGCCAGGCCAGTGTATACCTAACCCCAAATCCAGATATTCTCAGTCAGTCAACACCACTCAGAGATTTTGCCTTTCTTTTTTCTTTTCTTTAGAGACAGAGTCTTGCTCTGTCACCCAGGCTGGAGTACAGTGGCATGATCTCAGCTCACTGCAGGTTCAAGTAATTCTACTGCCTCAGCCTCCCAAGCAGCTGGGATTACAGGCACCCACCACCACACCAGGCTAATTTTTATAT
>NW_012115333.1:3456910-3458634 GCF_000951035.1 Colobus angolensis palliatus | reverse complement strand
CAACATGGTGAAACCCCGTCTCTACTAAAAATACAAAAATTAACCGGGAGTGGTGGGGTGCACCTATAATCCCAGCTACTCGGGAGACTGAGGCATGAGAATCGTTTGAACTCAGGAGGTAGAGTTTGCAGTGAGCCGACATCGTACCACTGTCCTCCAGCCTGGGTGACAGAGCAAGACTTTGTCTCAAAAATAAAATAAAATAAAATTCTTAGTTATTTTTTATTGTTGATGTGAGCTTATGTAAAACTGCCTTGTTAAACTGCATTAGTAAAACAAAAATAAATAAATAAAAAGGACACTTATTTATTTGGCCCAGGGAGATGGCTCACTCCTGTAATCCTAGCACTTCGGGAGGCAGAGGTGGGAGTATCGCTTGAGCCCAGGAGTCTGAGACCAGCCTGAGCATAATGGCAAAACTCTGTCTCTACAAAAATACACAAATTAGTTGGGCATGGTGGCAGGGGCCTATATTCCCACTTACTTGGGAGGCTGAGGTGGGAGGATGGCATGAGTGGAGGTTGCAGTGAGCTGTGATTGCACCACTGCACTCCAGCCTGGGGGACAGAGCGAGACCCTGTCTCAAAATAATAAAATAAAATAAAATAAAAAAACAAATAAAAGGTACAATTCAATGCTTTGAAGGTTATTCACAAAATTAAGCAATCACCACCACAATACATTTTTTAACATTATTATCGCCTCAAAAAATATCCTATACCAATTTGCAGTCACATCCCATTTCCATCTAAACCCATCCTCCCCAGCCTCTAACAAACACTAATCTACTTTCAGTCTCTAGAGAGTTGCCTATCCTGGATATTTCATATAAGTGGAATCATACAATGTGTTATCTTTCTGTGTCTGGTTTCTTTTATTTAGCATGATGTAATCAAGGTTCATCCATGTTTGAGTATGTATCAGTACTTCATTTCTTTTTATTTTTGTTGATTGATTGATCGATTTTGAGACAGGGTCTAGTTCTGTTGCCCAGGCTGAAGTGCAGTGGCACAATCTCGACTCACTGAAACCTTTGTCTCGTGGCTCAAGCTATCCTCCCACCTCGGCCTCCCCAGTAGCTGGGACTGCAGGCTGGTGCCACCGTGCTCAGCTGATTTTTTGTATTTTTAGTAGAGACGGGGTTTTGCCATGTTGCTCTGGCTGGTCTCGAACTTCTGGACTCAAACAATCCACCCACTTTAGCCTCCCAAAGTGCTGGGATTACAGGCATGAGCCACAGAGTCCAGCCCCTGGCTAATTTTTTAACTTTTTAAATAGAGACAGTGTTTCACTATGTTGTCCAGGCTAGTCTTGAACTCCTGGCTCAGTGATCCTCCCACCTTGGCCTCCCAAAGTGTTGAGATTACAGATGTGAGCCACCCAGTCCAGTTCCTTTTTATTTTTGAATAACAATCCCTTGTATAGATATTCCATACTTTGTTCATACATTCATCAGTTGATGGACATTTGAGTTGTTTCAACTTTTGGGCTATTATGAATAAGGCTGGTATAAACATTCATGCAATAAAATTAGAAATTAATAACAAAAGAATAGCTAACAGAATCACCTATATTGGGAATTAAATTACATATACATAAACTTTTAGTTTAAAAGGAAGACATAAAGAAACTTAAGAAAAACTAGAATAGAATCATAATAAAACTATACAAGTCAAAATTTGTGGACCGTACCTTAAGAAGTTATAGAGGACCAGCACCGTGAC
>NW_012115333.1:3440339-3455635 GCF_000951035.1 Colobus angolensis palliatus | reverse complement strand
AGTAATTAAGTAATTCTTTTTTTTTTTTTTTTTTCTCTTGAGACAAGGTCTTGCTCTATCACCCAGGCTGGAATATAGTGAGGAGAACAGGACTCACTGAAGTTTTTTTGTTTTTTGTTTTTTTTTGAGACGGAGTCTCACTCTGTCGCCCAGGCTGGAGTGCAGTGGTGCTATCTCAGTTCACTGCAAGCTCCGCCTCCCGGGTTCATGCCATTCTCCAGCCTCAGCCTTCCAAGTAGCTGGGACTACAGGCACCTGCCACCACGCCCAGCTAATTTTTTGTATTTTTAGTAGAGACAGGGTTTCACCGTGTTTGCCAGGATGGTCTTGATCTCCTGACCTCGTGATCCGTCCCCTTCGGCCTCCCAAAGTGCTTGGATTACAGGCGTGAGCCACCATGCCCAGCTGGCTCACTGAAGTCTTGACCTACTGGACCTCAAGTGATCCTCCTGCCTCAGCCTCCCATATATATATATGTATGTATGTATGTTTACTTTTGGTGGAGATGGGATCTTGCCATGTTGCCCTAGCTGGTGTCAAATTCCTGGGTTCTAACTATCCTCCCACCTTGTCTTCCCAAAGTGGTGGAATTACAGGCATGAGTCACTCCCGCCTGGCCAAAAGTAAATAATTTTTTTTTTCTTTTTTTGGAGACAGAGTCTTACTCTGTTACCCAGGCTGGAGATGGAGGTTGCAGTGAGCCAAGAATGTGCCACTGTACCCCAGCCTGGGCAACAGAGTGACTCCGTCTCAAAAAAGGAAAAAAATATATATATAATGCCAAAACGATCACAAAAAGAAAGAATTTAAATAGAAAAACTGAAGTGGTAGTCAAAGACTTTGCCTCTCACAAATCTCCAGGTGCATATTGTTTTATAAGTGAGTTCTACCAAACTTTGTAGATCTCTATACAAGTTGTTCCACTAATAAAAAAGGAGCAAAACCTGCCCAGTTAATTTTATAAGGCACCATACTCTGGATTCCAAAACTACATGACAAATAACATCAGAAAGGAAAAGTGTAGGGTCAGCTTATAAATAAGTGTAGATACAAAATTCCTAAAGAAATTGTTAGCCAACAAACACAAGAATATATATATATATATATATATATATATATATATATATATTTTACATCATACATCATGATCAAGTATGGGTTTTCCCAAGAATAAAACAATGATTTAATATCATGAAACTTATCTACACAATTTAATGTATTAATTCTATGTCAGAAAAATCAAATGATATAACCTTTTCTTTTTTTTTTTTTTTTTGAGATAGTGTCTCCCTCTGTCACCCAGGCTCCAGGGTAGAGTGCATGGCACAAACCTGTAGTCCTAAGTGCATCTGTGGTCCTAGTTATTTGGGGGAGGCTAAGGTAGGAGGATTGCTTGGGCCCAGGAGGTAAAGACTGCAGTGAGCTATGATGAGTCCATTGCACTCCAGCCTGCGTGACAGAGCAAGACTCTGTTTCAAAAGAAGAAAAGAAAACAAGCGCGCGCACAGAAAACAAACAAACAAACATGAAGCCCCAAAACAAAAAAACACCAACACCAAATAGACTAGTGGAAAAAAATAAACCATGCCCAAGGATAAAGCCATGTAAATGAGAGTTAATATATAATAAAAGTGAAATCACTAATCAATGGAAAATAATAGATTCCTTCATAAAAAGTTTGGGGGAAATTGGCTTACTATAAAAATAGAAGCAAAACTGCTTTTCTTATCTAAGGTCACATATCATTATAGGTTCCAGGTTTAATAAAGACATAAATGTGAAAGATAAAAGTATGTTGCTTTTTTTTGTTTTTTTGTTTTTTGTTTTTTGGTTTTTTTTGAGACAGGGTCTTGCTCTGTGGCCCAGGCCAGAGTGCAATGATCTCAGCTCACTACAGCCTCAGTCTCCCAGGTTCAAGCAATTCACATGCCTCAGCCTCCCGAGAAACTGGAACTACAGATGTGTACCATCACACCCAGCTAAGTTTTGTATTTTTAGCAGAGATGGGGTTTCACCAAGTTGACCAGGCTGGTCTCGAACACCTTACCTCAAGTAATCTGCCTGTCTCAGCCTCCCAAAGTGCTGGGATTACAGGCATGAGCCACTGCACCTGGCCATGAAAGGTAAAGCTATGTTTTAGAAGAAAATATAAGAGAATTATTCTGTGATACAGGTGATAAAGACTTTTTTAAAAAACCTAAAGTACAAGTTATATGGCAAAAAATATTGATGAATTTTGTGACATAGGCTGGGTGCTGTGGCTCACACCTGTAATCCTATCACTTTTGGAGTCCAAGGAGGGTAGATCACTTGAGCTCAGGAGTTCAAGACCAGCCTGGGTAACAAAACAAACAAACAAACAAAAAAAGGATTTAATGACATAAAACTTAAGGATTTCTGCTTATATAACAAACAATGGATAAAGTTAATAGGGTGATAACAGATTGGTAGAAGACATTTCTCATGTCTAAAATCAACAAGGGACTAATTATACAATATGGCAGAAATAGCAGATCAGCAAGAAAAAGACAGGAATCTCAATGGAAAAAAAAAAAAGAAGACAAAAGGATATAACCAGGCAACCTATAGAAGAGAAAATCCAAAAGGCTGAAAAGCATTTGAAGAGATGCTTTAATTATTTAATAATCATGGTCGGGCACGGTGACTCATGCCTGTAATTCCAGCACTTTGGGAGGCTGAGGCGGGTGGATCACCAGACCACCCTGAGCAACATGGGGAAAACCCATCTCTACTAAAAATACAAAAATTAGCAGGGTGTGGTGGCGAGCACCTGTAATCCCAGCTACTTGGGAGGCTGAGGCGGGAGGATCCCTTGAACCTGGGAAGCGGAGGTTGCAGTGAGCTGAGACTGCACCACTGCACTCCAGCCTGGGTGATAACAAGACACCATCTCAAAAATAAAAATAAAAATAAAATATATTTAATAATCAGAGAATAACAAATTGAAATAACGATGAGAGGCTGGTAGTGGGTTATCAGAACTTATGATCATTAGTGTCACTAAAGTTCGTATACAACCCCCCACTGCTAAATTTGACTGGCTTAATTTTTTTTTTTTTTTAAAGAAATAACAATGAGAGGCCAGGCACGGTGGTTCACGACTGTAATCCCAGCACTTTGGGAGGCCGAGGCAGGCAGATAACTTGAGCCCAGGAGTATGAGACCAGCCTGGGCAATATGACAAAACCCCTTCTCTACAAAAACTACAAAAATGAGTGGGTGTGGTGACTTACATCTGTAGTCTCAGCCACTCAGGGGGCTGAGGTGGGAGAATCACTTGAGTCTGGGAAGTCGAGGCTGCAGTGATCCATGATTGCACCACTTCACTCCAGCCTGGGTAACAGAGTGAGACAGTGTCTCCAAAAATAAAATAAATAAAATAAATAAATAAATAAGGTTTATTTGAACAGTAAATCAGGTAGCTTCAAACCAAAGTGAATGAGGAAGCAAGGCAAAGAAAATATTTGATTGGCTAAAGTGGAGTAGTAGCCTTATTTGGATCGTTCCAGTGTAAAGTTTCTAGTTAGAGGATAGTTAGAGGGCTCTCGTTGGTTGAGTGTAAATTTGTTTTCCTATAATATGACGATTTACAGAGTTGGGTTTCAGTTTACATACATAGGGACCCAGGGTTCTGGCCTCCCATTTAATTCTTTCTTTCTTTTTTTGTTTTATTTTATTTTATTTTATTTTATTTTATTTATTTTGAGACAGAGTCTCTCTCTGTTGCCCAGGCTGGAGTGCAGTGGAGTGACCTTAGCTCACTGCAACCTCCGCCTCCCAGGTTCAAGCAATTCTCCTGCCTCAGCCTCCCAAGTAGCTGGGATTACAGGTGCATGCCACCATGCCTGGCTAATGTTTTGCATTTTTAGTAGAGAGAGAATTTTGCCATGTTGGCCACACTGGTCTCAAACTCCTGACCTCAGGTGATCTGTCTGCCTCGGCCTCCCAAAGTGCTGGGATTACAGGTGTGAACCACCTTGCCCAGACTGTTTTATTTTTTTAAAATTTTGCTCATAGGAAAATCTTCATGAATATTTCTTTCTTTTTTGTGTGGTTTTTCTTCTTTCTTCCTTCTTTAATTTGTTTATTTTTTGTATTACTTTTTACTTTATTCCTGAAACACCACCATTTAGTTATTTCAACAAGGGAAACATGAAGCAGAACTAAACCAGCACTTCCATTGGGTTTGCAGCCTGCTTCATGCCATCTGATTGACCCACAAATACCAAGTCTTGAAATTCAATTTAAGTAGTCCCAGAATGATAGTGTTCCCACACACCACACAGAAGCAAATAAAATACCTCTCTGGAATAAGATTGCATGCATTTCCTAAACCTCAACTTTTTTTTTTTTTTTTTTTTTGAGACGAGGTCTCACTCTGTTGCCCAGGCCGGAGTGCAATGGCATGATCTTGGCTCACTGCAACCTTCTTCTCCCAGGCTCAAATGATTTTCCCACCTTAGCCTCTTGAGTAGCTGGGACTACATGTGCCCACAACCATGACTGGCTAATTTTTGTATTTTTTAGAGACAGGGTTTCACTATGTTGGCCAGGCTGGTCTGAAACTCCTGACCTCAAGTGACCCACCCGTCCCGGCCTCCCGAAATGTTGGGATTACAGGTGTGAGCCACTAAGCCCGGCTGCCTCCACTTACTTTTACAAATATATTATACCACATAATGAAAGATAAACATGCATACAACAAAAGAAGAAAAATATCTTTAGAAACAATAGCCAAAATAAACAGAAACAGATCCACACACACAAAAAAACCATTGGATATTATGATTATCAAACATGGGCCATAAAATAAGTATGCTTTCAATGTTCAAAGAAATAAAAATCCAAGCTTGTTATTTTCATCAGAGAACTGGCAACTAAAAGGTGACATAGCAATTAAAAGAAAATAGGAATGAATTCCTCTATAACCTAGGAGTGGGAAAAACTTTTCTTATTGTGCCTTAAAATCCAGTAGCAATTAGGGAAAAGAATCTATTACAAAGACACACTAAAAAAGTATGAAAATATGTATGCATAAGGCAGTTATCAAAGTATTAAGGCTAATAGTCAAAGACTGGGAACAATGAAAATGCCTGTCCACATGGGACAGGTTGAATTAACTATGAAATATTCAAATAAGGAATTACTGAACAACAATGAAACCACTGAAGAAAATAATAGGGAATATCTTTATATGCTACTGTAAAGTGATCTCTAGGATATATTTTTAAGTAAAAAAAGAAGCAGGATGGGTAATAGCTGGGTGCACTGGTGTGTGACTATAGTCCGAGTTACTCAGGAGGCTGAGGCAGCAAAAGTTTGAGACCAGCCTAGGCAACATAGTGATTACAGGGATACTGGCATCTCTATTAAAAAAAAAAAAGAAAGAAAGAAAAGTGGAGGAACATGTGCATAGTACACTATTGTTTGTAGAAAGGAAGAGAACATGAATATATTCTCTAGAGATGTAAATATAAACAAACAGAGAAAAGGTTAGCTATAGTTACCTATATGAGAAGGGAGAGAAAGATAATAGGATGGAAGAGATGGGGACAGAAACTACCCTTCTCTGAGTACATACTGTTTTGTATATTTGACTTTGGGATCGTGTAAACATTAAATTTTAAATAATATAAAATTTTAAAACATCAAAAAAGTCAAAAGCAAATGAACCTGTGCATCATATTGGTAGCATAACCCATAAAAGGGAATTATTTTAAGTAAATTTGAAATATAGTAATTTTTCTTTTTTCTTTTTTTTTTAAGATGAAGTCTGGCTCTGTCATCCAGGCTGGAGTGCAGTAGCATGATCTCAACTCACTACAACCTCTGCCTCCCGAGTTCCAGCGATTCTCCTGCCTCAGCCTCCCGAGTAACTGGGATTACAGACGTGTGTCACCACACTCAGCTAATTTTTGTATTTTTTAGTGGAGATCGGGTTTCACCATGTTGGCCAGGCTGGTCTCGAACTACTGACCTTAGGTGATCCACCTGCCTTGGTCTCCCAAAGTGCTAGGATTACAGGTGTGAACCATTGTGCATGGTCGAAATACAGTAACTTAACTGTAAATTCCCGGAGGTAAAAATTCTTAAAATAATGAACAAAGTAAGTCTTAAACTGTTGTTTGGAATACTTTTGTTAGTAACGATAGCAAAACTAATAGTATAACAGTAGGATAAAGAAAATATATAATTATGTTAATGATGTTGGGAACCCCCAGATTTGCAGTGTAAAAGAGATACAATTATAAAATCAAAGAACTCAGTTAAAAATTAGTTTTTCATTTTATTATATATTTTAGAGATGAGGGGTCTCACTATTATTGCCCAGACTGGTTTTATTTATTTATTTATTTATTTTTGAGACAGAATTTTGCTCCTGTTGCCCAGGCTGGGGTACAATGGCACGATCTCAGCTCACTGCAACCTCCACCTCCCGGGTTCAAGTGATTCTCCTGCCTCAGCCCTCCCCAGTAGCTGGGATTACAGGTGTGCACCACCATGCCCAGCTAATTTTTGTGTTTTTAGCAGAGATGGAGTTTCACCGTGTTGGCCAGACTGGTCTCGAACTCCTGACCTCAGGCGATCTGCCTGCCTCTGTTGGGATTACAGGCATGAGCCACTGCGCCGGCTGAGGCTGATTTTAAACTCCTGGTCGGTCTAAAGCCATCCTCTTGCCATGGTCTCCCAAGTGCTGGGATTACAGGCTTGAGCCACTAGTACCCAGCCCTAAAAATTCATTTGACTTGGAAATATCAGTGTTAAAATGTGATGCATTTTCTCTTAAAAAATCTGTCTACGTATATATATGTATCTGTGTCTATCATATATATATGTATCTATGTCTATATATATAGACATAGATACATATATATATAGACATAGACATATATATAGACATAGATACATATATAACCATATCTATACATCTATCTTTATGTATATCTATGTGTAGCAATATCTCTATCTACATACATATATACACACATATTTCTGAACTCTGACCACTAAAATGGCCTAAAAGCTATGATGCACTCATTAACAGTGTATAGGAACCAGGATTCACTGGAGAAATAGTGATTCCATGTCTGAAGAAGAAAATGTAGACCAGGCATGATGGCTCACTCCTGTAATCCTAGCACTGTGAGAGGCCTAGGTGGCTGGATCACTTGAGGCCAGGAGTACAAGAACAGCCTGGCCAACTTGGTGAAACCCCATCTCTGCTAAAAATACAAACATTAGCCGGGCATAGTGGCACATGCCTGTTGTCCCAGTTACTCAGGAAGCTGAGGCAGGGGGATCGCTTGAGCCCAGGAGGCAGAGGTTATAGTGAGACGAGATCTTGCCACTGCACTCCAGCCTACTGGGTGACCAGAGTAAAACCCTGAAAAAGAAAGAAAATGGCTAGTTTCTAAGGATCATGTCTGCGAGCCAGGATTCCCGATCCAGAGACAATGGCCCCGATGGGATGGAGCCCGAAGGCGTCATCGAGAGTAACTGGAATGAGATTGTTGACAGCTGTGATGACATGAACCTCTCAGAGTCCCTTCTCCGTGGCATCTACGCCTATGGTTTTGAGAAGCCGTCTGCCATCCAGCAGCGAGCCATTCTACCTTGTATCAAGGGTTATGATGTGATTGCTCAAGCCCAATCTGGGACTGGGAAAATGGCCACATTTGCCATATCGATTCTGCAGCAGATCGAATTAGATCTAAAAGCCACCCAGGCCTTGGTCCTGGCACCCACTCGAGAATTGGCTCAGCAGATACAGAAGGTGGTCATGGCACTAGGAGACTACATGGGTGCCTCCTGTTATGCCTGTATTGGGGGCACCAACGTGCGTGCTGAGGTGCAGCAACTGCAGATGGAAGCCCCCCACATAATCGTGGGGACCCCTGGCCGAGTGTTTGATATGCTTAACTGGAGATACCTGTCTCCCAAATACATCAAGATGTTTGTACTGGACGAAGCTGACGAAATGTTAAGCCGTGGATTCAAGGACCAGATCTATGACATATTCCAAAAGCTCAACAGCAACACCCAGGTAGTTTTGCTGTCAGCTACAATGCCTTCTGATGTGCTTGAGGTGACCAAGAAGTTCATGAGGGACCCCATTCGGATTCTTGTCAAGAAGGAAGAGTTGACCCTGGAGGGTATCCGCCAATTCTACATCAACGTGGAATGAGAGGAGTGGAAGTTGGACACACTATGTGACTTGTATGAAACCCTGACCATCACCCAGGCAGTCATCTTCATCAACACCCGGAGGAAGGTGGACTGGCTCACCGAGAAGATGCATGCTCGAGATTTCACTGTCTCTGCCATGCATGGAGATATGGACCAAAAGGAACGAGATGTGATCATGAGGGAGTTTTGTTCTGGCTCTAGCAGAGTTTTGATTACCACTGACCTGCTGGCCAGAGGCATTGATGTGCAGCAGGTTTCTTTAGTCATCAACTATGACCTTCCCACCGACAGGGAAAACTATATCTACAGAATCGGTCGAGGTGGATGGTTTGGCCGTAAAGGTGTGGCTGTTAACATGGTGACAGAAGAAGACAAGAGGACTCTTCGAGACATCGAGACCTTCTATAACACCTCCATTGAGGAAATGCCCCTCAATGTTGCTGACCTCATCTGAGGGGTTGACCTGCCACCCAGCCCCAGCCAGGGGTCAATCTCGGGGGGCTGAGGAGCAGCAGGAGGGGGGAGGGAAGGGAGCCAAGGGATGGACATCTTGTCATTTTTTTCTTTGAATAAATGTCACTTTTTGAGGCAAAAGAAGGAACCGTGAACATTTTAGACACGCTTTTCTTTGGGGTAGGCTCTTGCCCCAGGCGCCGGCTCTTCTCCCAAAAAAACACTAATCCATTTCCCTAACCTAGTAACCTCCAGATCCCAGAGGCTCTCCTCACCTCAGCTGAGCTCCTTTGAAAGTGATTCAGGGGACTATGTCACTCAGCCTCATTTGCTGGACCAAATCTGGAGGGAGAACCCCTAAAACCCCTGAGTGAGGTTGCCCAGGGGGTTGTCCCCAGGTTGGGGGAAGCAGGGGAGAGAAAATGGTAGCCATTTTTACATTGTTTTGTATAGTATTTATTGATTCAGGAAGCAAACACAAAATTCTGAATAAAATGACTTGGAAACTGCCAAAAAAAAGAAAGAAAGAAAGAAAGAAAATGTAAAAGATGGGCTGGGTGCAGTGGTTCATGCCTTAATCCCAGCACTATGGGAGGCTGACGAGGGAGGGTTGCTTTAGCTCAGAAATTTGAGATCAGCCTAGACAACATGGCGAAACCCAATCTCTACAAAAAGTACAAAAATTAGCCCAGTATGATGGCAGGCGCCTGTAGTCTCAGCTACTGGGGAGACTGAGCCAGAAGGATCACTGAAACCTGGGAAGTTGAGGCTGTGATGAGCTGTGTTCGCACCCCTGCACTCCAGTTTGGGTGACAGAACAAGACCTTGCTTCAAAAAAAAAAAAAAGGAAAAGAAAAGAAAAAGAAAGAAGAATATTCCAGCTAACAAAATTTAAAAGGATGATAGAATTAGAGCATCACAATTTTGCAACTCCCTAATAAAATAATGGCTCTGGGCAATGATCATCATTGGCTACTAACATCACAGAAAGAGAAACAATAGAACATTATGTTCAAATCTGAATCCGTTTAAGACTAGAATTTACTGCCAGTTTTTAGGAAATGAAGGATGCAAAGGAACATGTTAAACAACATCATAGGAGCACAATTAACAAAAATACAGACTGTGGAAATCTCTGGAGGACAGTTTCTTCAATAACAAAAAATGGAGGGCAGGAAGAAAAAAGACATGAAGAATTTATAGATTAAAAGGAATTTAAGGTTGGGTGCAATGGCTCTCGCCTGTAATACTAGTACTTTGGGAGGCTGAGACTGGCAAACAGCTTAATTCCGGGAGTTTCAGACTAGCCTGGGCAACAAGGCAAAATCCTGTCTCTACAAAAGTACAAAAGTTAGCCAGGCATGATGCGGCATGCCCTGTAGTCCCAGCTACTCGGGAGGCTGAGGAGGGAGGATTGCTTGGGCCCAGGAGGTGGAGATTGCGGCAAGCTGAGATCTCGCCACTGCACTCCGCCTGGGAGACAGAGTAAGACACTGTCTCGAAAAAAAAAAAAAAAAAAAAGGAACTTAAAAGGCATCAATCATACTTCATGGACCACAATCAATTACACTATATGGACCACTTTTGGATTTTGGATTTTCACTTGAACAAATTGTTAAAAAAAAAATGAGGCAATTGGAGAAATTTAAACATGAACTCAATGATAGTGAAGATTTAGTCTTTAATTTGTTAAGGTAATTAAGATGATATTTATTTCTTTAGGGACGGAATCTCGCTTTGTCGCCCAGGCTGGAGTGCAGTGGCACTATCTTGGCTCACTGCAACCTCCGCCTTCTGAGTTCAAGCGATTCTCCTGCCTCAGCCTCCAAGTAGCTGCGATTACAGGCATGCATCAGCACTCTCAGCTAATTTTTGTATTTTTAGTAGAGATGGGGTTTCATCATGTTGGCTAGGCTAGTCTCAAACTCCTGACCTCAGATGATCCACCTGCCTCGGCCTCCCAAACTGCTGGGAATACAGGCATGAGTCACCACACCGAGCTTATTTATTTTTGACAGAGAGTTGTAGTGTTACCAGATGGGGGTGTCCTGTCCGGGTTCTTGGCGTTTTGAACAAATAATTGGAGAAAACGCACAAAGCAAGGAAAGAATGTAACAGCGAAAGCAGAGATTTACTGAAAATGAAAGCACACACCACAGGGTGGGAGTTGATGGAGCAAGCGGCTCAAAGGCCCGGTTACAGAATTTTCTGGGGTTTAAATACCCTTTAGAGGTTTCCATTGGTTACTTGGTATATGCTCTATGTAAATGAAGAGGTAAAAGTGAAGTTACAAACTTATTTACTTGGTGTACACTCTACGCAAATGAAGAGGATGAAGTAAAATTACAAAGTCATTTACTTGGTGTGTGACCTATGCAAATGAAGAGGCTATTTACTGTCATAGCTGAAGTATATCCCTTTGATTTAGTTCTAGGAAGTCCTTAGGTTCCCTGCTTCCAGGCCCTGTTCTCTTGCCTCAGTAGGAGACCAGAATATGCCACAATAAAATATGCCTCTTTGACATAGGATTAATTTGAGTTTATTACTTTTAGAAACCACAGACCTAGAAGTTCTGAAAACATAATAGTTATCCTTTTGTAAAGGAAATTTAAAGGAAATTTCCATTTATAAGGATCTCTCTCTCTCTCTCTCTTTGCTCCAGGAAGAGAAGGATGACTAAATCACTAGACACTCATCAGTGGAGAAGTCAATGACTTAAATATGCATAACAAGTCTTATCCTTCTTTACTGTACTTTTCCTGGGTATCTCACCTAACTGGCCTTGCCTGCACCCTTATTTCTTTGTTTTAGTGTATGATAATATTTAAGCCAGAATTCAAAGCTACCGCTTTCAAATTTACTCATCTCTCTTGGTATCTTTTATGTATACATCAGGTATACATGTTAATAAACCTCCATTTGCTTTTCTCTTATTAATCAGTCTTTTACAGGGGTCCATCCCAATTAAGAACTATGAAGTTTAGAGAGAACATTGTTTTTCCTCCCCTACAGAGTTGTTGTATAGAAATACATATGAAAATATGCATAGATAAAAAGATATGGCATCATCTGTCACAGTCAAGAGGAACCTAAGGAGACATGATGAATAAATGTAGTGTGGTATGCTGAATAACATCTTGGAACATAAAAAGGACATTATGTTAAAACTAAGGAAATCTGAATAAAGTGTGAAATTCAGTTAATAATGTCAGAGGCATTCGAACCAGAGTGACTCCATCTTTAATAGGTGCTGGCAAAATAAGGCTATGACTTACTGGGCCACACTCCCAGGAGGTTAGGCATGCATAGTCACAGGATGAGATAGGAAGTCGTTATGACATGTACACCATAACGACCTGTACAAGATACAGGTCATAACGACCCTGCTGATAAAACAGCATGCGGGGGCCAGGCACAGTGGTTCAAGCCTGTAATCCCAGTACTTCAGGAAGCCGAGTTGGGCTGATTGCTTGAGCTCAGTAGTTCGAGACCAGCCTGGGGAATGTAGCGAAACCCCATCTCTACTAAAAATGCAAAAATTAACAGGGCATGGTGGCATGAGCCACTTCGGTGGCTGAGGCAGGAGAATCGCTTGAACCCAGGAGGTGGAGGCTACAGTGAACCCAAATCACGTCACAGCACTTCAGCCTGGGCAACAAAGTGAGACCATGTCTCAAAAAAACAAAACAAAAACAAAACAAAAATACAATGTGATAAAGAAGCTGTCTGAAACCCACCAAAACCAAGATGGTGATAAAAGTGACCTCTGGTGGTCCTCACTGCTCATTACATGCTAATTATAATGCATTAGCATGGTAAAAGACACTCTCATCAGCGCCATGACAGTTTACAAATGCCATGGCAATGTCCAGAAATTATCCTATATGGTTTTAAAAGGGGAGGGACCTTCATTTCCGGAAATTGCTCCCCCTTTTCCGAAACCTCATGAATAATCCACCCCTTATTTAGAGTATAAGCAAGAAATAACTATAGGTATACTCAGTCAGGTAGCCTGAGTTGCTGCTCTGCCTATCGAGTAGCCATTGTTTTGTTTCTATACTTCTCTAATAAACTTGCTTTCACTCTACTCTGTGGACTCTCCCTGAATTCTTTCTTGCCTGAGGTCCAAGGACTCTCTCTTATGGGTCTGGATCGGGACCCTTTTTCGGGAAACAATAATATATGAATATAGACTCAGTAATTGTTTAAAAAAAAAAAAAGGTACCATACTAGTGTAATACAATAATAATATGAAAAACTGGGTCTGGAGTATATGGGAATTCTTTATATTATCTTCTCAGTGTTTCTGTAAATCTAAAACTGTTCTAAAATAAAAGTTTATTTTTAAAAAGATATGATATATGGGATTAGTTGAAAATAATCCAGGTCAGAGAAAGCAGGGAAAGTAAATTAAACAAGAGTGGCCGTGGATCAATTACCATTGAAGCTGGTGATGAGTACAAGGAGGCTCATCACACTATTTTCTTTTTTTAAACAGTGTCTTGCTTTGTTGCCCAGGTTGGAGTGCAGTGGCGCCATCCAAGTTCACAGCAGCCTCAACCTCCTGGGCTCAGGCAATCCTCCTACCTCAGCTGGGACAACAGGCGTGCTCCAACATGCCCACTTAATTTTTTAAAAAAGTATTTTTAGTAGTCAGGAGTAGTTGCTCAGGCTGGTCTCCAACTCCTGACCTCAAGTGATACTCCAGTCTTGGCCTCTGAATGTGTTGGGATTACAGGCGTGAGCCATTGCCCCTGGCCTGTACTGTTTCTTTATTTGTGTATGTTAGACATTTTCCGCAATAAACATCAAAATAGATATATCCCAGATTTGCAAAAAAAGAATAAATAGAAATTCTAGAACTAAAAAGTACAATAACTGACAATAAGAATTCAATGAAGCTCTTCCTCTTCCACTTCCATTTCCTTTTCCCTTTCCTTCTTGTCCTTCCCTTTCCCTTTCTACTTTCCCTTTTCTACTCTGCCCTTCCTTTCCCTCTAGTTTTCTTTCTTTCTTTCTTTTTTATATTTATTTATTTATTTATTTGAGATGGAGTTTTGCTCTTGTTGCCCAGGCTGGAGTGCAACAGCGCAATCTTGGCTCACCACAACCTCCGCCTCCTGGGTTCAAGCATTTCTCCTGCCTCAACCTCCTAAGTAGCTGGGATTACAGGTATGTGCCACCACACCTGGCTAATTTTGTATTTTTAGTAGAGATGGGGTTTCTCCATGTTGGTCAGGCTGGTCTCAAATGACCAGCCTCAGGTGATCTGCCCACCTGGGCTTCCCAAAATGCTGGGATTACAGGTGTGAACCACTGTGCCCAGCCTTCCTTCCCTTTCTTACTTTGCCCATTTCTTCCTGAATAATTCAGCTCAGAAGACATTAAAAGTGACAAAGAAAAGCAGATTTCTGAACTAGGGTTAAGGGAAGCTATGGTGGCCCAAAGCAGCGTGTTTCAGCCAAATCAGAGTGAGGAGGGTAGGCCAGGTGCAGTGGCTCACACCTGTAATCCCAGCACTTTGGGAGGCCAAGGAGGGTGAATCACTTGAGGTCAGGAGTTCAAGACCAGCCTGGCCAACATGGTGAAACCCCATCTTTACTAAAAATACAAAAATTAGCCAGGTGTGATGGTGGGTGCCTATAATCCCAGGTATTCGGGAGGCTGAGGCAGATAGAATTATTTGAACCCGGGAGGCAGAGGTTGCAGTGAGCTGACATCGTGCCACTGCACTCCCATCTGGGTGACACAGTGGTACTCCATTTCAAAAAGAAAAAATATATATAAGAGTGAGGAGGGTGTTTATGTGGAAACAATTAATGACCTATCACCTAGTGTCAGAGCCCATATGCGGTGATGAAATCATCCACATGTATTCCCTAGTTCTGCTCACTGGGACAGCTGAGAATAGCAATACCTCCATAGCAACATGCACACTTAGCACCCAAATTTTGCTTTCTTTTATTAAAGATGAAATCTCGCTCTGTTGCCCAGGCTATAGTGTAGTGGCACAATCTAGGCTCATTGCAACCTCCACCTCCCGGGCTCAAGTGATTCTCCTGCCTCAGCCTCCTGAGTAGTTGGGATTACAGGCAGGAGCCACTGTGCCCTGCCCCAAATTTTGCTTTCTAAATCTCATTCTCTATCCACTAGAAGCGGGGATGCTTGGAGAAATGACTGAGTCCTGGGCTAGGGCAGGGTAAATACAAAATGAGCCTGGAAGATCTTCTTATGCCAGAAAGCAAAGGAATGCTCAAAGAATGAAGGGATCTTATCAAAAGGACATAGAATCAAGCTTCAAGGGACTCCCATTGGCCAAGTTTAGGACAACCTGAATATCAAAACAAATAATACTAGTTGAGAAGTATAAACTCATTGAATAAAATGGGAAAATATGAAGCCAAACTTATACTGAAAGAGTAAACTGAAAGTTTGATAAGTAATGGACTATTCCATTGGACTAGTCCTATGTCCTCAATGGACTATGAGGACATAGGCTCGAAATACCTCATAACAAACATACATATTAATTACAAAGGAAAAATAGTAATATTACAGCAGAACACCCTGCCAGACACCACCTTAATCAAGTGATTCAAGTCAGTATCATTTTTGTTGTTGTTGTTGTTGTTGTT
>NW_012115333.1:3432573-3438644 GCF_000951035.1 Colobus angolensis palliatus | reverse complement strand
AAAAAAAAAAAAAAGGAAAAGAAGTTAAATTCCGTGAACAGGGTAAGACATTAAGAAACTGATTAAGGACAGTGAACTGATTAAGAAATTAAGGAAAGAATCAGTAATCTGGTAGAGAGTGTAGAAGAAGCTATCCAGAAAGTGTCAGAGAATGTTCAAAGACAGAAGGGAAGGTAATAGACATAGCTAAATCAATGAGAAGGTCTAGTTTATGCTAAATTTGAGAGCAAATGAAAAAAATCGAGGGAGATTGGGAGAGAGAATAAAGAGATAATAGTTGAGGTCTCCCCAGAGCTGATGAATATATCAATCAACAGATTCAAGAGACCCAACAAATCCAAAACCGGAAAAACGTAAATTCTTGACGAGAATCATAGTTAGAATGCAGAACATCATCAAAAGTTACCATTACAAGGCTGGGATCAGACCTGTAATGCCAGCACTTTGGGAAGCTGAGGTGGGAGGATCACTTGAGGCCAAGAGTTCAAGACCACACTGGTCAAACAGAGCAAGACTCCCTCCACCCCATCCCCACCAAAACAAAACAAAACAAAAAGGATGGGCTTGGTGATGCATGTCTGTAGTCTTAGCAACTGGGGAGGCTGAGGCAGGTAGATTGTTAGAGTCCAGGAGTTAGAAGTTGCAGTGAGCTATGATTGTAGCACTGCAGTTCAGCCTGGGTGACATAGTGAGACCCTGTCTCTAAAACAAACAAGCAAAGAAACAAACAAAAATGAATGAAAAGATAAGTCACAGGCTGGGAGAAAATACTGTATATACAAAGCAACTATCTTACCAAGGACTAGTACCTAGAATGTATAAGGAAGTATTCCAGACATCTTAGGTTGGAACAGAACTTTTTCTATCTAATTCTACTTTAGGGACATTTAGGGAACTTGTTATTTAAAAGAAATCATTTTCTGATTTTTTTTTTTTTTTTAAACCGAGTTTTACTTCTGTCACCCAGGCCGGAGTGTAGTGGGGCAGGTCTGCATGCCACAGTTCACTGTGGCCATAACTTTCGGGGCTCAGATGATTCTCCCACCTCAGCCTCCTGAATAGCTGTGACTACAGGCATATGCCACCAAGCCTGGCTAAAGTGCTCAACTCAATAATGAAAGGACAAACAACATAAATAAAAATGTACAAAATACTTAAACAGTCACCTAACAAAATGCAGATATATGAATGGTAGATACATGAATGTCCACATTAAAAGGTACACAATGTCATTAATCATCAAAAAGTGCAAATTAAAACTTCCAGAAAATACCACTGCATATCCACAAGAGTGGGTAAAATGAAAAAGTATGTCATGTCGTGGGGTGGGGGGAGGGGGAAGGGGTAGCATTAGGAGATATACCTAATGTAAATGACAAGTTAATGGGTGCAGCACACCAACATGGCACATGTATACATATGTAACAAACCTGCATGTTGTGCACATGTACCCTAGAACTTAAAGTATAATAAAAATAAAAATTCAGTTTAAAAAAGAATAAAAAAGAGTTAACTGAAAAAAAATCTATTAGAATAATTCATAATCAATGAATTCAGCAAGGTCCTAGAATGCAGGGTTTTATTTTTTGTTTTCTGTTCTTTTGTTTGTTTGTTTGTTTTGTTTTTTGAGACAGTCTTGCTCTATTGCCAAGGATGGAGTGCAGTGCCATGATCTGGGTTCACTGTAACCTCTGCCTCCCAGTTTCAAGTGATTCTTGTGCCTCAGTCTCCCAACTAGCTGGGACTACAGATGCCCATCACCATGCTTGGCTAATTTTTGTACTTTTGGTAGAGAGGGGATTTCACTATGTTGGCCAGGCTGGTCTCAAACTCCTGACTTCAAGTGATCCACCCACCTAGGCCTCCCAAAATGCTGGGATTACAGGTGTGAGCCACTGAGCCCACCCTAGAATAGAAGGTTAATATATTTTTAAAAATAACTGTTTTATATTCTAGCAAATGGAAAGTAGACAATGTTTAACAAATTCAAATACAGTAAATATGAAATGATAAGAAATACATATAACAAAAGTCATCTAAAATCTCTATAGTAGAAACTTAAAAATATTAGTAAGATAAATTAAATATCTAAACAATCAGAAAGCTACACTATGTTCATGAATTGAAGGACAATATTGTTGCCTGGGCTTGGTGGCTCACGCCTGTAATCCCAGCACTTTGGGAGGCTGAGGCAGGCAGATCACTTGAGGTCAGGAGTTGGAGATTAGCCTGGCCAACATGGCGAAAACCCATGTCTACTAAAAATACAGAAAAATCAGCCTGGCATGGTGGTGTGTGCCTGTAGTTCCAGCTACTCAGGAGGCTGAGGCAGAAGGATCACTTGAACTCAGGAGGTGGAGGCCGCAGTGAGCTTGGAGGGCGCCAATGCACTCCAACCTGGGCAACAGAGTAAGACTTTGTCTCAAAAAAAAAAAAATTGATTAAAAAAATAAATAAATGAAGGGAGAAACAAATCACTCAACAACAATAGTTGGATAGGCCAGGTACAATGACTCACACCTGTAATCCCAACGTTCTGAGAGGCCAAGGCAGGAGGATCGCTTGAGCCCAAGAGTTCAAGATCAGCCTGGGCAACATAGTGAGATCCTGCCTCTATAAAACTAAAAAATTTAGCTGGTGTGGTGGCACCTGCCTGTAGTCCCAGCTACTTGGAAGGCTGAGGTGGAAGGATAGCTTGAGCCTTTGAGGTCAAGGCTGCAGAGAGCCATGATCACGCCACTGCACTTGAGTCTGAGCAGCACAGTGAGACTCAATTAAAAAAAAAAAATTGTTGGATACTTCAACACACTACTTCAAATAATGAGTAGAAAAACTAAGCACAAGATCAACAAGGAAATAGAAGATTTAAACCACATTATAAACTAATTATATTTAATAGACAGCTACAGAACCCACCAATCATGCTTCTTAACTGCATGTGGAACATTCTCTAGGATAAACCATATGCAATAAGCCTCACTTTAATATAAACGTTTGAAATAATATAAATTATATTTTCTACATATGGAATGAAATTAGAGCTGAATAACAGAAGAAACTTTGGGAAATTCAAAAATACATGGAAAGTAAACAACATACTCTTAAATAAACAATGCTTCAAAGAAAAATTCACAAGAGAAATAAGAAAATACTTGGACATGAAGAAAAGGTAGAAGTAACACCAAAATTTATCAGATGCAGCTAAAGAAGTACTGAGAGGGAAATTTATAGCTATAAATGCCTTCATTACAAAATAAAACTCTCAAATCAATAACCTAAACTTCAACCTTAAGACACTGGAAAAAGAAGAGCAAACTAAACCTTAAGGAAGCAGATAGAAGGAAAAATAGAGATTAGAGTGGAAATTAATTAAATATAATATGTAGAAATACGTAGAAAAATAGAGATAAACAATAACAGCAAAAATTGGTTCTTTAAAAATTAACAAAATTCGCAAACCTCTAGTTAGATTGATCACAAAAAAGAAGGAAGAGTCAAATTCCTAAAATCAGAAATGAAAGAAGATACATTATTTCCAACCTGATAGAAATAAAATGGACTTGACTAGGCGTGGTGACTCACGCCTGTAATCCCAGCACTTCAGGAGGCCAAGGCAGGCAGATCACCTGAGGTCAGGAGTTCAAGACCAGACTGACCAATGTGATGATACCCCATCTCTACTAAAAATACAAAAATTAGCCGGGTGTGGTGGCAGGCACCTGTAATCCCAGCTATTCAGGAGTCTGAGGCAGGAGAATCGCTTGAACCTGGGAGTTGGAGGTTGCAGTGAGTCGAGACCCTGCCATTGCACTCCAGCCTGGGTGACAACAGCGAAACTGTGACTCAGAAACAAACAAACAAACAAATAAATAAAATGCATTAGAAAGGGATACTATAGACAATTCTATGCCAACAAATCAGATAAACTCAATGAAAAGAACATTTTTATGAAGACACAAACTATTGATACTGACACAAGAAAATATTAAAAACCTCAATAGGCATGTAACACTTAGGGGGATTGAAGAGGTAATTTTAAATTTTGTCACAAAGAAAATCATAGGCCCAAGCGGGGCATGGTGGCTCATGCCTGTAATCCCAGCACTTTGGGAGGCCGAGGCAGGTGGATCATTTGAGGTCAGGAGTTCGAGACCAGCCTGACCAACTTGGTGAAACCCCATCTCTACTAAAAATACAGAAAATTAGCTTGGCATGGTGGTGACTGCCTGTAATCCCAGCTACTCAGGATGCTGAGGAAGGAGAATTGTTTGAACCTGGGAGGCGGAGGTTGCATGCAGTGAGCTGAGATTGCACCACCGCACTCCAGTCTGGGTTGGGGTAAAAAAACAAAATCATAGGCCCAGATGACTTCACTAGTAAATTTATTTTCATGTAGTTAAGAACAAATTTTTTTGAGACAGAGTCTCACTCTGCTGCCCAGGCTGGAGTGTAGGAGTGCCATCTCAACTGACTGCAACCTCCGCCTCTCGGGTTCAAGCGATGCTGATGCCTCAGCCTCCCAAGTAGCTGGGATTACAGGCACCCACCACTATGCCCGACTAATTTTTGTATTTTTTGTAGAGATGGGGTTTCACCATGTTGGCCAGGCTGGTCTCAAACTCCTGACCTCAGGTGATCCGACTGCCTCGGCCTTCCAAAGTGCTAGGATTACAGGCATGAGCCACCGTGCCTGGCCTAAGTCAGCATCATTAATAAAGAAACAAATCAGGCACTGGACATGGTGACTCACACCTGTAATCCCAGCACTTTGAGAGGCTGAAGTGGGAGGATCATTGAGACCAGAAATTTGAGACCAGCCTGGGCAACATGGAGAGACGCTGTCTCTAAAGATATATAACAAATTAGCTGGGAGTGGTGGTGCATATCTGTAGTCCCAGCTACTGGGACAGCTGAGGTTGGGGGATCATTTGAGCCCAGGAATCAGATGTTGCAGTGAGCCATGATTGTGCCACTGCACTCCAGCCTGAGTAACAGAGCAAGATCCTGTCTCACAATAATGATAATAATAATAATGATATAGAACAAATACAACTCATATGACATCTCATAGGCTGCAATAAGAATGAAGCATCATTTCTGATAAACTTGCCAAAGATGCATAGTTTCCACCTAATCATGAAGATCCAAATTGTGGATTGATCCTGTAATCTTTAAAAGTGTTAAGATCATGAAAGCCAAGGCAAGACTGAGAAACTGTTCCACTCTGAAAGCAACTAAAAAGACAAATGGTGGCACGTGCCCATAATCCTAGCTACTTTGCTCTGATGAACAGTATTGGAAAACTGAAGAAACTTACATCAGGTCTGGGGATTAGATGGTAGTAATCTATCAATGATAATTTCCTGATTTTGATGGCTGTACAGTGGTTGTGTATGAGAATGTCTTTGTTTTTATGAAATACACACTAAAATATTCAGGGCTGATAGCATATCTTATTGGCAACTTAATCCCAAATAGGTCAGGAAAAAAAAAACACCAACTTTGTACTGCACTTTCAACATTTATGTAAGCATTAGGTGAATATGGTGATGTGTGCCAGTAGTCGCAGCTACTCGGAAAGCTGACGTGGGAGGATCCCTTGAGCCTAGGAGTCTGAGTCCAGTGGGCAATATTATAGCAAGACTTCATCTTAAAAAAAAGGAGAACCCCACTCCACATTTATATAAGCTTGAGATTGATACAAAATGTAGATAAAAAAAGAAAAGAGACTGCTTATGGTAGCTCACACCTGTAATCTCAGCACTTTGAGGTGCCAAGGTGGGAGCATCACTTAAGACCAGGAGTATGAGACCAGCCTGGGCAACATAGTGAGATCCTATCTCTTAAAAAAATAATTTTTAAAAAGAATAACTGGGCATGGTGATGCACATATGTAGCCGCAGCTCCTCGGGAGGCTAGGGTGGGAGGATGGCTTGAGCCCAGGAGGTTAAGGCTGCAGTAAACTGTGATCACGCCACTACACTCCAGCCTGGGTGACAGAGCAAGACAGTCTCAAAAAAATAAATAAATAAATAAAATAAAATAAAATAAAATAAAAAGCAGCCCAGGCA
>NW_012115333.1:3424146-3432523 GCF_000951035.1 Colobus angolensis palliatus | reverse complement strand
ACCCCGTCTCTACTAAAAATACAAAATTAGCTGGGTGTGGTGGCACATGCCTGTAATCCCAGCTACTTGGGAGGCTGAGGCAGGAGAATTGCTTGAACTGGGAGGTGGAGGTTGCAGTGAGCCAAGATGGCACCATTGCACTCCAGCCTGGGCAACAAGAGAGAAACTCCATCTCAAGAAAAAGAAAAAAGAAAAAAAAAAGTCTTAGTGAATCCATGTGGGCACAGTGGCACACACCTGTAGTCCTGGCAACTTGGAAGGCTGAGGCAGGAGGATCACATGAGCCAAGGAATTCAAGGCTGTAGTGCACCATTATCACATCTGTGAATAACCATTGTACTCCAGGCTAGGCAACATAGTGAGACCTCGTCTCTTACAAAAAAATCATAAAGAACTCACAAAAATCTGTTTTTCTTTAGAGATGGGGTCTCACTGTCATCCAGGCTGGAGTGCAGTGGCCACACTGGAGGGCAGTGGTGCGATCCCGGCTCATTGCAGCCTCAAACTCCTAGGCTCAAGTAATCCTTCTAACTCAGCCTCTTGGGTAGCTGGGATTATAGAGGTGTGCCACCATGGCCAAATAATTTTTTTATTTTTTTGTAAGAATGTGGTCTTGCTTTGTTGCCCAGGCCAGCCTTGAACGCTTCAAGTGATCCTTCCATTTTGGCCTACCAAAGTGCTGGGATTCCAGGTGTGAGCCACCACGACTGGCCTACAAAAAAACTATTAGAACCAAAAAAAAAAAAAGAAAAAAGTCAACCAGTTTGTAAGATACAAACTCAATATACAGAAAGCAGTTATATTTCTATACACATTTAACATACAATCCAAAAATTAAATTAAGAAGGTATCCCATTAAAAAAGCTTCAAAAAGAATAAAATACTAAGGAATACATTTAACAAAAATAAATAAATAGAAATCATATTCTAAAAATTATAAAACACTGTTCAAAGAAATTAAAGATCTAAATAAAGTGAAAGGTAGATATACCCTGCTCATGTATTGGAAAGACTTAATTTCTTTTTTTTTCTTTTTTGAGATGGAGTCTCGCTCTATCACCAGGCTAGTGTGTAGTGGCGTTATCTTGTCTCACTGCAACCTCTGCCTCCTGGGTTCAAGCGATTCTCTTGCCTCAGCCTCCCGAGTAGCTGGAATTACAGCCATGCCTGGCTAATTTTTGTATTTTTAGTAGAGATGGGGTTTTGCCACGTTGGCCAGGCTGGCCTCGAACTCCTGACCTCAGGTAATCTTCCTGCCTTGGCCTCCCAAAGTGCTGGGATTACAGGCATGAGCTACTGCGTCCAGCCCAAGATCTAATATTTTTAAGGTAGCAATTCTCCTCAAATTCATCTACAGATGCAATGTAATCAGTACCAAAATCCCAGTCAGGGCTGGGGACGGTGGCTCACCCCTGTTATTTCAGCACTTTGGGAGGCCACAGGTGAGAAGATTGCTTGAGGCCAGGAGTTTGAGACCAGCCTGGGCAATAAAATGAGACCCCAATTTCTGCAAGAAATACACACACATAAAAAAACAAACAAAAAAACAAACAAACAAACAAAAAACCCAAAAAACAAAAAACAAAACTCAGTCAACTTTTTTTCCAGAAATTTATTTGCTGATTTTAAAATTCATATGAAAATTCAAGGGACCCAGAATAGCTAAACGACCTCAAGAAAGAGGAACAGAATGGAGTGGAGCTCAGAGCTGTGGAGGGGAATGAAGCTGAGCAGCTAGGTCAGCCTGGCCAAACCAGTGGAGCAGAGACATGGGTCAAGCGGTGGTGAACGTGTGCTTTTGACCCATTAGACACTTTTTTGATCATGGATGATGAACATATACCAGATTTTTCAAGTCTAAAGGATGAAACTACTTATTGGAAGGAAATATCCTTGAAGTATAAACATAGCTTCCAGGAAGCTTGAGATGAGTTAGTTGAATTTCAGGAAGGAAGCAGAGATTTAGAAGCAGACTTGGCAGCACAATTAGCACAGCCTGAACAAAGAAATAGAAACTTGCAACTTTCTAGGCAAAGACTGAAATATGAAGTGGAGGCATTAAAGGAGAAACCAGAACATCAACATGCACAGAGCTACAAGCAGGTCTCAATATTAGATGATTTAAGTCAGATGTGGGCCATTAAGGTGTGGTTGCTTAAGTATGTGAGGGAGCTGGAACAGGCCAATGATGGCCTGGAGCAAGCAAAAAGGGCAATAATAGTTTCACTAAAAGACTTTGTCTTTTTGTTTGTTTGTTTGTTTGTATTTTTGTGTGTTTTTTTTTTTTTTGAGACAGAGTCTTGCTCTGTTGCCCAGGCTGGAGTGCAGTGGTGAGATCTCTGCTCACTGCAACTTCCACCTCCGAGATTCGCCATGTTGACCAGGCTGGTCTCGAACTCCTGACCTCAAGTAATCCACCCGCCTCAGCCTCCCAAAGTGCTGGGATTACAGGTGTGAGCCACTGCACCGGCCTTCTCTGGAAGACTAAGAACAAAGACTAAATCAGGCCATTGAATGAACTGCATTTTTAGAAAGTGAACTTCATGAAAATGAATGTTATCGGTCTCTGTACAGAGGTTAAAAGATGAAGCAAGGTATTTAAGGGCAAGAACTAGCAGTTCAGGAAAGGAAATAACCAGAAAGTTGGCTCCTACTTCTCCAGCTCTAGATGGTGAAAAGATAGATTCTGCTGTCCAAGGATGACTCTTTTTGCCAGCCACTCCTGTTGGCAAAGGAAAAGAGAACAGTTTTCCTTCCCGAAAACTACATTAAGTGGTTTTCATACCAGTCCACTAACTCCTTCTGCTGGGCTATCAGCATTAACCACCATGGTGGATCTCTTAGGAAAAGTAGGGACTTTACAATCCTAATTAGCAGCTTGCAGAAATTTTGCAAAGGACCAAACGTGAAAGTCCTATATTTCAGGAAATGTTAACAATGTGGTGCTGAATACCAATTGCACACCATTCTCCCAATCAGATGAAGGGCAAGAAAAAGTCACATTTCCGGCCAGGCATGGTGGCTCACACCTGTAATCCCAGCAGTTTGGGAGGCCGAGGCAGGCAGATGACTTAAGGTCAGGAGCTTGAGACCAGCTTGGCCAACATGGTGAAACCCCATCTCTGCTATAATTACAAAAATTTGCTGGGCATGGTGGTGGGCACCTGTAATGCCAGCTACTCAAGAGGCTGAGGCACAAGAATCACTTGAACCCGGGAAGCGGAGGTTGCAGTGAGCCCAGATCACACCACTGCACTCCAGCCTGGGTGACAGAATGAGACTCTATCTCAAAAACAAAAACAAAAACAAAACAAAATAAAGGCCAGGCGTGGTGGCTCGTGCCTGTAATCCCAGCACTTTGGGAGGCCCAGGAAGTCAGATCACTTGAGGCCAGGAGTTCGAGACAAGCCTGGGCAACATGGTGAAATCCCATCTCTACTAAAAATACAGTAATGAGCCCGGCGTGGTGGCACATGCCTGTCGTCCCAGCTACTGGGGAGGCTGAGGCAGGTGAACCCAGGAGGCGGAGGTTGCAGTGAGCTGAGATCGTGCCACTGCACTCCAGCCTGGGCGACAGAATGAGACTGTCTCAAAAAAAAAAAAAAAAAGAAAAATTCACATTTCCTACGTTGTTCACAATGCAGTAAACAGCTTTAATCCAGCTCCTCCTTCTCCTGGTCCACGCTCCTCATGCCTGTTGCCAGCACTGGATATGCTGCCTTTCAGTGTGAATGCTTGGCCTCCAAGTGGGGGCTCTTGCCCTCCTCCAACAATCCAATACACCCATGCCTCACCCCTTGGTGCCGGGGCCCAGCCCCATGCCCCTCCAACTGCCTTCCCACGGCTGGCAGGGGGCAGGCTGCATACAGCAGTGGCCACTGGGCCCTGCCCAGTCCCAGGACTCTGCACAATATCAATGCTGGCTATTTTCTCTTCTTACCATAGTGAAGTTGGTTTCACATGATTGCACTTGTGCGGGTCACAAGGTGATACATATGTGTATTACTTGGTCACTGGATGGAGAAGTACCCTTTCATCACACCTGCCTCATAGCCCCCACTTTGATGTACTGATAGGATTTAGTTGTGTTTAGGACATTGCAAATCTTCTAGAAGTTCTCCACCAAATCAGGTCAATGTGTGCCTTCTTCCTGAGATCCCACTGAAGCATCCTCAGTGCTCATGATCATGTGTCCCCCAACTCCACACCTCACTATTCGGGCCTGTTTCTGGCAAAGAGTCAGGAAGGTTACTGAATTAGGAAACATTTTCTGGACCTTCTGATTTTACTTAAGCAGTTACCATTCCATGGACTTGCCTCCCAAAGCAGCAAAATGCCTGTTGGAGCCCCAGATGGCAGGAGCCTCTGGGGCCTAAGCACACAGGCTAAGCCTCTGTACTGTCTTCTTCTCCGTGTGCCTCAGACTTGTGGGGTGGAGGGCTGGCAGGCAACCTCTCACCAGCTTTCCAGTCCTTCAGGCCTATGACATCTTCAGACCTTTTTTCTCCTCTAAGGGCCAGCCCAGTTGGTTTTGGAAGGGTTGAATGGCCTGACTCCAGGGCTGGCTGGTGCTGGCTCCTGGGGGTCAGACTCACCAAAAGTGGTTGTCTCTGGGCATCGCTTGATCATTCTCATGCTGCATTTAGTGTTTACCTTTGCTTTATTGTATTGGGTTGGTGCAAAAGTAATTGCAGTTTTGCCATTACTTTTAATAAATGAAATGCATTTTTAGACAGTGAACTTCATGAAAAGGAATGTTGTTGGTATCTGTACAGCGTTTAAAAGATGAAGCAAGAGATTTAAGGGCAATTACTTTCGCACCAACCTAATACGTAGGTTTGTAAACATGATTAAGATATTTGCACATAGCTTATGTTTTGTAGATTTTATTTATTCAGAACTTATATGGCATGTTAATGACTTATAATAGTATCCTACTCTGGGCAGCTGTGTAGGATCATAACACGGTTAAAAAAATACTTCCCCTCAGAAGAAGTCTTTTAGTGTAGATACAATAAATTTTCATAGAAAAAAAGAGGAACAGAGTTGGAGAACCCACACTTTCTGATTTTAAAATTCACTACAAAAGTACAACAAACAAAACTGTGTTGTATTGGCATAAGAATAGATATACAGATCAATGGAATTCAATTGAGAGTTCAGAAATAAACCTTTACTTTGATGGTCAATTGATTTCAACAAGGATACCAAAACAATTCGCGGGGGGAATGAGTAGTGTTTTCAACACATGATGTTGGAATAACTGAATATCCAGCTGCAAAAGTTGAACTTAGACTTTATATTATACCATATATGAAAGTTAACTCAAAATGGATAATAAATCTAAAAGTAAGTGCTAAAACTATAAAATTTTCAGAGGAAAATATAACTGCAAATCTTCATGACCTTAGGTTAGGTATGATACCAAAAGCACAAGCAACAAAAGATAACCAATAATAATTTATTCACCATGCATCCTTTGATGAATGAAATTAGAAATTTTCATGCATCAACAAATACTGCCATGTTTTCTATGTGTCTCTCAAAAGTTTATGTGTCAGAAACTTTTTTTTTTTGAGACAGAATCTCACTCTGTCGCCCAGGCTGGAGTGCAGTGGTGCCACTATGGCTCACTGGGCTCACCTGGAATTCCAGGTGTCAGCCACTGTGCCTAGCCTATGTGTTGGGAACTTAATCCTTCTTCCCTCATGAATGGATTACTATCACTATCATGGGAGTGGGCTTGTTATCATGAGAGTGGCTTTGCTATAAAAGCAAGCTTTCTGTGGCCTCTTACTCTTGTCCTCTAGCCATGTGATGCCTTCTGCCATGTTATGACACAGTAAGAAGGCCCTCACCAGATGCTGGTGCAATGCTCTTGGACTCCCTAGCCTCCAGAACCATGAACTAAATAAGCTTATTTTCTTTATAAATTACCCAGTCTGTGGCATTGTTATAGCAACAGAAAATGAACTAAGATAGATACCATAAAGAAGTTGAAAAAGCAACCCAAAAAATGAGAGAAAATATTTGCAAAGTGTATTTCTGGCAAGAAACTTGTATCTATAATATATAAGGAACTCTTAAAAACTCAACAATAAAAAGACAAATAACTCAATTTAAAAATGGGTAGAGGATTTGAATAGATATCTCTCCAAAGAAGCTACATAAATTGTCATTAAGGAAATGAAAAGATGCTCAACACCATGTAATTGTGATATCTGTGACATTTGTGAAATGCAAATCAAATCCAAAATTATATATCACTTCACACCCACTAGGGGACAGCTATAATTAAAAATATATGTAATAACAAATGTTGGTAAGGATGTGAAAAAAATTGAAGGCCTCATACATTGCTAGTGGAAATGTAAAATGGCATAGATATTTTGGTAAATGGCTTGAAAGTTCCTCAAAAGGTTAAATACGGAGTAACCATATGACCCAGCAATTTCACTCCTAGATACATACTCAAGAGCAATGAAAACTTATGACCATGTACTACATGCAAAAGTTCACAGCAGCATTAATGAAAAATGGAAATAACCAAATGTCCATGAATTGATGAATGGATAAGCAAAACATGGCATGTCTGTACAATGGAATATTATTCAGCTGTACAAAGGAATTAAATACTACATTCATGCTACAGCATGGATGAAACTTGAAAACACTATGCTAGGTGAAAGAAGCCCACATATTGTATGATTCTATTTATATAAAATGTGCAGAACAGGCAAATGTAGGTTAGTGGTTGCCCAGCGCTGGTGGTGGGCAATGGGGGATTTGAGGATGATGGCTAAGGGGTGCAGAGTTCTTGTCTGGGACAATGAAAGTGTTATAATATTGATTGTGGTGATAGATGCATATCTCTGTGAATATATCAAATATCATTCAATTGTACACTTGAAAGGAGTGAATCATAGGACATGTGAATTATATCGCAATAGAGCTGTGACAAAATCCCTGAAGTTTTATTTATTCACTTAGGTTTTCCAGGGAAGGCATCAGACTCAGAATTAATTTGTTTTTTGAGACAAGGTCTCATTCTGTTGCCTAGGCTAGAGTTCAATGGTTCAGTTGTAGCTCACTGCAGCCTTAACCTCCTGGGTTCAAGTCATTCTCCCACCTCAGCTTCCTGAGTAGCTGGGACAGGTACACACCACCATATTTGGCTAATTATTAAGCTTTTTGCAGAGACAGGGTCTTGCCATCCTGCCCAAACTGATCTCAAACTCCTGGCTCAAGCAATCTTCCCACCTTTGCCTCCCAATGTGCTGGGATTACAAGCGTGGGCTACCACACTTGGCCCTGAAGTTTCTTTTTCTTTTTCTTTTTTCTTTTCTTTTCTTTTTCTTCTTTTGAGACAGGGTCTCACTCTGTCGCCCAGGCTAGAGTTCAGTGGTGTGATCACAGCTTATTGCAGCCTCAACCTCCCTGGGCTCAGGTGATCCTCCCACCTCAGCCTCTGGAGTAGCTGGGACCACAGTCACCATGCCTGGCTAATTTTTTGTATTTTTTGTAGAGATGGAGTTTCACTGTGTTTCCCTGGCTGGTCTCAAACTCCTGAGCTCAAGCAATCCACCCACCTTGGCCTCCCAAAGTGCAGGGATTATAGATGTGAGCCACCATGCCTGGCCCCACTGAAGTTTTAATAAAGCTATTTTCATACATAAAACCACTGAAATAATTCATTTCCAGTAGACCCACACTACAAAAAATACTTTTAAAATTTCTTCAAGTGGTAGACAAATGACACCAGTTGGAAATCTGGATCTATACACAGAATACACAGAAATGAAAAGCATTAGAAAGGGTAATTACATCTGTGAATAGAAAGACTTTTATTTCTTATTATTTAAATAAAATAACAAGTCTTAAATAAAATAATAACAAAAGACTTAATAATTAGCCAAATATGGTGGTGCGTACCTGTGGTCCCGGCTACACAGGAGGCTGAGGTGGGAAAATGACTTGAAGGCTGCAGTGAGCTACAATTGCACCACTGAACTCTAGCCATGTTGCTGCTTTTTAAACTGACTGTTTAAAAAGCAGCAACATGGCTGGGTAAGGTGGCTTACCTGTAATTCAAGCACTTTGGAAGGCCTGAGGTGGGAGGATCACTTGAGCCTAGGAGTTGAGACAAGACTAGGCAATATAATGAGGCCCTGTCTCTACAAAATACATATATATATATATATATATAATGTGTACACACACACACACACATATATATATATATATATAATTTGTTGGATAACAACTATATACCAGAAACTGTCCCTAGTAGAAAGTTATATATATATAATGTGTACACACACACACACACATATATATATATATATATAATTTGTTGGATAACAACTATATACCAGAA
>NW_012115333.1:3417639-3423876 GCF_000951035.1 Colobus angolensis palliatus | reverse complement strand
TATATATAAATTATATATATATATACATACTATATATAGTGTGTGTGTGTGTGTGTGTGTGTGTGTGTGTATATATATGCCTGACATTGTGGTACATGCCTATAGTCCCAGCTACTCGGGAGGCTGAGGTGGGAGGATTCCTTGAGCCTAAGAGGTTGAGGCTGAAGTGAGCCGAGATTGTACCACTGTACTCCAGCCTGGGTGACAATGTGAGATCCTGTTTCAAAAGAAGAAAAACAGCGACAATGTGTGACAGGGTTTATAACATATGTAGAAGTAAAATGTATGACAATAAGGGCACAAAGACCAGAAGGGAGAAATGGAAGCATCCTCATACTGGTAAATACAGGTCTCATACTGTAAATCTAACAGCATAAATCATTTGAAGGTAGACTGTGATATATTAAAACTATTTAACATAAACCCTAAAGCAATCACTATACCAACACAACAAAGAGTTATAGCCAATAAATTAACAAGAATAAAAAAATGGAATGATTGGGGCTGGACATGGTGGCTGATGCCTGTAATCCCAGCACTTTGGGAAGCTGAGGCTGGTGGATCACCTGAGGTCAGGAGTTCGAGACCAGCCTAGCCAACATGGCAAAACCCCATTTCTACTAAAAATACAAAAATTAGCAGGGCGTAGTGTTGGGTGCCTATAGTCCCAGTTACTTGGAAGGCTGAGGTGGGAGGATTGCTTGAACCTGGGAGGTGGAGGTTGCAGTGAGCTGAGATCATGCCACTACACTCCAGCTTGGGTGACAGAGTGAGACTCCATTTCTAAAAATACAAACAAAAAATATGGAATGATAAGAATAATAAGAAAGTCAGAAAAAGAGATGAAGGGCAGCCGGGCGCGGTGGCTCAAGCCTGTAATCCCAGCACTTTGGGAGGCTGAGACAGGCAGATCACGAGGTCAGGAGATCGAGACCATCCTGGCTAACACGGTGAAACCCCATTTTTACTAAAAAATACAAAAAAACTAGCCGGGCGAGGTGGCGGGCACCTGCAGTTCCAGCTACTCGGGAGGCTGAGGTAGGAGAATGGCGTGAACCCCGGAGGCGGAGATTGCAGTGAGCTGAGATCTGGCCACTGCACTCCAGCCCGGGTGACAGACCGAGACTCTGTCAAAAAAAAAAAAAAAAAAAAAAAGAGATGAAGGGCAGCAGAATCAGATGGAACAAATATAAAACAAATTGCAAGATGGTATATGTAAATCTAATCATGTCAATACTCTTTTTAAATGTGAATAGTCTAAACATATCCATTAAAATACAAACATGAATTGGATAAAAAAGTAAGAATCCACTATATGCTGTCTATTAGGAACTCATTGTAAGTGTAAAGATCTAGCCTGGCACAGTGATGTGCACCTGTGATTCTAGCTACTTGGGAGGCTGAGGAGGGAGGATTACTTGAGCCCAGGAACTCAACACCAGCTTGGGCAACACAGCAAGATCCCATTTCAAAAAATGTCTATTATATGAAAAGTAACAGGATAGCAAAAGATATACCATGCAAACATGAATTATGCCGGATTTTCTACGTTAATTTCAGAAAAAAAGTAGAGTTCAGAGCAAGGGATATTATTAGGAACAGAGATGTTACAATAAAAGGGTGAGTTTGGTTCCTTCAAACTATGAGGCAAAACTGATAGATCTAAAAGAAGCAATAGAACAAAAATAAAAGGAGCAACAGATAAATCTACAGGTATAGTTGGAGACTTCAGCAGTCCTCTCTCAGTAATTGATAGAACAAGTAGGCAGAAAATCTGTAAGAACATAGATAACATGAAGTACATTATCAACCAACTTGACCTAATTGGTAACACTCCACCCAACAACAGCAGAAGAGATATTCTTTCCAAGTGCACTTGAATCATTCACCAACACAGACTATATTCTAAGTTATAAAACAAAACTTAACAAATTTAAAAGAATATAAGCCACACAAAATATGTTCTCAAACCAGAAGGAAACTAAATAAGAAGTTGATAACAAAATGATACCTTGAAAAATTCCCAAATATTTGGAAACTAAACAGCATAGGGTTTGGTTTTGTTTTTGGTTTTGTTTGTTTGTTTGTTTGTTTTTGAGACAAGATCTCATTCTGCTGCACAGGCTAGGGTACAGTGGCACCGTCATAACTCACTGTAACCTTGAACTCCTGGGCTCAAGTGGTTCACCCACTTCAGCCTCCAGAGTAACTGGGACTACAGGTGTGTGAAACCATGCCAGGCTAATTTTTAAACTTTTTGTAGAGATGGGGTTTCTCCATGTTACCGAGGCTGGCCTCGAACTTCTGGGCTCAAGTGATCCTCCTGCCTCGACCTCCCAAAGTACTGGGATTACAGGCAGGAACAACCGTGTCAGACTGGTTTCTGCATTTTTAAGGTCTGTAAAAACCCAAAACAAAAAGACATAAAGAATAATGTGCAACAGAGACAACTGATCGTCTACACAACCTAAAACATTTACTAGCTAGCCTTTTACAGAAAATATTTGTCAACTTTTGATTTAGAGGATTGCTTCTCTGACCGTTGTTTGTTTGTTTGTTTTTGAAATGGAGTCTCACTCTGAAGCCCAGGCTGGAGTGCATTGGCAGGATCTTGGCTCACTGCAACCTCTGCTTCCTGGGTTCAAGCGATTCTCATGCCTCAGCCTATGGAGTAGCTGGGATTATGGGCATGTGCCACCCCACCCGGCTAAGCTTTGTATTTTTAGTAGAGACATGGTTTTGCTATTTCGGCCAGGCTGCTCTCGAACTCCTGACCTCAAGTGATTCGCCCTCCTCGGCCTCCCAAAGTGCTGGGATTACAGGAGTGAGTCATGGCGCCAGCCTGATTCTCTGACAGTTTTAAATGTGTGTTTACATAGTTATTGTTCTGATGAGGTTTCCTAAATTCTCTTGGGTCAGTTTGAACACTTAAATTTTTCTAAGAAACAGTCTATCTCCTTGACGCTTTCAAGCTTATTTGCACAGATTTGTACATAGCACTCTCATGTAAATTAAAAATAAAAACCAATTTTCCATTATTATTCTTGGCCTAAATTTCAATTCCATCTTTACCACTAACCAAATTTCCGAGCAATTTGGAGCAAATAATTTACCTCTTTAGAGTCTCATTTTCTTGTAAAATGGAAATAAGAATAAAACCTACGTCATAGAAATTTTGTGAAGATAAGGTACAATAATGTATGTGAAATTAGTTTGTAAAATAGTAGAGTTCATGCAGATGTTAGTTAATATTTTTAATCTGCTAGGAGACTTAAATGCAGTCATTTTGTGTATGTGAACTTTTCCTTTTACTCTTGAGATGTTATCCTTGAGTAGGAAGATATGGGATCAAACCTAGTGTCTGAGTGACTTAGATTATACAGATGGTTGTGAGGAGCAATAGCAGAGAATGTGCTTATGGATGCTAACAAGTGGGTACATGTGTGGTCAATAGAAGGTCTCTTTGGACTGCTTTTATTTTCTCAGTGAATTAGGGGGCAAAGTTCTCATCTGAAATTCAGGATTAGAGAGGAGACATTGAAGTTTTGAGGAGAAAGAAGGTATGATATAATCTTTAGGTGAGTGGGCAAGTAAATGGACTTAAGAAATCTGTGTGATCACCAGGCAGCCTTAAAGGTCTATGAAGCTTTGTGGTCCCTTAAAGTGAGACCAGTCAGCTAAGTTGTATGTTTTGCTCTGATAACATTTAGCTGATGATGTAAACACCAAGTATATAGAGTGTTGGGTTTAATCAGGTCTGTACTCTTGCCAAATGAGTGCAATAAAAGCAAAAGAGGGGTAAGGGAGTTGAGAATGTTGCAAATAAATGATTGTGGTGATTGCCAGTTGAGTTTAAACTGAATAAGGAGAGAAAAGTGGACATCAGGGGGAAGAAAGACAGTAAAACTGTGGCGAATCAGTGGATTGTAGGTCTCAGTAGGATTAAAGTGTAGGAGTAAGATGGTCTTGTTTCTTTCCCTGAGCTTTTATCGCTTGCTTTTTCTTAGATCTCGTTTCACATACATTAAAGATTTGTACTTTTCTGAGAATCCACACACAGACAGACGTAGGAAATAATTTGGAGGGCTGGACTAAAGAATTAACTATATTTTAAATTTGTGTAGGCCGGGAGCAGTGGCTCACACCTGTAATCCCAGCACTTTGGGAGGCCAAGGCAGGAGATGCACTTGAAGGCCTGAGTTTGAGGCAGCAGTGAGCCTCAAAAAATAAATAAATAAATACACACACACACACACACACACACACACATACATACATATATCTGCATCCAAGTAGTTCAGATATTAGAGAGTCATCTACTCATCCTAAGGGACTGTAGTGTGTTAGGAACTCAGTGGCCTCTGCTGCCCTTGGTCATGTCCACTCACAGGAGTCTCTGTTCCCAATCTTATTAGAGAGGAAACTTTAAAATGATTTCTCGTGGTTCATCTTTCCTTCCTTTTTCTTTCCTTTTCCTTTTCTTTTTTATATCTTTCTCTTTCTCTCTCTTTTTTTCTTTTCTTTCTTTCTTTTTTCTCTTTCTTTCTTTCTTGAGTTGCTCTGCTGCTCAGGCTGGAGGGCAGTGGACTCACTGCAGCCTCAACCTCCTGGGCTCAAGCAATCCTCCTGTCTCAGCCCCCCAAGTAGCTGGGACTACAGGCACCTGCCACCAGGCCCGGCTAATTTTTTTTGTAGATACAGGGTTTTGCCATGTTGCCCAGGTTGGTCTTGAACTCTTGGCTCAAGTGAGCTGCCTGCCTCAGTCTCCCAAAGTGCTGGATTGCAGGCATGAGCCACCGCACCTGTGGAATTTGTATGCTTATTCACTACATCAAAAACACCTCGTGTGGTGTTTTTTATATTTAACTTTACTTCAAACTTTAACATGGGAAGCATGGGAAGTATTGAGTTACTGTTGCCTACTCCTAAGGGTATCCTTTCCTTTGCTATTCTTCCTCTTTCCTTGTTAGGCTCGTCCTTCTCAAGAAAGTGATGGAGGAGGGGTGGAAAGTATGAGTGTGTAGTACAATAGACACATTGCTCTTTGCACTGTGTGTCATTTTAATGGCAACCTAATTGCGTAGGTTTTGTTTGCTTTTCAGAAGTGCACTTTTTAGATGAACTCATTCAGAACAAACATTGACCATACATTCGTCCACAGTGGCCCTATGTTCACCTTTTTTTCAGTTACAAAAAGGGGAGGCATTGCTGCCAAGAAGCAAGGTAGTGAAGGACCAGAAAAAAAAAGCAGAAGGAACAACAGAAAACAGTAGGGGAAGGAACATCTCCCATTGGCTAGCTACATACTAACATTCACCACTCAGTTCATCCAAGTTCCATCTCACGCCTCAGCTTCCCTCAGCCCCTTGGCCTGACTTTGTTGACAGAATAGTTTTATGTCACCTTCCAACTGCCTGACCCCAACACTCCTCATCTCAATTCTCTATTCATGGGCCTTGCTCTCTCCAATCCATCACTGGCAGTGTGGGTTGATTTTGTCTTACTCAAAAACAAAAACATTCTGGCCAGGCGCAGTGGTTCACACCTGTAATCCCAGCCCTTCGGGAGGCCGAGGCAGGAGGATAACTTGAGATCAGGAGTTCAAGATCAGCCTGGCCAACAAGGTGAAACCCCGTCTCTGCTAAAAATACAAAAATTAGCCGGGTGTGGTGGCATGTGCCTGTAATCTCAGCTACTCGGTAGGCTGCCGCATGATAATCACCTGAACCTGGGAGGCAGCAGTTGCAGTGAGCTGAGATAACACCACTGCACTCCAGTCTGGGCAACAGAGAGAGCCTCTGTCTCAAAAAACATACATACACAAAAGCAAAAACAAAACAAAACACATTCTAACAGACACAGAACACTTACCTTCATATTTTTACATAACTATGTGTTCTCAATTTTTACAATGAATGTAATTTTTTTGTGTAAAATTTTTATGTAAGAAAAAGTAAAAGTTCTTGTCCTACCATCCTTGTGTGGTATCTGTCTGTCTGTCTCTCACACAGGTCACTCAAGTTAATGGGAAAGAACAGGGGGCCAAATTCTGAAGTTATAAATAATAGAAAATAAAAGATCTTCTGTCTCCAGTGAGGGAATAGATGAGAGTCTGGAAGGGCAAAGTCGGGTGGAGATGGGCAGCAGACATGTGTTTCTTTTCTTTTTTTCTTTAAATATTTATTTATTTATTTATTTATTTATTTATTTATTTATTTATTGAGACAGAATCTTGCT
>NW_012115333.1:3409069-3417589 GCF_000951035.1 Colobus angolensis palliatus | reverse complement strand
GAGAACAGGCATTGGTAGTCTGAAATAATGCCCAAGTAACCTGAGCACTGCCTGCCTCAATTGTTCTATGGTCTGTCCTCTTCTTTTTTTTTTTTCTTTTTTTTTTTTTTTTGAGACGGAGTCTTGCTCTGTGGCCCATGCTGGAGTGCAGTGGCACGATCTCGGCTCACTGCAAGCTCCGCCTCCTGAGTTCAAGCAATTCTCCTGCCTCAGCCTCCTGAGTAGCTGGGATTACAGGCACACACAACCATGTCTGGCTAATTTTTGTATTTTTAGTAGAGACAGGGTTTCCCCATGTTGGCCGGGTTGGTCTCGAAACCAACCCAGTTTCTCAGATGACCCACCCACCTCAGCTCCCAAAGTGCTGGGATTACAGGCATGAGCCACCGCCCCTGGCCAAACATGTGTTTCTATTGTAAATATTAATAGCTAACATTTAACTCAGTCCTCAAAACTCTATTAGGCAGCTATTGTTATCTCCATTTTACTGATGATGAAACTGAGGCATGGAGAGATTTAGTAACTTGTCCAAAATGACACGATTTACTAATGATGGAGTTGAGTTTCAAACCCAGATAGTCTGGTTCCAGAGTTTGTGTGCTTATTCACTACATCAAGCTGCCTCTTTGAAAATGTAAATATAAAAAGTAAAGATAAAATGAAAGTAAAATTGCTTCCTTGACACTCCTACTACCACCACTATTTTTCAGATGACTGTCACCCTGTGTTTAGAGTAGGCATCAAACACCTTTCAAGCCCTGCCTTGTATTCTTTCCACCCATCACTCTGTAGGCAGGTTCAACCTGACAGTACTTTGCCTACACTGTGCTTTATCTCATAGAAGTCCACAGGCTTCTTCTTGCCTGTGGGAACCTGTTCTAATATTCTGAAGCATGCACAAGTCTGGAGGTGTAAGGGAATTAACACTGCACGTAGTGACTCCTGACCAATGGGATACAGGAGCTGTAGAGAGACTCCTACTCTTCTGTCCCTCCAGTGGACAACTCTGAACTGCATTCTACATGGCTCCTCAGTGGGATTGACACCAGGTGCCCAGCTGGAAATATATTCTTTTAACCACTTTCCCTCCTTTTCTGCTTCAGTCTTTCATGTTCCCCACTCCTGTTACATGGGATGACTTTCCAGTATCAACACCAACAGGAAAGTCCTTGTCTCAGGCTGTGCCTTCTGGAGGAAATCCAGGAATAGACAGACAACTGCAGCAATAAGATATATTTTACTTTATTTTTAGCATTTTACTTTCTCATATGATATACGCCCTTTTTTTTTTTTTTTTTTTTTTTTTAATTGAGACAGCATCTCAGCATCTCAGCTCACTGAGATCCACCTCCTGGGTTCAAGCAATTCTCCTGTCTCAGTCTCCTGAGTAGCTGGGATTACAGGTGCCTGGCATCACACCTGTCTGATTTTTCTATTTTTATTAGAGACGTGATTTCACCATGTTGGCCAGGCCATGTTGGCCTGACCTCAAGTGATCCGCCCACCTCAGCCTCCCAGAGTGCTAGGATTACAGGCTTGAGCCACCTCGCTTGGCCTGATATATCCTCCCCTGCTCCACCCCCAACTTTTATTTTTATTTTATTTTATTTTTTTTTGAGACGGAGTCTCACTCTGTCGCCTCAGGTTAGAGTGCAGTGGCACAATCTTGGCTCACCACAACCTCTGCCTCCCGAGTTCAAGTGATTCTCCTGCCTCAGTCTCCCAAGTAGCTGGGATTATAGGCCCCTGCCACCAAACCTGGCTCATTTATGCTTATTTTTTGTACTTTTACTAGAGACAGGATTTCTCTGTGTTGGCCAGGCAGGTCTCAAACTCCAGATCTCAAGTGATCTGCCCACCTTGGCCTCCCAAAGTGCTGAAATTACAGGTATAAGCCACTGTGCCTAGCTTATGTCCCCATTTTTAATGAAGATATTCATATTGCTTTTTACAATATATGTGATGACTGTTTTTTTCTAATTTTTAATTTAATTTAATTTATTATATATTTTTTTTTGAGACAGTCTTGCTCTTGTTGCCCAGGCTGGAGTGCAGTGCCATGATCTCAGCTCACTGCAATCTCTGCCTCTTGGGTCCAAATGATTCTCATGCCTCATCCTCCCAAGTAGCTGGGACTACAGGTATGCACCACCACACCCGGCTAATTTTTGTATTTTTAGTAGAGATGGAGTTTCACCGTGTTGGTCAGGTTGGTGTCAAACTCCTGGCCTCAAGTGATCTGCCCGCCTTGGCCTCCCAAATTGCTGGTATGAGTGAGCCACTATGCCTGTCCTGCTTTTCTTTTCTTTTCTTTTCTTCTTAGTTCACAGAACATGAAAAGGCCATCCTTAGCACTTGGACTTTTGTTCTCATCTTTTTCTTCTTTCGGTGGCAAGATGGTTGTTGCATTCTTGCATCTCCAGACATCACGTCTATATTCAAGACAAGAAGATTGAGAGGAGTAAGCCATGCAAGCTGAGTGTGTGTCCTCTACTTAATAAAATAATTGCTTTCTCAGAAACCTGCCCACATAACTTCTGTTTTATTCTCATTAGCCAAAACTGGATCATATGGTCATTCCTGTGGGTAAAGCTGGGAAATCGGAGAACAGGATCGTCATGATTGATTTGAATAGATTGTGATTTATTGCCTGGGCCTGAACAAAAGTACAGGTCTGTTAAATAATAAGGGGGACATGGATACTGGTAGGGAAATTGAATTCTTGTGTGTTCATTAGTCCTTCTGTTTACATAAATAGTATTTTTATAAGCTGCTTTTCTTGTTTAATGTACCACACACATATATCTTAGTCCATTTAGTGTTGTTATAACAGAATACCTGAGACCGGGTAGTTTATAAAGAAAAGAGGTTTATTTGGCTCATGATTCTGGTGACTGGAAAGTTCAAGATTGAGTTTCTGCATCAGATAAGGGCTTCAGGTTGCTTCAACTCACTGTGGAAAGCAGAAGGAAAGCCAGCATGTGTAAAGAGATCACATGACAAAAGAGGAAGCAAGGGTGGGGAGGTGACAGGCTCTTTTTAACAGCCAGCTCTTGTGAGACTTAATAGAGTGAGAACTCAAGCGCCCCTGAGAGAGGGTATTAATCTATTCATGAGGAATCCACTGCAATGACCCAAACACCTCCCGCCAGGTCCTATCTCCCAACATTGCCACATTGGGGATTAAATTTCTTTCTTTTTTTTTTTTTTTTTGAGACAGAGTTTCACTGTGTGGCTCATGTGGCTCAGAACTGTAATCCTAGCACTTTGGGAGGCTGAGGTGGATGGATTGCCTGAGGTCAGGAGTTGGAGACCAACCTGAGCAACATGGCAAATCCCTGTCTCTACTAAAAATACAAAAAATTAGCTGGGTGTGGTGGCATGTGCCTGTAGTCCCAGCTACTCATGGAGTTGGGGCAGGAGGATTTCTTGAACCTGGGAGTTTGAAGCTGCAGTGAGTGGAGATCGTGCCACTGCCTTCCAGCCTGGGTGACAGAGTGAGACTCTGTCTCAAAAATACATAATAAAAAAAAAGAAAGCAAATGTTAACTGCTCTACTGAAAATGTTCATGGTTTGAAAGAGAGTAATTTATGTGGGCATACACAATTACAAATGTTGCTAGATATACTTGTAATTGAAAAAACAGGCCTGGCGTGGTGGCTCATGCCTGTAATCCCAACACTTTGGGAGGTTGAGACAGGCAGATCACCTAAGGTTAGGAGTTCGAGACCAGCCTGGTCAACATGGTGAAACTCTGTCTCTACTAAAAATACAAAAATCAGCAGGGTGTGGTGGTGGGTGCCTGTAATCCCAGGTACTCGGAAGGCTGAGACAGGAGAATCGCTTGAGCTTGAGTGGCAGAAGTTGCAGTGGCTGAGATTGTACCATAGCACTCCAGTCTGGGCGACAGAGTGAGACTCCATCTCAATAAAAAAAAAAAAAAAAAGAAAAGAAAAAATATTATGGCAATTCCTATTCTTCTGTGAATTTGTTTATGTGTATCACATTATTTTACCTTCAGAGGTACTTTGGAGTTTTTGTGAATTGCCTAATGCAAAAATATAGGGCACTCTACTTCATCTCATAATTATCTCTTACCCTGTTTGTTAACAGGGAACGGATATGTGTACCCTGAAAAGGCACCCAGGGAACATGAATACTGATTGCATCCCCAGTCGCTTTATAACTTGACCTCCTCCTAGCCCAGTGGCAATACAATCTTTAGTCAGGGTGCTGAAAAAGCCCAGGGATGAGGTACACGGTAGAGGAGTTAGGGAGATTGGTTAGGGAAATCTTCAGGGAAGTGGGAAAGCACTAGGGAATGGGGTAAGAGTAGGGAATTGGGTGGGCCAAGGCAGGAATGGAGAAGGGAAAGAGGTGGAGGTAAATAGAGAGGTTAGGGAAGGATCTGTCAGTAATTTTTTGAGACTGAAGAAAAGCTATGGTTACACTAGGAAGGGTTAAGTGCACAGATAAGAGCTATATTTATACAGAGAAGTGCTATACTTTGGGAAAGGCAAGTGCCAAGAAAAGAAAATGCTGAAAGTGGGAAACACATGTGGAGTTTGTAGGGATGTAGGGTTGCTTGTGTATTGGAGACTGAGGTTTAAGCTAGTGTTAATGGGTGAGAGTATTCAGTGGGACCAATGGCCTCAGGGAGAATGGAGCTGGCCTTTGTCCCAAGACGAGGAAGAATCTAAGGACATTTGCAGGCACTTCCAGAACAGTGCTAAATAACAGGGGGGATAAAAAGTATTCTTGCCTTGTTCCTGGATTTAATGTGAATGCCAGGTATATCATGATGTTGGTTTTCATTTGAGACAGATATTTTTTGTCACATTAAGTTGTCATATTTTATTTGCTAACAGTTTGTTTAAGGTGTTTGTGTGTATGTATATATGTGCATGTGTACATATATATATATATTTAAAAATTTTGTTTTGAGACAGGGTCTTGCTCTGTCACCCAGGCTGGTGTGCAGTGGCATGATTACAGCTTACTGCAGCCTTGCCTCCCTGGTTCAAGCAATCTTCCCACCTCAGCCTCCCAAGTAGCTGAGACCACAGGTGTGTGCCACCACTCTTGGCTAATTTTTAGTTTTTTTGAGAGATGGAGTCTTGCTCTGTCACCAGGCTGGAGCGCAGTGGCATGATCTCGGGTCACTGCAACCTCCACCTCCTGGGCTCAAGCAATTCTCCTGCCTTAGCCTCCCGAGTAGCTGGGACTACAGGCACACCCCACCATGCCCAGCTAATTTTTATTTTTTAAAATTTTTTTGGCATATGAGTAGAGACGGGGTTTCACCATGTTGCCCAGGCTGGTCTTGTACTCCTGAGCTCAGGCAATTCGCCTGCCTTGGCCTCTCAAAGTACTGAGATTACAGACGTGAGCCACCGCACCCGGCCTCTCAGCAAGTTTTTATTTTTACTTTTTTGTAGAGACAGGGTCTCCCTGTGCTGCCCAGGCTAATCTCGAACTCTTGGGCTCAAGTGATACTCCTCTCTTGGATTCCCAAAGTGCTGGGATTACAAGTGTGAGCCTTAATCTAACCATGCCTGGCCTGTAGATATATATTTACAAGCAAGATGATATATAGTTTTCTTTTTAGTACTAACTTTTTCAGGTGTGATACCATGTTTATGCTAGGTCCCTAGAATAAATTTGTAAACTTTGCCTTTTCTTCTCTCTTGAACAATTTATACAGTGTAGGAATTATCTGCTCTGTGAAGGCTTGAATGAATAGCCTATGAAACCATCTGGGTCCAGCACTTTGAGGGTGCGAGAAGAGGGGAGATATTTGGCAACTTTTAAAAAACTAATACATGTATACGTTTAAAATTTCAAACTGCTTCACATACAATGAATAGTCTTCACTTGCAAGTCAATCCACCCCTATTGCCAGTTTCTCTCCCCACAGGCAACCAGTTACCAGCTTTTTGTGTAGCCTGCTGGACACAGTCTGTGACTATTCAAGTAGAATGTGTGGATATCTATCCATTGCCCTTACATTTTTACCCAGTTGATAGCATATCATACAAACTGTCTGCATCTTGCTTTTTATATGTATGTATGCCTGTATTTATTTATTTTTGTGGAGATGGATTCTTGCTCCGTCACCCAGGCTGGAGTGTAGTGGTGTGATCTCAGCTCACTGCAATCTCCTCTTCCAGGATTCAAGAGATTCTCGTGCCTCAGCCTCTCGAGTAGCTGGGACTATAGGCACACGCCACCACGCCAGACAAATTTTTGCATTTTTAGTAGAGACGAGGTTTCGCCATGTTGCGGTCTTGAACTCCTGAGCTCAGGCAATCTGCCCACCTCGGTCTCCCAAAGTGCTAGGATTACAGGTGTGAGCCACCGCACCCAGCCAGCTTTTAATATGTATTTTAAATTTTTCCTTTCAAAGTTCTGTTTTAATGAAATTCCCCACTTGTTTTGAGTCAATTCTGACCATTTTTCTGTGAAATTATTTCCTTAATATTTCCTGGTTATTTTCATAGAGTTGTATGCTATATTGTCCTGAAACATAGATTAGCCAACAAAGTTCTCCATACCTATTGACTTAAATATTAATTCCACTTCTACCACTTACAAAGGTTCTGAGTAACTTTGGGCAAGTCATGCAAGTCCTGCTGTATTGTAAATATCCATGATCTGGCAAAGAGTAATGACTGTAAGTGTATTAAAGAAACTCTGAGTTAGTCTGGCAATTTTTTGAGATGCACTTACAACTAAAAACATAGAATAATTCCTATTTTTGGGAGCTTGTTCCTATGCCGCCCCTTCCTTCACAACCTTCCTTCCTGATTTTCTTTCTACAAAGCATATTGTCTCACACCCAACCAGTACCCTATTAGTTAAATGGGGAGAACAGGCATTGGTAGTCTGAAATAATGCCCAAGTAACCTGAGCACTGCCTGCCTCAATTGTTCTATGGTCTGTCCTCTTCTTTTTTTTTTTTTTTTTTTTTTTTTTTTTGTGAGACGGAGTCTTGCTCTGTGGCCCATGCTGGAGTGCAGTGGCAGGATCTCGGCTCACTGCAAGCTCCGCCTCCTGAGTTCAAGCCATTCTCCTGCCTCAGCCTCCGGAGTAACTGGGATTACAAGCGCCCGCCACCAAGCCCGGCTAATTTTTTTATATTTTTAGTAGAGATGGGGGTTTCACCGCGTTAGCCAGGATGGTCTCGATCTCCTGACCTCGTGATCCACCCTCCTTGGCCTCCCAAAGTGCTGGGATTACAGGTGTGAGCCACAGCGCCCGGCCGGCCTGTCCTACTCTTAACCTGGCACCAAGGCTACCTTGAAATACGTGGCCAAGAGAGCCAATAGATGAGGTTAGAAGGGGTAGAAGCTAGGGGCTTGTGGCTCGGGAGAGATAGCTAATTTTGGAGGTTGGCAAGGAAATAGCAGACATTATCAATGGCCTCAGGGAAGTGGGATGGGACGTGGTGATTTGGTAATCATAGGGTGGGAGGATGAGGTGAGAGGCTGAGGCTGGAGTTGGGGCATTTGTAGATGATATTCCCTTGCAATTACAAAAAGATTTCATATCTACTGGCTTAAATTTTAATATCACTTCCACCAGTATTTGTGCAAGTACTAAAATTGTACTTGGTCCGAACGGGAATTATCGTAAATAAAACAAAACAACAAACACCAAAAAAAAAAAACCTCCATTCGTTTGGAATTTTGTCCCTCCACATTCCACATTCTTCCTTCTTAAGTTTACTACTTGGATTGCCTAGTGTGTGTGTGTGTGTGTGTGTATATATATATATATAAAATATAAACTTATAAAATTATAAAATTTTATATTATATATATATACACACACACACTAGGCAATCCAAGTAGTAAACTTGGATTATATTATACAATCCAATATAATATATATTTTATATATATTATAAACATAACATAATATATATATGTTTTTATATCCTGGATGCTGATGCTGTCAACAATGGCTGCATGGTCTGACTACATTTTAGCCTGGGGCCAATGTAAACTGGCCGTGAAAGTCCAAAAGGATGAGATAAGGAAAAGAGGTTGGGACATGCAGATTATTTTTTGTTTAAGTTATTCTCACAATAGTTACTCTCTTTTAGACCCTGTACATTTTCAGTACTTGCGCCAAATAGTTTAGCAACTTTTGAAGTGGGATTAACAAGTTTGATCAACTAAGCTTCTTGCCCGCCCACCCCCAGAGTGGGTGCCTGAGAAAAGTAATCCTGGAGGGTCGGTGTGGAGGCAGTAGAAAGGTTTATAAAAGTCAAGGAAGTGGGAAGAGGCTTGGGAGCAGGAGGAGAGGCGCGGGAGCAGGAGGAGAGGCGCAGAGTCAGCGGGGCAGGGGCGGCGGCGGAGGGAGCAGTAGGTTGGGGCTTGAACCCTTCATTCCGGGGCACGGAAACTTGAAGTCGCTCGGCGGCCAGGGAAGGGTAGGAAGAGGCAGGCTCTTTCCTAGAAGCGCCGTTATAGAGGGTCTGGCACTCCAAGCCAACTCCTGAGAGCGGGAAATGG
>NW_012115333.1:3399680-3408819 GCF_000951035.1 Colobus angolensis palliatus | reverse complement strand
GGGTGGAGAGGGCAGCAGTGGTCGCGAGAGCGAAGGAACGGTCTGAGAATCTGGCTTGAGTGTTAAAGGCGGAGCGTGTCTAGCGGGACCCGTGGCCCGGAAGAAGCGAGACAAGGCGACGCGGAGCTGTCCCCGACACTCCGTGGACCAAGGGAGAGCGAAGGGCCGGGGCCGCCGGCCATTGCCAGGCGGCATTAGGTGACGCGGCCGCACGCGATGACGCGCTGACCGGCCGTGGCCTCCACGTCGCAGGTTCCGCAAAGACCTGTGGGAGCGACCCGGGAGAAGGAGGGCCAAGATGGCGGAAGCGGAGGAGTCTCCAGGAGACCCGGGGACAGCATCGTCCAGGCCCCTGGTGAGCGTGGGATCTGCGACAAAAGGGACCGAGGGTGAGGCAGAGTGCCCCCTAAAGAAGTCGGGGAACGGGCTCGTGGCCTGAGAGCTGGATCCCCTTCCGCCCGGCAGGCCCTTCCTGTACCCGACGCCAGAACCAGTCCCAACGCTGCACCTGTTCTTTGCGCTAACCATTTTGCCCCTTGCCCTCCTGGTTCCTTCCAGGTCTTTTTGTGAAACTCTGATCTTTCCTTTCCCATCCTCCCAGGGCTCGTCATCGTCCCCTGCATTGTGTTAAATGGCAAACTTTAGGTGATTTCTTAAGTTATCGTTTCTTCTGCTGTCCCCTCATTTTTATCAAAACCTGTCACCAACCTTTGTTGAAGGAATAATGAGAGATTGCTTCCCATGGGACATTAACGTTTTATTGCTTATAACTTTAGTATTGACTTGTTCCGTGACCCCAGTAGGCCAGGTTTAACCCCTGCCATTCCTGTCGCAGCTCCTTGCCATTCTCTTCACCATACTTGTTCTCCTTTCTTATTTTTTACTTTTTTTTTTTTTTTTAAATCGAGACGGTTTTATTCTGTCACCCAGACTGGAGGGCAGTGGCGTGGTCTCTGCTCACTGCAACCTCTGCCTCCCAGGCTCATGTGATCCTCCCACCTCAGCCTCCCTAGTAGCTAGGATCACAGGTGCATGCCACCACACCCGGCTAATTTTTTGTATTTTTTGTAGAGATGGGGTTTTGCCATGTTGCCCAGGCTGGTCTCGAACTCCTGGGCTCAAGCTATCCTCCTGCCTCGGCCTTCCAAAGTGTTGGGATTACAGGCCTGAGCCACTGTGCCCGGCCAACTTCAGCATACTCTCTTGCTCCTGTCTCTGCAAGGGATAGAATTTCCATTGCAAGCCCAAAGTGTGGACAAGTATTTTAAGAACACAGGCTTTGCAGTTAAACTTTACCTGGGATGGAATCCACCCACTTTGTGAGTTTGGGCAAGTCATTTTGTGGAGGGTGTTTCTTCATCTGTAAAATGGAGATAAAAATACCTGCCTCAAAAGAGTTTTTAGAAAGATCAAATGGCATAATTTATGTAACGTGTCTAATACTATCAGTACCACCAACTGAGGAGTATAATGAGGTCAACATTCTGCTCCTGTCCCTCTTCTCAATGTGTTTGGTTATATAGTAGTTGCTCACTAAATGGTTCTTCCTTTTCCTCTTTCTTTTTTTTTTTTTCTTTTTCTTTTTCTTTTTTGAGACGGAGTTTTGCTCTTGTCACCCAGGCTGGAGTGCAATGGCACAATCTCTGCTCACTGCAACCTCCGCCTCTGGGATTTAAGCAATCCTCCTGTCTCAGCCTCCTGAGTAGCTGGGATTACAGGTGTCTGCCACTACGTCCAGCTAATTTTTGTATTTTTAGTAGAGACGGGGTTTCACCATGTTGGCCAGGCTAGTCTTGAACTCCTGACCTCAGGCGATCTGCCTGCCTCAGCTTCCCAAAGTGCTGGGACACAGGTGTGAGCCACCGTGCCCGGCCCCCTTTCTTCTGTTTTGAATTAGCAACTTAACATAGTGAACTGAGCTGGGAGATCAGTGAATTTGATTCTAGTCCTAGCTCTGCTGCTTACTCTCTCCATTTGTTCACCTCTTCATTCACTCAACAAATATTTATTGAGCATCCACTACTATGTTCCAGGCACTCCTTTAGACACTGGGGATATGGCAATAAGAGTGAGTTGTGTTAAGTTCTATTGTGACCTTGAGTAAAATCAGGCTGAACCCCAGTTTCCTCATTTGGAAAATGGTGATAGGAACACGTCACTGAATTAGCGAAGAGTACTAAATGAGATAATATACACATAGTGCCTACTATGACATTGTCATAGGTGCTTAGTAGTTTTTAGTTTCTCTCTTTCATTTAAACTTCTCCACCCCTCTTCTGTGAAGCTTTCCCCAGTTAACTTCAGTGGTTCTAATCACTCATTACTCAATATGCAATCTGCTTCCATTCAACAAATGTTTAGTGAACTCCCGCAATGAGTAATGCACTGTGCTAGTTGCTGTAGGGAATGCAAAGGGCCTGCCTCTATAGTGCTACCAGTCTAAGTTGTAGGGATAACACAAGTACACAATGCTAAAATAAGGCAGTATATAAGAGAAAGTTACACAAAGAATATTACAGAAATTTAAAGGAAAATGCTGTCATGTCCAGTTGGGGTGACCAAGCTACACGGTGGAAGTTATATTTGAAAGGACTTCTAAGGATGGGTAGGATTTGAAATTGCAGGTGAGCATAAGAGCTATCAATAACTGAGCACCTGCTACATGCTAGGTATTGTGCTAGACATCCTCTGCGTATTTGCTAAACTTTACAGCAGTCATTTCAGTTAGGTGGCTTTTAACTACATTTTATGTGCAGATGAGGATATGAGATGCAGGGAGGTTTGATGATTTCCCTAGGGTCTACATCCAGTTAGTGCCCATGCCTGAAATTTGAACCTGGATCTGACTCTGAAGCCCAGACTAGATCCATTTGTGCTACATAGCCTCTTGTGAACAAAGGCACAGATGTTGGAAAGTGCTAATATATATATAGAACAACAGGTAGATCACTTTGGCTGAAGCACAGGGAATTATTAGGAGATAAGCCTTCAGATATAAGCCTACTGAGTTAGGAAGGCAGTATGGAACAGTGGTGATTTGGAATGTGTACTCTGGAGTCAGTTTGCTTAGGTTTGATTCTGAGCACTGTCACTTAACTAGCATGATACTGGGGTAATTACCAAACCCCTCCTTGCTTCAGTTTCCCCATCTGTAAAATAGAGATATAACAATACTTAGTTCATAGGGTTGTTAGGTGGAATGAATTAACACATTGGATAAATTAATACACTTAATAGAATGTCTGGCATATAATATTGCAATAAGTGTTATTTCTTATTATCGACTACTAACCTGGGATGCTTAATGGGCTACAAGGAGCCAGTGGAAATTTTTGAGGAGGAAAGAATTTGAAATCATGAATTGGACAATATAATAGAGGGTAAGTTACAGTGGGGGAATATCTGGAATCTAGAAGGCCAATGAAGCTGTTGCAGTAGTTCTGGGAAGAAATGATAGGGATCTGGACAACAGCAGTGGCATGAGACAAGAGGATTTCAGACAAGGCAGAATCCACGAGGATTTGTAGTATGTGAAGGAGGATTTGTCTTAGATCAGTATTTTGCAAACTTTAGTGTGCTAGCAGTCATCTGGGGAATCTTGTTAATTTGCAGGTTCTGATTCAGTTGGTTTGGGATAGGGCCCAAGATTTTGCATTTCTAACAGACTCCCTGGTGATGCTGCTGCTGCTGCTCCTGGTACCACATTTTGAAGAGTATGGTTGTACACACCCAAGAGTATAGTGACACTCTGAACAAAAATAGATAATATACAAGGAAGGTTAGCTGGATGAGGGCCTTAAAAGTTGATTCAGTTTGGGACATGTTTAGTTTGCGATAATGGCGGGCCATTCAATAGATATCCAGCAGGCAATTGGACTTTAAAACCTGTACTTCAGGGCTCAGAAGAGGTCATGCCTAGAGATGTTGCTTTAGGAGTCATCTGCACAGGGTTACAAAGACAGAATCTTGGGTAATGCCTGTATTTAGCAGGCAGGAAGAAAAGGTAGGCTGTAATAATGGCTGCAGTCTGGGGTCTTTTTTTTTTTTTTTTTTGAGACAGAGTTTTGCTCTTGTCACCCAGGGCTGGAGTGCAATGGTGCCACCTCGGCTCACTGCAACCTCTGCCTCCCAGGTTCAAGTGATTCTCCTGCCTCAGCCTCCCCCAGTAGCTGGGATCACAGGCATGCACCACCATGCCCAGAAAATTTTTGTATTTTTAGTAGAGATGGGGTTTTACCATGTTGGCCAGGCTGGTCTCAAACTACAATCTGGGATCTTTAGAAGATCTCAGGCTGTGAGGAAGCTGGCCCCAGGTGAAGGGCTGGCTGCAGACCATGCCACTGGCTATCCCTTCATCCACTCCTGGGAGCCAAGCCTCTTTGAGCTGATTGTTGCTTCATGCTTCCCCTTGTTGGTTCCTTTTTCCAGGATTTTGGTCAATAGTATAACCCATTTGCTCCCAGCTATTTTTTTTAGGGTTGCAGTCCCTGCTTTTATTGTGTGTTTTTGGCCCTGCCTCTACCTGTTCCCCTTACTGGCCCAAGCCAGGCAGAGCAGTGTGCATGTGTGTTTCTGTGAGCACATCTATATATGTGCAAGAGCCTGCCTGCTGATGGGAAAGGGTGGGGCATGGATCCAAGTTGCCTTTCCTGCTGAGGGCTAGACAGAGAGCAGGGTCCATTAGCTGAGGCCCTGGAAGTCCTGTCTTTTATACATGGAGCTGGAGGGCCGTAGTTCCTGACTCAGCTCATGGAACATTGTTGCTAATTCTTGAAGAGATAAAGGGGAGAGAGTAGGGGATCACATGGCACCTCAGTGACTACCGTGACTTCTGATACCAATTACCTGGAGTTAGGCCAAACTGCACAGGTTGAAAGCACAGTCCTCTACAAGACTGCTCTTCAGACACCAGCCACAATTTTGGGGGTTCCCAGGACAATCCTCACTTCAGAGCAAGTAGCTACAAATTCGGGGGTTTCCACGTTCCCCTCAGACTTTTTTTTTTTTTTTTTTGACACAATCTCTGCTCACTGCAGCCTCTGCCTCAGCCTCCCAAGTATCTGGGACTACAGACACATGCCACCATGCCCGGCTAACTTTTGTATTTTTGGTACAGATGGGGTTTCACCATGTTGACCAGGCTGGTCTCGAACTCCTGACCTCAAGTGATCCGCCAATCTTGGCCTCCCAAATTGCTGGGATTACAGGTGTGAGCCATGGCACCTGGCCCTCCCTTCAGGTTTCATAATTCACTAGAATGACTCATAGAACTCAGAGCAGTACTCTACTTAAAATTACAATTTTATTATAGCAAAGGGATACAAATCCAAATGTGCAAAAGAGAGAGATACACAGGGCGAGGTCTGACAGAGTCCCAAACACAAAGATTCCTTGTCTTGTGCCTGTGGATTCAGGACATGTTACCCTCCTGGTTTGCTGGTATGTGACAATATGCAGAGTATTGCCAATCAGGGAAGTTCACTCGTGTCTATAGTTTTTATTGGGGTTTCATTATGTAGGCATGATTAATTGGATCATTGCTCAGATAATGGAACTCAGTCTCCAAGGTCCCACCCCTCCCCAAAGTTTGGGCTTATATGTTGTGACTTAAAGCCCCAAACCTCTAGTTATATGCGCAGTGTTTCTGATGTGGTTAGCCCCCATTCTGAGTCATCTCCAGAGCACAAACTACGTAAGGGCCTGCTATGACTCACCTGTTAGCATAAACTACCAGAGCCCCTGTGAATATCAAAAATACTCCTCTATCATTCAGGAAATTCTAAGTTTAGAGGCTAACTCTTAAGAATAGGGGACAAAGGCCAGCTAAATTCTTTATTATACAATAGTGACAGAACTGGAATTGACTCCATGGGAATCTTGAACTTGAGCTAACATTTATCCAGCCCCTATTGTGTTCCTGTATTAATACATTTCTTCCTCACAATAACCCTGTGATGATGGTACCATTATCTCAGTTTTACAGAGGAGGAAACTGAAGCACAGAGAGGCTAAGTAACCTGCTCAGTGTCACATGGATAGTACATGATGGAGCTGGGATTTGAACTCAGGCTATTTGGCCTGCACTCTTAATCAGTATTCTCCAAATACCATGTTGAGCATTGGGTATGTGCTAGGTGCTGTACAGGTGTTATTTATTTTTATAGCAGTGTTGTTTCCATGTGAGATCCCTGTTTGACTTTAAAGCCTGTTTTTTTTCTACTGTACTACCCTGCTTCTCCTAGCAGTAGCAGGCAACAGGGAAACTGAAAACAAGCAATCCTGGCACTTGAAAGGGCAGTGTTATAGTAGTGAAGAGAAAATATGGCTTCAAAAAGTGTTGGTTTTGGCTGGGTGCGGTGACTCGCATCTGTAATCCCAGCACTTTGTGAGGTCGCAGCGGGCAGATCACTTGAGATCAGGAGTTTGAGACCAGCCTGGCCAACATGGCAAAACCCTGTCTCTACTAAAAATACAAAAATTACCTGGACGTGGTGGTGTGTGCCTGTAATCCCAACTACTTGGGAGGCTGAGACAGGAGAATCGCTTGAACCCAGGAAACAAAGGTTGCAGTGAGCCGAGATCATGCCACTATACTCCAGCCTGGGTGATAGGGCGAGACTTCATCTCAAAACAAACAAAATGGGTTGGTTTACGCATTACATGCTGCAGAATATTAAAAGAGAATGAGGATTGAATGAAGATCCTTGTATATCTTGATTACGTGAGGCTACTATCAGAGAGCACAATGTCAGTGAAGTGGTGAGAAGGCCAGTGCCAGATTACAGAGGATTAAATGGGAAAGTAAAAAGTGTGATCAAGCAAGAGAAGAAGGAGAGTAGTTTGAGAGAACAGCAGAAACAAGGGAGCAATATATTTTTAAATTTTATTACAGAAGCTTTCAAATGTATAAATAAAATGAAAAGTAGTATAATGAACCTCATGTACCTATCAACATTCTGCTATTATTTTATTGGTCTCACCACATGTTTTTTCAGTCTTTTTATTTAAAACTAATTTTAGACATATAGAAAAGTGCAAAAATAGTAGAGAGAGTGCCTGTATTCCCTTCGCCCAGATTCCTCTAATGCTAACATTGTATATAAGCATAGTACACTGATCAGAACCAAGAAATTAACATTGGTAAAACACCATTACCTATAGACCATGTTTGAATTTTAGCAGGTTTTCCACTAATGGCTTTTTTTGTTCCAAGATCTTATCTAGGATCCTGCATTGCATTTAGTTGTTATTTTTCCTTCATTTCTTCCAATCTGTAATGGTTCTTCAGTGTTTTCTTATTTTTCATAATCTTTTCTGAGTATTTTAAAGCAAAGCCCAGACATAACATCTTCATCTGTAAATACTTCACTACGTTTCTCTAACAGATAAGGACTTTTTCTTTGTTATCATACATAACAAAACTATCTGTTCACCTCCCAATTTTCTAAAAATGTAAAGTCCTTTTTGGTGTTTGTTTAAATCGGGATCCAGGCTGGGCGCAGTGGCTCATGCCTGTAATCCCAACACTTTGGGAGGCAGAGGTGGACAGATCACTTGAGGCCAGGAGTTTGAGACCAGCCTCGCCAACATGGTGAAACCCTATCTCTACTAAAAATACAAAAAAAGAAGAAATAGCTTGCACGGTAGTGTGCACCTGTAGTCCCAGCTACTAAGGCGGCTGAGGCAGGAGAATTGCTTGAACCCTGTAAGCAGAGGCTGCAGTGAGCTGAGATCGTACCACTGCGCTCCAGCCTAGGCAACAGAGTGAGACTCCATTTCAAAAAAAAAAAAAAAAGGTAGATTGGATCCCCATATACACCTTCAACAATTATCTACTTACGATGAATCTTCTTTCTTCTACAGCCCTACCTACTTTCTTTATTATTTTGAGGCAAATTCCAGGCATCATTACATTAGTAAATATTTGGTATATATCTCTAAAAGATAAGGATTCTGGCTGGGCACGGTGGCTCATACCTGTAATCCCAGCACTTTGGGAGGCCGAGATGGGCAGATTGCTTGAGCCCAGAGGTTCGAGATCAAGTTGGGCAACATGACAAAACCCTGTCTCTACCAAAAATTTAAAAACTAGCCTGGTGTGGTGGCACCGCTTACAGTCGAGCTACTTGAAAGGCTGAGATGGGACAATTGCTTAAGCCTGGGAGATTGAGGCTGCTGTAAGCTATGATCATGTTACTGCAGTCCCACCTGGATGACAGAGCAAGACCTTGTTTCGAAAAAATAAATAAATAAATAAGGAATTTTTTTTTCTGATTTTGTATTATTTTAGAGTTGTCATCTTGCTATGTTGCCCAGGCTGGAGTGCAGTGGCTGTTCACAGTCGTGATCATAGCACCCGCAGCCTTCAACTTCTGGCCTCAAGGGACACTCTCACCTCAGTCTCCCAACTAGCTGGAACTATAGGTGTGTGCCACAGTTCCCAAATTAGAATTCTGCTTTTAGAGAGAACATAACCACAATAACAATGCATGTAAAAAATTGATAATTTCTTAATATATCTTATTAGGGTTCAAATTTCCAATTATCTCCTAAATTATATTTTTATAATTTAAAAATAGGCCCACTGCCTGTTTTTCTAAGTATAGTTTTCTGGGAACAGAGCTACACTTATTTATCTGTGTGTTATCTTTAGCTGCTTTCATGCTACAATGCAGAGTTCAGCAGTTGCAGCAGAAACCATATGGCTCTTAAAACCTGAAATATTTACTGTTTGACCCTTTATAGAAAGTTGGTGACCCCTGCTTTAGGCAATTATCTTTTAGAATAATTAAAAATAGGAAGAAATGTCATATTTACCTTCATTTTAACCACTTTGGGAGATCATTTACTTATGTAAATCCAAGTTTCCTTCTGATATTATATTCCTTCTTTCTGAAGAACTTCCTTTAGCATTTCTTGTAGAATATATTTTAGCTTTTGCTTGTCTGAAAAACGTTTTTACTTTGCCTTTATTTTTAATAGGTATTGCTGGGTTTAGAATTCTGTGTTAATAGTTTTATTCTTTTAGCCCTCCAGAAGTGTCCCTCCATTTTCTTTTGGTTTGCATAGTTTCTGGTGAGATGTCTTTCTTTATTTGTTTGTTTATATTTTGTTAGAGATGCCTTTTTTTTTTTTTTTT
>NW_012115333.1:3395158-3399539 GCF_000951035.1 Colobus angolensis palliatus | reverse complement strand
TTTTGTATTTTTAGTAGAGATGGGATTTCACCATGTTGGCCAGGCTGGTCTTGAACTCCTGACCTCAAGTGATCTGCCTACCTCAGCCTCCCAAAATGCTGAGATTACAGGCGTGAGCCACCATGCCCGGCCCTTTATTATAATTCTTATCTTTGTTCCTATGAATGCAATGCCTTTCTCTTTGGCTACTTTCAAGATTTTCTCTTTATCTTTGGTTTTCAGTAGTTTGTGTCTAGGTTTGTGGATTTTTTCATTTTGTAGTTTGGTATTCATCTTGATTGAGGTTCTCTTAAGCTTGCATCTGTCATTTGATATCTCATTATTTTTGGAAAATTTTCAGCTATTCTTTTTTTTTTTTTGAGACAGAGTCTCACTCTGGAGTTCAGTGGCATGATGTTGGGCTCTGCAAGCCTTGAACTCCTGGGCTCAGGTGATCCTCCCACCATAGCCTCCCAAGTAACTGGGACTACAGGTGTGTGCCACCACTCCTGGCTAATTTTTAAATATTTTTTTGTAGAGATGGGGTTTTACCATGTTGCCCAGGCTGGTCTGGAATTCCCAGGCTCAAGCAGTCTGTCTGCCTTGGCCTCCCAAAGTGCTAGGATTACAGGCGTCAGCCACTGCAGTTGGCCTGTATCTCTTCAGAGCCATTATCTTTCTATTCTTCTGGGATTCCAATTATTTACATAATAAGACCATTTAATGTTTTCCCATAGTTCCTACATACTCTATTCTTTTTTCTTTTGTTCTTTTACTCTTCTCTTTTTGTTTTAGTTTGGATAATTTTGACTGACCTAGCTCTGAAATCTTTGGTATTGAGTTAACTGATAAGGCTGGCAAAGGCATTCTTCATCTGTTACTATGTTCATGTATTTCTAGCATTGCCATCTGATTCTTACAGTTTCCATCTCTTTGCAGAAATTCATCACCATTCATGCATGTACCTTTTCTACTAGAGCCTTTTGCATATTAAACATAGTAATCTTAAATTTCTTTTCTGATAATTCTAACATCTTAATCATCTCAGAGTCTGGTTTTGTTGATTGCTTTGTCTCATAGTGGGTTGTTTTTTCATGTGAGTATGGGGGAGATAATTTGTTGTTGATATTGAACACTGGACATCATGTATACACTGCCAGAAGTGGCACACCTCTGCTGCTGAGTTGTCAGTCAGTAGGGGTTAAGTCAGTCTAGTCAGGAGTTGAGCTTCGTTTGTTCTTTTTTTGTTGTTGCTATGGGTACCTTCAGTGCATCACCAGCTTCAGATTCCTCTGCTGTTACCTTGTGTTTAGGGGTGGGGGTGCTATGTTGTCCCAGTGTTTTGTTTTTTGTTGTTGTTTTGTTTTGTGGTTTTTGAGACAGCATCTCACTCTGTTACCCAGGCTGGAGTGCAATGGCGTGATCATAGCTTACTGCAGCCTTGACCTCCTGGGCTCAAGTGATCCTCCCACTTTAGCCTCCTCAGTAGCTGGGACCACAGTTGCACGCCACCATGCCCAACTAATTTTTTAAAAACATTTTTTTGTAGAGATGGGGGTCTCACTATATTACCCAGACTAGTCTCAAACTCCTGACCTCAAGCAATTCTCCTACCTCAGCCTCCCAGTGTTGGGATTACAGGCATGAGCCACTGCACCCAGCCCCAATGTTTTTATTAATGTTCATGTTCTATACTCAGCTTCTGTCTTTGCCCTTGCATCTCATGGTGAGTCTCTTTCTGAGCTCTAGTGCTTCCTCCAGCAGTAGACTGCTGTTGTTTATTGCTCCATACTTGCTAGCCTGGTGATAAGGGCCAGGGAAAGGGGATTCTTTGCTGTCATAGTCTAGTCTCTGCCTTAGGCATACCATGTGTCCTTGGGTCTCCTGGGTGGCACTTTCTTAGTGATCCTGTCCCCCTCCTAGCTGAAGGAAACTCTTAACGGTCTGGGCCCAGGATGGTTTCTTGTCCATCCCTTAGTAGTAGAGAGCTTTTCCTTTTCCCTTTCACCATCTTCAGTGAGTTGTTGCCTGTGTTCTGAAAGCAACTTGTTTTTGTCCAAGTGGCTTTAAGGCTCTTTCTCTTTAGGGGCTTTTTTCTAGAGAAGAGCCTGCAAGAGGGTGTGAACTCCCCTTGCGTCTATTGCTTCTAGGGGTTCTGTACTCTTGTGCTAGTCCATACTTGGACTTTAGCAATTTATTTAAAATTTTAGTTGAATTCTCACCCATCTGTGTGGTGTGGTGTGCAGCATCGTCTTCTCTTCATGCTTTGCTACCGTTGAGCCAGTGCTGATGTCTCTTCGTGGAAGCACTTGGCGTTCTTTAGATTTCATCCAGGCTACTTGGTCTCCCTACAACTCAGGTCTCAGATGAATTCAGGGAAAGTTATGATAAAGTAAAGTATCTAGCCTTTTCGCATTGTTCTACTTGGGGAATGGTCTTTCCAGCTTCCTACATCTTAGTCAGAAGTCAAATTACAGTGTTATATAGTCACTTGAAATAGGTGCTATCTTTGTGGTTGTGTGTTTATTTCAATACGTGGTAGTTTCATTGGTTTAATTTTTCTCTCAGTTTCAGGGATTGCTTCCTTCAAATTTTAATTTTGTTTCATAATTGTGTAAACTGTTTATATGTTTGCAAGTCATTTATACGAACAACATGTATTGAAAAAAGCCTAGTTTCTCTCCCTGTCTGCTCTATCCTATTCCTTTCTTTCCTCTATAGGAAACCTTTAAAAAAAATCCTATGGCATGTTTCTTGTATTTAAGAAATATGAGTGTGGTTAAGAAATTTGTTTTATTTTATTTCATTTTATTTATTTATTTATTTATTTATGATGGAGTTTTGTTCTTGGTGCCCAGGCTGGAGTGCAATGGTGTGATCTCGGCTCACCGTAACCTTCACCTCCTGGGTTCAAACGATTCTCCTGCCTCAGCCTCCCGAATAGCTTGGATTACAGGCATGCGCCACCACGCCCAGCTAATTTTGTATTTTTAGTAGAGATGGGATTTCTCCATGTTGGTCAGGCTGGTCTCAAATTCCCGACCTCAGGTGATCTGCCCACCTCGGCCTCCCAAAATGCTGGGATTACAGGCATGAGCCACCGCACCCAACCCTTTACAAATTCTGTGAACATCCTCATTCTTTCTAAAATTTCAGTATACTGTCTTGTGTTTCCTCTATCTGCAACTGTTGCCCACTAAAAATTGTGCCTACTGGTTGAAAAACTGTATGAGAAGGCATTGCCTCTATTTTCTTAGGAATTTGTAGATTCGAGTTTCAGTTGTAATAAAATTTAGCAGATGAGTATGAATTTAAAAGTTCACATTCTTTATTCACTTTGAAAATTGTATTTGCTCTGTGATTGCCAGGTAACCTGTAAAGAGTGTAATCAAAGTATATTTTGCTATTTCCCTTTTCCTCCCACTTGCCTTTATAGTTCATGTAATGCTCATTTTTAGCCAGCAGAGGCCACTAGAGCCTGCTAGGGAGCAGAAGTGCAACAGAAATGCAGCCATTCTAAGACAGTGATTGCTAAAAGGTAACTTTTTAATAACTTTACAATTATCTCAGTTTTGCTAGCTTGTGCCATGTGAAGATTTTATGCTAAATGTTGGTGGGCAAGAAGGTGTCTATGACATTTACTTTAGTTTTTTCATTATGTTTAATCTTTAAAGAAATAAATTTGAGAATTATTGTTAACTGCATTGTGTAATGTCTGTTGAGCTAACACCTACTTTCCTATATAAAACCCTATGAAATACATGGTCCCAACTCTCTAGGAAATGATGATATATATGAGGAATGCTACAGTTTATTACAGGCTTACTTTTTTTCCCGTGACTCCTCTCAGTTTGCAGGCCTTTCAGATATATCCATCTCACAAGACATCCCCGTAGAAGGAGAAATCACCATTCCTATGAAATCTCGCATCCGTGAGTTTGACAGCTCCACATTAAATGAATCTGTTCGCAATACAATCGTAAGTTACACTAGTTGAGAGAACGTCTGTTCAGTACCCTGGGACTAAGTAACTGATAGTACTTTGCAATATTTTCACTTGGTTCACTGGTTTTGAATATATTTTATATACTGAAGTTTAATATTTTATTCTAGAGAATAATTTGGTACAGCCTTTTTGGAGAGCAGTTTGGTTATAATGCATATTTAGAATCTTAAAACCGCAAGATGCGGTGACTCGCGCCTGTAATCTTAGCCCTTTGGGAGGCCAAGGCGGGCGGATCACCTGAGTTCAGGAGTTCAAGACCAACCTGACCCACATGGTGAAACCCCATCTCTACTAAAAATACAAAAATTAGCCGGACATGGTGGCGCACGCCTGTAATCCCAGCTGCTTGGGAGACTGAGGCAGGAGAATCGCTTGAACCCAGGAGGCAGAGGCTGC
>NW_012115333.1:3383257-3394928 GCF_000951035.1 Colobus angolensis palliatus | reverse complement strand
TCTCGATCTCCTGACCTTGTGATCCGCCCGTCTCGGCCTCCCAAAGTGCTGGGATTACAGGCTTGAGCCACCGCGCCCGGCCGTGTCCAAATCTTTTTAAACCAATATATTATCATACTTCTCCAAATATAGTATAAGGAAAGTTTTAAAATGTAAAACAAAAATTTTCAACATAAAAGTATCAATATACAAAGATGTTTATTAAGCATTCTTTGTAATAGGGGAAAGCTAGAAATAAATGAACCATAGATGAGGTATTGGTTAGGTAAATTATGTTATGTCTTTGTGGTGGGATGCTAAACAACTATTAAAAATTATGTTTACAAAGTGTTTAATAACATGGATAAAATTCTAGGTGAAAAAACTAAAACAGAATTAGCTCAGTGGTACTTTGAGAGGTTGTATTTGTATTACTGAACCCTTCCTCCAGTTTCGTGATTTTTTTTTTTTTAATCTAGCTTCTAGGATTTGTTTACCAATTAAATTGGGAATGTTAGAAATTTATTTCATATATTGCAAAGAATGTGGTAGCTAGAGAGCAGGCTAATTGACCCTTGAGACCTCATCTTCTATGAACTGAATGTCACATACTGTGTTTTGTAGAGCAGCTTTTTATAGTGCAATTGTTTTAGTTTCTTCAAGCAGCCTATTGGGAGGGCTGTGTTTCTTTTTTGTGAATTTATTTTCAACATCAAAACAGAACAGATCAAAAAAGATGTGGAAAAGTGTTAAAAGTTGGCTTAAGGAGTTAATAGAAAAAGCATACCCTACCTCTCTGGTTTGTTTGTGTAGTGAAGGAGTTGAACTGGAATTATCTGCAAAATTCAATGAAGAGTTCACAGGAGATTGAAATAAAATAAATTTTAGCAAATTAAGTAAGGCTACTGACAACCTTGGTCATCACAATGCAACAAGTTGTTTCTGTTTTTCAGATGCGTGATCTAAAAGCTGTTGGGAAAAAATTCATGCATGTTTTGTACCCAAGGAAAAGTAATACTCTTTTGAGAGATTGTAAGTATATGAGGTTTTTAAGGGTTTGCTTAATCTATCTCACCGTGCCATATTTATAAGGCAAAGGCTCTGTGGTAATAAAACTGACATCATTTTGTAGGATGAAAAAAATATGTAAATGAATATGTAAATCAAACTTCTGGCAGAAATTAAACATTTATTTTATTTTATTTTTATTTCTATTTTTTTTGAGACAGAGTCTCACTCTGACTCCCAGGCTGGAGTGCAGTGGTGTGATCTTGGCTCACTGCAACCACCGCCCCCCCGGGTTCAAGTAATTTTCATGCCTCAGCCTCCTGAGTAGCTGGAATTAAAGGTGCCTGCCACCACGCCCAGCTAATTTTTTTTGTATTTTTATTAGAGATGGGTTTTACCATGTTGGCCAGGCTGGTCTCCAACTCCCGACCTCAGGTGATCCACCTGCCTCAGCCTCCTGAAGTGCTAGGATTACAGGCAGAAATTAAAAATTTAGATTGGAATCTCAGAGACTGAAAGATTTTGCTTATTATATTGCCCTCATCAATAAATATACCTCATCAATAAATATACAGTGGCCAGGCATGGTGGCTCATATGTGTAATACCAGCACTTGGGAGGCCGAAGCAGGAGGATTGTTTGAACTCAGGGGTTTGAGACCAGCCTGGGCAACATGGCAAGACCTCATTTCTACTAAAAATTAAAAAACTAGCCAAGCCTGATAGCGCATGCCTGTAGTCCTAGCTACTTGGGAGGCTGAGGTGGGAGGATTGCTTGAGCCCAGGAGATCAAGGCTGTAGTGAGCCATGACTGCGCCACTGCACCCTAGCCTGGGTGATAGAGTGAGACCTGTCTCAAAATATATATATATATAAAATACATACATACAATTTTTTTAAAATGCTCTAGTGGTTACTACAAAATGCATTTCTGGAGGTTGCTAATTTATAATATTTACATATATTACATAATATTCCTGGAAGCTGCTGACACATAAAGAATTAATGATCTCCAAGGGAAAGGCAAATGTTCAAATTTTTGTTTGTTAGTTTTTTGAGATGGAGTCTTGCTCTGTTGCCCAGGCTGGAGTGCAATGGCACAATCTCAGCTTACTGCAACCTCTGCCTCCAGGGTTCAAGCGATTCTTCTGCCTCAGCCTCTGGAATAGCTGGGATTACAGGTGCCCGCCACCACATCCAGCTAATTTTTGTATTGTTAGTAGAGACAGATTTTGCCACGTTGGCCAGGCTGGTCTGGAACTGCTGACCTGAAATGGTCCACCTGCCTTGGCCTCCCAGAGTGCTGGGATTACAGGCGAGAGCCATCACCCCTGGCCTAAATGTTAAATTAATATAATAGTAAATACCCATAAACATTTAACAGATTATTAGTACCTTTATTGACAGTTTCATTTTCAAGCCTATCATTTAGTCTGATGATTGCTTTCTTTATTACAGTTCTGTCAAAGCAGACAGCGTCTCACTCTGTTACCAAGGCTGAGATGCAATGGCGTAATCATAGCTCACTGCACCCTCAAACTCCTGGGCTCAAGCAGTCCTTCTGCCACAGTCTCCTGAGTAGCTGGGACTGTAGGCATGTGCCACCACACCTGGCTAGTTTTTAAATATTTTGTGGAGATGGGGGTCTCCCTGTGTTGCCCAGGCTTGTCTCAAACTCCTGGCCTCAAGCAATCTGCCCACCTCAGCCTCCTAAAGTGCTGGGATTATAGGCAGGAGCCACTGTGCCCAGCCAATGTTTTATTTTTTCAACTTTTTTGCTAAAAACTAAGACAAACGCAAACACATTGGTCTAGGCCTTCACAGGATCAGAATTAGATCATCAGTACAATTGTCCTGCACCTCTGTATCTGTCCTATTGGAAGGTCTTCTGGGGCATGAACACGCATGAAACTGCCATCTTCGATAATAACAATGCCTTCTTCTGGAATATCTCCCGAAGGACCTGCCTGAGACTGTGTTATGGTTAACTTTTTTCTTTTTTTAGAGACATGATCTTGCTCTGTCACTCAGGCCGGAATGCAGTGGCGTGATTATAGCTCACTATGGCCCCAAATTTCTAGGCTCAAGCCATTCTCCCACCTCAGGCTCCCATGCCTGGAGCCTGTGCCACCATGCCCAGCTAATTTTTAAAAATTTTTTTGTCTGGGCACGGTGGTTCATGCTTCTAATCTCAGCACTTTGGCAGGCCATGGTGGGTGGAACACCTGAGGTCAGGAGTTCCAGGTCAGCCTGGCCAACATGGTGAAACCCTGTCTCTATTACAAATACAAAAATTAGCTGAGTGTGGTGGCAGGCGCCTGTAGTCCCAGCTAGTCGGGAGGCTGAGGCAGGAGAATCGCTTGAACCCGGGAGGTGGAGGTTGCAGTGAGCCAAGATTGCGCCATTGTACTCCAGCCTGGGTGAAAAGAGGGAAACTATCTCTCAAAACAAAGCAAACACAGAAAAAACAAACAAACAAAAAAGCACATGTTTTTAGAGACAGGGTCTTGCTCTGTTACCCAGGCTGAACTTTTTAAGTAGAAGTATGCTTCAACGTAACAATGAAAAGTATAGCATAGTAAACACTTAAACCACAGTAGCATAGTCATTTTTTATCACTATCAAGTAGAATATTATGTAGTGTACATAATTGTGCTATATTTTTATATGACTGGCAACATAGTAGGTTTCTTTATACCAGCATCACCACAGACACGTGAGTAATGTGTTGTACTAGATGTCACTAGGTGATAGGAATTTTTTAGCTCCATTATAATTTTATGGGACCACTGTCATTGACCAAAATGTCATTATGTGGCACATGACAGTACACTTGAATTCAGTTTTTAAGTTGAGCAATTAAAAAAAAATTAATGAAATTAGCAGCAGTTTTATTAGAAGTGGTAGGATTAGGGTTTTTTATGTCTTTTCCAAACTTTCCGCAATGGTGTCAAAATTACTTATATAATTAAAAAATAAATAATATTAAGTATATAAATTTGCGTACCTCTCTTGGGTAAGGTTATATACATGTGAGGTTAAAGTTAGATGTGGGATATGTGCCTTTTTGCAATGAATTGAGGAAGGTAATTGTGCTCTAAGCTGTGTGCTACTGAACTGTTGGCATACAAATCACTCAGAAGCTTGTTTTTTTTTGTTTTTTTGAGACAGAGTCTTGCTCTGTCACCCAGGCTGGAGTGTAGTGAGTGGAGGTTGTGATCTTGGCTCACTGCAACCTCTGCCTCCTGGGTTTAAGCGATTCTCCTGCCTCAGCCTCCCGAGTAGCTGAGATTGCTGGTATGTGCCACCACAACTGGCTCATTTTTTTGTATTTTTAGTTAGAGACGGGGTTTCACCATGTTGGCCAGGCTCGTCTCAAACTCCTGACCTTAAGTGGTCTTCCCGCCTCAGCTTCCCAAAGTGCTGGGATTACAGGCATGAGCTACCAAACCTGACCAAATCACTCGGTAGCTGTTTTTGTTTGTTTGTTTTGGAGACAGAGTCTTGCACTGTCACCCAGGCTGGAGTGCAGTGGCATGATCTTGGCTCACTGCAACCTCTGCCACCTGGGTTCAAGCAATTCCCATGCCTCAGCCTCCTGAGTAGCTGGGATTACAGGCACGTGTCATCATGCCCAGTGACTATTTTGTATTTAATAGAGATGGGATTTTATCATGTTGCCCAGGCAGGTCTCAAACTCCTGAGCTCAGGCCATCTACCCGCCTCAGCCTCCCAAAGTGCTAGGATTATAGGCGTGAGCCACTGCACCCAGCCTGCGGCTTTTGATTGAGGACCATGTTTGCTAGACCTGATGTTGGCACAGCCTGCATAGCCTTTTGCAGTTTTCAGAAAACTTTCATATGTTATTTGTTAAAGTTTAACGTGAAATTACCAATACTGGGCTGTTTTTTTACCTAGAAGAACAGCAACTCTATATTAATTCAGTATACTAATTATAAAAGGGAAGCAGTACAACAGAGTGGCAACAACTTTGGTCTAAGACTCGAAAGACCAGGCCAGGTGTTGTGGCTCATGCCCGTAATCCCAGTACTTTGCGAGGCTGAGGCGGGTGGATCGCTTGAGGCCAGGAGTTTGAGACTAGCCTGGGCAACACGGCGAAACTCCATCTTTACAAAAAATACAAATTAGCTGGGTGTGGTGGCATGTGCCTGTAGTCCCAACTACTCAGGAGGCTGAGGTAGGAGGATCACCTGAGCCTGGGAGGTTAAGGCTGCAGTAAGCCATGATCGCACCACTGCACTCTAGCCTGGGCAACAGAGTGAGGCCCTGTCTCAAAAAAAAAAAAAAAAGGAATCAGGCCAGGTGCGGTGGTTCACGGCTGTAACCCCAGCACTTTGGGAGGCCAAGGTAGGCGGATCACCTGAGGTCAGGAGTTCGAAACCATCCTAGCCAGCATGGTGAAACCCTGTTTCTACTAAAAACACAAAAATTAGCCAAGTATGGTGGCGGGTGCCTGTAATTCCAGCTACTCGGGAGGCTGAGGCAGCAGAATCACTTGAACCCAGGAGGCAGAGGATGCTATGAGCCACTGCACTCCAGTCTGGGCAACAAAAGCCAAACTCCATCTCAAAAAAAAAAAAAACAATCAGTAGCCCTAGGTTCTGGTCCCACCTCCACATATAAAACTAGGCAAGTCATTTCCTTCTCAGCTTCATTCTTTGTATTTGTGAACTGAGCATGAGTATACTTGCCTTGTCTAATGCAGTCTCTGATGGATAAAGTGCCTTGGCTATAGTCTTTTTTCTTAGAGTATGGGGTAGGGAACCTAGGTCTTCTAATTGTTTGTCCATTGGTCTTTAATTATAGGATGCCAATATGTGGCTTAGTAGATGGGGAGGAGGGAAGGGTGATTTGTGGGATATGAAGTAAACAAAACTTAAAGTCTATGTAAAGAAGTGCATTCAGGATTAGGGGACAGGGAGGGCAGGTAGTGGGAAAGGAGAGGTAGGAAGGCTTGGGCAGGCAAAGAGGGCCTTGATGTCTGAATTCCAGAAGGGAGAGAGGTAGATATTGGAATAGATAGAAAATATTACCTTTGCTTCTGTCTTTTCTTGTCTCGTAGGGGATTTGTGGGGCCCTTTGATCCTTTGTGTGACACTCGCATTGTAAGTACTTGCATTTTCTTTCTTTGTCCTTTGAGCTAGACTAGACTTTTTTGTGGATTTTCAAAGTTGTGGGGGATTTTGATTGAATATTTCATTTAGGACTTGTATGACATGTTGGACATGTTGTACTCCTTAGGTATTTAAGCCTCTAAAGTCACTTTCCAAATCAATTAAAAAATGATGAAATTAAGCTCACCTTCCTTAACCAATGACATTTTAGTCTGTTTTACCCATGTCTATTCAACAAACATTTATTTACTTATTTACTCTCTTGTTCCTCCCCATTATTAAACTAAGTGAATTAAGGTTTAAGCACCCTTTGTTTGCAAACGTAATTCTCTGTAATCTTACTAAAAATATGAATGAGAATGAGAATAAATCAGAAGTAGTAGAGTGAAAAGCAAGATCGTGTTTTAGAGCGTTGTACTTTTCCATACAGGTTGTACGTAAAGGAAGAGGACAGAGGAAGGAGAGAAAGGTTACACTAGAGAGAGGAATATAACCATTGATAGAGTGGGAAAAAATACTGCCCTGGAATTCAGTTCGGAGTTCGCATTCTGACTCTACTGTCAGCTAGCTATGTGATTTTGGGCTACTAATAACCAATGTTTGTGTAATTTTTCCCAGTTTGCAGAAAACTTTTAAATACTTTCTCTTAATTTAGCCTCATAGCAAGAATTAAAATTATTTTCTTTTCTTTTTTTTTTTTTTTTTGACAAATAAGCTCAGGTTCAAGAAGGTTGAGGATTTAACCAAGATCACATAATCAGTGGTAGACCTGAGATTCAACCTCAGGTTTCCTCACTACCTATTCTTTACCTCTAGGGTTCATTACACATCTCTTCCCAACTAGTCACTCTGGGTCTCCTCTTCCATATCTGTAAAGGGAAATGGTTGAGGGCCCTTTCCAGGCTTAACCCTTTGTGGGTCTAAATTCACTAAGTTTCTTGCTGACTTCTCTAATTTTTTAAATTTAAATTGAGCATATATTAATTTAGGTAATAGTGTTGAGTACTATTTCTTATGCTTTTAGTAACCATGTCAAGGGATGTAGCCTAATGCCTTGATGGAGGGGTTTATATTAGACGTCCCGAGCATATATATATATTTTTTTACTTTTGAAAGATTAACCTTATAGATTACGTAGTTTAACCCCACTTAGTTGCAGAGAAAACTGGAGTCCCAGGACATCAAGTGACATATCTAGTGACAGAATTAGGATCAGTATCTGGGTCTCTTGCTTTCCAGGCTAGTTAATATTTTTTCCATCATACCATGCTGAAGCAATAGGGATTCCAGGCAACAAGTGATGAGTGCTGGCCGTTCTTTGCATCTGGTTGTCAGGACTTGGAATGGAATATGCGTAGCATAGAATACAAAAGCCTGTGCATACTGCCAAGTAGCATAGCAGGGCAAGAAAGACTTACAGTGTGACTTCTCTATACTGTTTAATAAGAAGAGGTTGTGAGCTTACAATTATTATTTTTCTTGGTAATAATACCAAGTCCAAATATTCAAAACAGTTTACATCTGTAAAATTCTTAGACAAAGAAAGGATAGTTAAGTGGCTGTTCAATTACTCAATTCCAAAGCAAAACCCTTTAGTAATAATCTGTATGTTTTGATTTTTTAAAAATCAACAACTAAAAAGGTTTATAGACCGTTTCCGTTTTTGTTTATTATTTTTATTTTGTTTTGAGGCAGTCTCACTCAGTTACCCAGGCTGAGTCGGTGGTGTGATTACAGCTCACTGTAGCCTCAACCTCCCAGGCTCAAGTGATTCTCCCAGCTCAGCCTTCCTAGTAGCTACGACTATAGGCGTGTACCACCATGGCCAGCTAATTTTTTTATTTTTTGTAGAGACGGGGGTTTCGTCATGTTGCCCAGGCTGGTCTCGAACTCCTGGCCTCAAGCGATCTACCTGCCTTGGCCTCCCAAAGTGCTGAGATTACAGGCTGAGCCACCATACCTGGCCTATTTCCATTTTTAAATATCTCAACTGAAACCTTAACCCAAGAATTGCAAATTCAGATGTGTCTAAAGGCTAGAGTAGTAACCTAAATGCATGTAGTAGTGATATGGTGACTGTAAGCCCTTTGCACTTATGTCAGCTACATTTAATTGTTGCTGTGTTAGAATGCAGGCTCAGTGTTAGAAAGTCTAATAGTTTTTTCAAGAAGATCTAGAAATTCGTATTCTTATGTGAAATAAAATAATGTCAACTTAAATTCAAAATCATCTTAAATATTATATAAGCCCAAAACCTCATATCTGTGAGGTACATTTGACCCTTCAGTTTATAACCGCTGCTTAAAAAATAAGGTCTTCAGTAATTCAACAAGGTCAAATGGAGCACCCCTTGTAGTCCTGAGACATTTGGAATTTGCAGTAAGGGAGCCTTGCCAAATGCTTGTGTCATTTTCCTTTTAGTACAACCTACATATTACAGATCTTCAGGTGAGGTTATAGCACAGCAATCTGATTCAAAGTTTGAGAACCCGTGCCTTAACTGTGTTGCCCTAAGTAAAAGATTAAGCAATTCTTATGCTGTTTCCTTTTCTCAGAATGCTGCAAAGAGATTCTGTAGATAGTGAAAAAGATGGAGGGCCCCAGTTTGCAGAGGTGTTTGTCATTGTCTGGTTTGGTGCAGTTACCATCACCCTCAACTCAAAACTTCTTGGAGGGAACATGTGAGTATTATTAAAATGCATTGTTTTCCCCCCTTGCCAGGTAGTATATCTTAGATTAAGGAAGACAGGCTAGTTAGATTTTTTTTTTTTTTCTGAGACAAGGTCTCAGTCTGTCACCCAGGCTGGAGTGCACTGGTGTGATTATGACTTACTGCAGCCTCTATCTCCCAGGCTCAGCGTCCCAAGTAGCTGGAATCCTCCTGCCCCAGCATCCTGAGTAGCTGGGACACAGGCATGTGCTATTATGCCTGGCTAATTAAAAAAAAAATTTTTTTGTAGAGATGGGGTCCCACTGTATTGCCTAGGCTGGTTTTGAACTCCTGGGTTCAAGTGATCCTCCCACCTTGGCCTCCCAAAATGCTGTGATTACAGGCATGAGTCACCATACCTGGCCTGATTTTTTTTTTTAAAGAAAAATCGAACTAAATAAGGGCCAAAGAGAAGTGTTCTTAAAACCACTACTACTGGACAGAGATAACCTTGTTGAGTTAAATTATCTTAAATTATCTGAGGTCCTTTAATAAGCTTCAGACGCCCTTTTCAGGCCCTGAAATCATAGGCAGACTTTTTTGTGTAAGAAGAGTATGTACGTTTTGGGGGGCAAGTGGTCCATAGCTTTCAACAAATTCTCAAGTATAATAGGTCTATAAACTAGAAAGGATTAAGAACCACCATCTTAGAGGTTCAGAGAAAGATATCTGTAGGAACTAGAGCAGATCATCTGGTGTTAGATGATTGACTTTTAAGGGATTTGAGAGGAGAGAAGGAAGAGTATAGGGAAAAAAAAAGCATGTACTTAATTTTTTTTTTTTTTTTTTTTTTTTTTTTTAGATGGAGTCTTGCTCTGTCACCCAGGCTGGAGTGCAGTGGCACGAGCTCAGCTCACTGCAACCTCCACCTCCCGGGTTCAAGCGATTTTCCTGCCTCAGCCTCCTGAGTAGCTGGGATTACAGGCACCCGCCACAATGCCCGGCTAATTTTTTTGCATTTTTAGTAGAGATGGGGTTTCACCATGTTGGCCAGGCTGGTCTCGAACTCCTGACCTCAGGTGATCCACCCACCTTGGCCTCCCAAAGTGTTGGTATTACAGGCGTAAGCCACCACACCCAGCCAAAAGCATGTACTTAATAATTAATATTAGGATGTAGATGTTATGTACCAAGAAGGAGGAAACAGTCCATTATATAGAGAAATCTATGTAATAAGCTGTGTCATAACACCCATCAGCTGTATTTATGATCTTTATTAATGTATTTTGTTTTTAAGATCTTTTTTTCAGAGCCTCTGTGTACTGGGTTACTGTATACTTCCCTTGACCGTAGCAATGCTGATTTGCCGGCTGGTACTTTTGGCTGATCCAGGACCTGTAAACTTCATGGTTCGGCTTTTTGTGGTGATTGTGATGTTTGCCTGGTCTATAGTTGGTAAGTATGTGCTTATTTCCACAATAACAGAACAAACAAAAACATGATTTAAAGATGAAGACCAGATGAGGAGCAGTATAAGTCCAAAGTTAGATGTGAGTGATACGATTCTTGGCAGTATTATCCATAGAACCCTCTTCCCTGAGTAGGCAATGATGGGGCTGCTGTCTATCTTATCTGAGTTGGATATCTGGACTTACAAGGTATGGAGAGTCACATCTTTTTTCTTTCTTAAAAAAAAAAAAAAAGGTTGGGAGAGTGGATTACACTACATTTAGCCCAGTCCTGGTATATGAAAGGCATTAGGTGACTTGTGAAATGACTGGGATCTTTCCCTGACAAAGTAATTAAAATAAAAATAATAGCATTTATGGATTGCTTATCAAAGGCCAAGCACTGTTTAAGAAATACTATTATTAGTCCCATCTTATAGATGAAGAACAGTTACAGAGAAGTTGAGCAGCTTGCCCTAGGTTGCATTACTAATGAGTAAGAGAGTCAAATTGCAAACCAGGCAGTCATGAACCTTTAAGAACTATACTATACCACCTTCCAGTGTAGACTGTAAGCATCATTATATAGCACTTTTCTGCTTCAGTAAAACATTTTGCTAAAGACTAGGAAGGGCCTATAGCAATGATAATGAATGCTATGTACTCATTGTTTTTACATTCCTAAAGTTCTCTTAAGATTCCAGCTTAAATTTAGAAGTGTTCACTAGCTTCTGCTTTAATGGATAGACAGACTGCTTAATATTTTTAAGTGTAGTAACATCTCATTGCTCTGGAACATGGTTGAAAGCTAACAAGTAATCCGACAAAGGTCTGAGAGAGCCAGAATTGATATTCCAAAGACTGTATATTAAGCTTGGGTGCTTTTCCCATGGGGAAATCATTCTCTCACTGAGAATCTCATAATTACCATACATGTAATTATACTTAGTTATCCAGTATCCAGGCTCACAGGTGATCACAAAGTAGAATCATAGGAGAGAGCAACTTTAATTCAGCAAACATTAATCACAAACTATGTGTCAGGCATAATTTTAGGCATGGTCTTTGTCCTCGGAGTTCAAAATCTAACAGAGCAGCCCGACATGAAAGCACTTAAAGGCAATAGGTGTTCTAGGTGGGAGATGGAGATTTATACATGGTGACATGATTATTCACTAAAGATTTCCCAGAGGTGTAATGATGATGATGATGATTAGTATTTGAGACGGAGTCTCACTCTGTCGCCCAGGCTGGAGTGCAGTGGCACTATCTCGGCTCACTGTAACCTCCACCTCCTGGGTTCAAGCAATTCTCCTGCCTCAGCCTCCCGAGTAGCTGGGATTACAGCTGTGTGCCACCACACCTGATTAATTTTTGTATTTTTAGTAGAGAGGGGGTTTCACCATGTTGGCCAGGCTGTTCTCAAACTCCTGACTTCAGGTGATCCACCCA
>NW_012115333.1:3379080-3383117 GCF_000951035.1 Colobus angolensis palliatus | reverse complement strand
TTTGGTTTTCTGTTCATGTGGTAGGTGGCTGAGAATGATGGTTTCCAGCTTCATACATGTCCCTGCAAAGGACATGAACTCATCCTTTTATATGGGTGCATAGTATTCCATGGTGTACATGTGCCATATTTTCTTTATCCAGTCTATCATTCATAGGCATTTGGGTTGGTTCCAAGTCTTTGCTATTGTGAACAGTACAGCAATAAACGTAGGTGTGCATGTATCTGTATAGTATCACCCAGTAATGGGATTGCTGGTTCAAATAGTATTTCTGGTTCTAGATCCTTGAGGAGTCGCCACGCCATCTTCCACAATGCTTGAACTAATTTACAGTCCCGCCAACAGTGTAAAAATGTTCCTATTTCTTCACATCCTCTCCAGCATCTGTTGTTTCCTGAGTTTTTAATGATTGCCATTCTAACTGGCGTGAGATGGTATCTCATTGTGGTTTTGATTTGCATTTCTCTCATGAGCAGTGATGATGAGCTTTCATGTTTGTTGATCACATAAATGTCTTCTTTTGAGAAGTATCTGTTCATATCCTTTGCCCACTTTTTGATGGGGTTGTTTGATTTTTGTCTTGTAAATTTGTTTAAGTTCTTTGTAGGTTCTGGATATTAGCCCTTTGTCAGATGGGTAGATTGCAAAAATTTTCTCCCATTCTGTAGATTGCCTGTTCACTCTGATAATAGTTTCTTTTGCTGTGCAGAAGCTCTTTAGTTTAATTAGACCCAATTTGTCAATTTTGGCTTTTGTTGCCGTTGCTTTTGGTGTTTTAGTCATGAAGTCTTTGCCTATGCTTGTGTCCTGAATGGTACTATCTAGGTTTTCTTGTAGGGTTTTTATGGTTTTAGGTTTTACATTTAAGTCTTTAATCCATCTCGAGTTAATTTTTGTGTAAGGTATAAGGAAAGGGTCCAGTTTCAGTTTGCTGCATATGGCTAGCCAGTTTCTCCAGCACCATTTATTAAATAGGGAATCCTTTCCCCATTGCTTGTTTTTATCAGGCTTGTCAAAGATCAGATGGTTTTGTATGGGCGGCATTATTTCTAATGCCTCTGTTCTGTTCCATTGGTCTATATATCTGTTTTGGTACCAGTACTATGCTGTTTTGGTTACTACAGCCTTGTAGTATAGTTGGAGGTCAGATAGAGTGATGCCTCCAGCTTTGTTCTTTTTACTTAGGATTGTCTTGGCTATATGGGCGCTTTTTTGGTTCCATATGAAATTTAAAGTAGTTTTTTCTACTTCTATGAAGAAAGTCAATGGTAGCTTGACGGGGATAGGATTGAAACTATAAACTACTTTGGGCAGTATGGCCATTTTCATGATATTGATTATTCCTAACCATGAGCAAGGAAAGTTTTTCCATTTGTTTGTGTTCTGTCTTATTTCCTTGAGCAGTGGTTTGTAGTTCTCCTTGAAGAGGTCCTTCATATCCCTTGTAAGTTGTATTCCTAGGTATTTTATTCTCTTTGTAGCAATTGTGAATGGGAGTTCACTCATGATTTGGCTCTCTGTTTGTCTATGATTGGTATATAGGAAGGCTTGTAATTTTTTCACATTGATTTTGTATCCTGAGACTGCTGAAGTTGCTTATCAGCTTAAGGAGATTATGGGCTGAGACGATGGGGTTTTCTAAATACACAATCATGTCATCTGCAAACAGAGACAATTTGACTTCCTCATTTCCTAATTGAATACCCTTTATTTCTTTCTCTTGCCTGATCGCCCTGGCCAGAGCTTCCAACCCTACGTTGAATAGGAGTGGTGAGAGAGGGCATCCTTGTCTTGTGCTGGTTTTCAAAAGGGATGTTTCCAGCTTTTGCCCATTCAGTATGATATTGGCTGTGGGTTTGTCATAAATAGCTCTTATTATTTTGAGATACGTTCCATCAATACCTAGTTTATTGAGAGTTTTTAGCATGAAGGGGTGTTGAATTTTATCAAAGGCCTTTTCTGCATCTATTGAGATAATCATGTGGTTTTTGTCATTGATTCTGTTTATATGATGAATTATGTTTATTGATTTGCGTATGTTGAACCAGCCTTGCATCCCAGGAATGAAGCCGAGTTGATCTTGGTAGATAAGGTTTTTGATGTGCTGCAGGATTCGGTTTGCACGTATTTTATTGAGGATTTTCACGTCGATGTTCATCAAGGATATTGGCCTAAATTTTCTTTTTTTGTTGTGTCTCTGCCAGGTTTTGGTATCAGGATGATGCTGGCCTCATAAAATGAGTTAGGGAGGAGTCCCTCTTCTTCTATTGTTTGGAATAGTTTCAGAAGGAATGATACCAGCTCCTCTTTGTACCTCTGATAGAATTTAGCTGTGACTCTGTCTGGTCCTGGGCTTTTTTTGGTTGGTAGGCTATTAATTACTGACTCAATTTCAAAACTTGTTATTGGTCTATTCAGGGATTTGATGTCTTCCTGGTTTAGTCTTGGGAGGGATTATGTGTCCAGGAATTTATCCATTTCTTCTAGATTTTCTAGTTTATTTGTGTAGAGGTGTTTATAGTATTCTCTGATGGTAGTTTGTATTTCTGTGGGATTAGTGTTATCTCTCATTTATCAGTTTTTATTGTGTCTGTTTGATTCTTCTCTCTTTTCTTCTTTATTAGTCTGGCTAGTGGTCTATTTTGTTAATCTTTCCAAAAAAACAGTTCCTGTATTCACTGATTTTTTTTAAGGGTTTTTCGTGTCTCTATCTTCTTCAGTTCTGCTCTGATCTTAGTTATTTCTTGTCTTCTGCTAGTTTTTGAATGTGTTTGCTCTTGCTTCTCTAGTTCTTTTAATTGTGATGTTAGGGTGTCAGTTTTAGATCTTTCCCACTTTGTCCTATGGGCATTTAGTGCTATAAATTTCCCTCTAAACACTGCTTTAGCTGTGTCCCAGAGATTCTGGTATATTGTGTCTTTGTTCTCATTGATTTCAAAAAACTTGTTTATTTCTGCCTTAACTTCGTTGTTTACCCAGTAGTCATTCAAGAGCAGGTCATTCAGTTTCCATGTAGTTGTGTGGTTTTGAGTGAGTTTCTTAATCCTGAGTTCTAATTTGATTGCACTGTGGTCTGAGAGACTATGATTTCCAGTCTTTTCATTCTGTTGTTATGATTTCCATTCTTTTGCATTTGTTGAGGAGTATTTTACTTCCAATTATGTGGTCAATTTTAGAATAAGTGTGATGTGGTGCTGAGAAAAATGTATATTCTGTTGGTTTGGGGTGGAGTGATTGTTGATTTGGGGTGCATATTGGTTTGATTTGGGGTGTGTATTGTTGATTTGGGGTAGAGATTCTATTGATTTGGGATAGATGCATGTTAGGTCCATTTGGTCCGGAGCTGAGTTCAAGTCCTGAATATCCTTGTTAATTTTCTGTCTTGTTGATCTGTCTAATATTGACAGTGGGTTGTTTTAGCCTGGAAACAGGTTTATTAATACTATTTTTTTTTAAGCTTTTAGTTCCATTGATTTTTTTCCATTAGTTTTTTAATGTCAATTTTATTTATTTTTGTTTTGTTTTGTTTTTTATTGTACTTTAAGTTCTAGGGTACATGTGCACAATGTGCAGGTTTGTTACATATGTATACATGTGCCATGTTGTGCTGCATCCATTAACTCATCATTTACATTAGGTATATCTCCTAATGCTATCCCTCCCCCCTCCCCCCACCTCACAACAGGCTCTGGTGTGTGATGTTCCCCTTCCTATATCCAAGTGTTCTCTTTGTTCAGTTCCCACCTATGAGTGAGAACATGTGGTGTTTGGTTTTTTTGTCCTTACGACAGTTTGCTGAGAATGATGGTTTCCAGCTTCATCCATGTCCCTACAAAGGGACTTTTGTAGGGCTCACCCTTTTTTATGGCTGCAAAGTATTCCATGGTGTATATGTGCCACATTTTCTTCATCCATTCTATCATTGATGGACATTTGGGTTGGTTCCAAGTCTTGGCTATTGTGAATAGTGCCACAATAAACATACGTGTGCATGTGTCTTTATAGCAGCATGATTTATAATCCTTTGGGTATATACC
>NW_012115333.1:3378417-3378794 GCF_000951035.1 Colobus angolensis palliatus | reverse complement strand
AATTTTGGAATAAGTGTGATGTGGTGCTGAGAAGAATGTATATTCTGTTGATTTGGGGTGGAGAGTTCTGTAGATGTCTATTAGGTCCGCTTGCTGAAGAGCTGAGTTCAATTCCTGAATATCCTTGTTTACTTTCTGTCTCATTGATCTGTCTAATGTTGACAGTGGGGTGTTAAAGTCTCCCGTTATTATTGTGTGGTGTCTAAGTCTCTTTGTAGATCTCTAAGGACTTGCATTATTAATCTGGGTGCTCCTGTATTGGGTGCATATATATTTAGCATAGTTAGCACTTCCTGTTGAATTGATCCCTTTACCATTATGTAATGGCCTTCTTTGTTTCTTTTGATCTTTGTTGGTTTAAAGTCTGTTTTATCGGA
>NW_012115333.1:3377410-3378182 GCF_000951035.1 Colobus angolensis palliatus | reverse complement strand
GTTTTTATGGTTTTAGGTCTAACATTTAAGTCTTTAATCCATCTTGAATTAATTTTTGTATAAGGTATGAGGAAGGGATCCAGTTTCAGCTTTCTACATATGGCTAGCCAGTTTTCCCAGCACCCTTTATTAAATAGGGAATCCTTTCCCCATTTCTTGATTTTGTCAGGTTTGTCAAAGATCAGATGGTTGGAGATGTGTGGTATTATTTCTGAGGACTCTGTTCTGTGCCATTGGTCTATAGCTCTGTTTTGGTACCAGTACCATGCTGTTTTGGTTACTGTAGCCTTGTAGTATAGTTTGAAGTCAGGTAGTGTGATGCCTCCAGCTTTGTTCTTTTGGCTTAGGATTGTCTTGGCAATGCGGGCTCTTTTTTGGTTCCATATGAACTTTAGAGTGTTTTTTTCCAATTCTGTGAAGAAAATCATTGGTAGCTTGGTGGGGATGGCATTGAATCTCTAAATTACCTTGGGCAGTATGACCATTTTCACGATATTGATTCTTCCTATCCATGAGCATGGAATGTTCTTCTATTTGTTTGTGTCCTCTTTTATTTCGTTGAGCAGTGGTTTGTAGTTCTCCTTGAAGAGGTTCTTAACATCCCTTGTAAGTTGGATTCCTAGGTATTTTATTCTCTTTGTGAGCAGTTGTGAATGGGAGTTCACTCATGATTTGGTTCTCTGTTTGTCTGTTATTGGTGTATAGGAATGCTTGTGATTTTTGCACATTAATTTTGTATCCTGAGACTTTGCTGAAGTTGCTTATCAGCTTA
>NW_012115333.1:3376587-3377248 GCF_000951035.1 Colobus angolensis palliatus | reverse complement strand
CATGAAGGGCTGTTGCATTTTGTCGAAGGCCTTTTCTGCATCTATTGAGATAATCATGTGGTTTTTGTCTTTGGTTCTGTTTATATGCTGGATTGTGTATATTGATTTGCATATGTTGAACCAGCCTTGCATCCCAGGGATGAAGCCTACTTGATCATGATAAACTTTTTGATGTGCTGCTGGATTTGGTTTGCCAGTATTTTATTGAGGATTTTTGCATCTATGTTCGTCAGGGATATTGGTCTAAAATTCTCTTTTTTTGTTGTCTCTCTGCCAGGCTTTGATATCAGGATGATGCTGGCCTCATAAAATGAGTTAGGGAGGGTTCCCTCTTTTTCTATTGATTGGAATAGTTTCAGAAGGAATGGTACCAGCTCCTGCTTGTACCTCTGGTAGAATTCGGCTGTGAATCCATCTGGTCCTGGTCTTTTTTTGGTTGGTAGGCTACTAATTATTGCCTCAATTTCAGAACCTGTTATTGGTCTATTCAGGGATTCAACTTCTTCCTGGTTTAGTCTTGGGAGGGAGTATGTGTACAGGAATTTATCCATTTCTTCTAGATTTTCTAGTTGATTTGCGTAGAGGTGTTTATAGTATTCTCTGATGGTACTTTGTAGTTCTGTGGGGTCGGTGGTGATATCCCCTTTATCATTTTTTATTG
>NW_012115333.1:3335811-3375236 GCF_000951035.1 Colobus angolensis palliatus | reverse complement strand
CCATAGTACCCATTGAGAGGAATGATTCTTTGTTTTGTTTTGTTTTTTGAGACTGGACCTTGCTCTGTCACCCAGGCTGGAGTGCAGTGGCACCATCTTGGCTCACTGCAACCTCCGCCTCTCGAGTTCAAGCAATTTTCCTGCCTCAGCCTCCCGAGTAGCTGGGATTACAGGTGCCCGCCCCCACACCTCGCAAATTTTTGTATTTTTATTAGAGATGGGGTTTCACCATGTTGGCCCAGCTGGTCTCGAACTCCTGACCTCTGGTGATCCACCTGCCTTGGCCTCCCAAAGTGCTGGAATTACAGGCGTGAGCCACTGCACCTGGTCAGAAGGGTGATGCTTGATTAGTAAAATGATGAGTAGGTTTTTCTTAGATGGACAAGGGACGGATGGCATTTAAAAGAGCTGATAATTTCAGAAGAACAGTTAGCTCAAAAAGCACAGCAGCACGAGGCCATTTACCATAGGAGCAAATAATCTTACACATCTTTGTAAGCCTTTTCAATATAGTTCAATAACTTTTCCAGAAAAGGGTAAAAAACTCCTTTTATAAAGATTTCCATCCAAAATGGTTTAGTACTTGAAATAAGAAGCCCTTGGCTCTCTGAAAAACTATGTTGCAGAATGCCTTTATCTCTGAGGATCACCAGTATACTAAACTTTTAGTGTAATTCTGTGTTCCAAATGATGCCAAGCTCATGAATGTTTAGTAAATGTTAGTAGTTGTGACAATATTACTGTATTAAACATTCCTTTTTGTTTTGTCTTGTTTTGTTTAGCCTCCACAGCTTTCCTTGCTGATAGCCAGCCTCCAAACCGCAGAGCCCTAGCTGTTTATCCTGTTTTCCTGTTTTACTTTGTCATCAGTTGGATGATTCTCACCTTTACTCCTCAGTAAATCAGGAATGGGAAATTAAAAACCAGTGAATTGAAAGCACATCTGAAAGATGCAATTCACCATGGAGCTTTGTCTCTGGCCCTATTTTGTCTAATTTTGGAGGTATTTGGTAACTGAGTAGGTGAGAAGATTAAAAGGGAGCCATATAGCAGTGTCACCACTTATGTGAGGAACTGATGTTTGAAAGGCTGTTCTTTTCTCTCTTAATGTCATTTCTTTAAAAATACATGTGCATACTACACACAGTATATAATGCCTCCTTAAGGCATCATGGAGTCACCGTGGTCCATTTGAGTGACAACCAGTGACTTGGGAAGCACATGGATACATCTTACAAGTTGAATAGAGTTGATAACTATTTTCAGTTTTGAGAATACCAGTTCAGGTGCAGCTCTTAAACACATTGCCTTATGACTATTAGAATATGCCTCTCTTTTCATAAATAAAAATAAATGGTCTATATCCATTTTCTTTTATTTTTCTCTCAAGCTTAAAAAGGCAATGAGAGAGGTTAGGAGGGGGTTCATACATGGAGAATGAGAAAACATGCATTAACCAATATTCAGATTTTGATCAGAGGAAATTCTACACTTGTTGCTAAAAGGAAAAAACAGCGAAGGGCCTCTAAAGAATCAGCCTCTTTGGTCTCTTTGTGCAGTCACCTTTTTGCCATGTTTAACAGCATCTAGGTTGGCACTCTAGTCTTAATCTTGCGCCTTAGCTTTGAATATGCAGTCTAAAATGTTAGTAGTCAACGTGTAATTTTCCTTTGACTGAAATTGTGAATGTTCCAATGCTGGAACTTATCCAAAAAGAAGACCTCAGAAACTGAGATTGGTAGATCGCTAGTGCATATTCCCATGTGGGCACCTTCTCTTAGGGTGGAATGAGGCAGTTTGGATGCAGTATAGTTAAAAGGAGCTCTTTAATATTCTCTGTAGTCTGGCCTCTTAACTAGAAAGTAAAGCTAAATCAGAAGTCTGCATTTAACCATGTGAACAGGGAGGGATTTAGTGTTCTGATGGCTGATTAATAGGACAGCTAGATACTTAGAGCGTGATGTGGGATGGGATGAGTTTACAGCTGCTGCCTTTTCATAGTGGGCTTAGCAGTTTTCTCATTAGATGTGTTTTTTGGGTTGGGGAATAACAATTTATTGTCTTGATTTTAGACTTTATCAAGCTAATTAGCTCCCCTTTAAACAAGCACATGTGCACCTACTTGTACTCTGAGATATTTATGCACACAAGTGTGAACATTTTTCAGGGAGCAGAGCATCTGGGACAGGCTGATTCTGATCTAAACAGGGCTCCTTTAAGGCAATATGAACTGTTGCCTTCTATAAATTGCACATTGAGGAACTCTAATAGACAAAGATTACGTGTCAGGCAGAAAACACTCATTGTAAATATACTATTAGTTGATAAACATAGGACTTTCTTATTCCCCAGTTTTTCTTTATCATATAATTTAAATATTTATTCATTTTGTATTTAAAGACTACCTACACATAGATATATTATTCCAAAATCCTATTTTCTCCATCCCCACATTAACCAAGTGAACACAGGGCCAAATGGGTTCTTGGAATGATGATAACAAAGCATTGCAAAGTGGGTCCCCTTGGTTCCAGCCTTGTCCAGAGTTTTTGGTTATATATTTCTATTTATTACAATTTACCTTTTAAATTGTAAAATAAACCTTTGTGTGGACAGAGCCAATGTTTCAATCTTGAATTAGTAAAGAAAATACTTTGGAACTGATCCTCATTTTGAAATTGGTTCTAAATTATCATCCATTTCCAATGTCTGAAATTCTCTTACTTCCCGCTAAAACTCTCTCTCTCTGCCCAAGTTGTTTTGTAATCTGTCTCAATGACTATAATGTAAAATTGAAGAAGTAACCATGCTTCTCAAGGGGGAATTAAAAGTGTTTATTAAATTTTACTCGAGCTAATTGTTTGGTCAGAAATTCCTAAGGCCACAACTTTGGGGGGGTTCGTGTAGATGTACATGGTGGGTGGGTTATACATATCGGGACTTAAGACAGCTTGTTCTAGGTATTTATCTTTGCTTTTGGGTGACTTAGGGAATGATTTTACTTGATTTAACCCTTTTTCTGTTTGCCCTGAGAATACTCACCAGTGGCGCTTGTAGTTGTAGCATTTACCCCAAGATAACTTTGCCATGAAATATTTCGCTTTTATTATTTTCACATCATTTCACATTGACTTTGCAAACAAAAGACGTTGTTCTATTTATAGCATTCTTTTTTTTTTAGTAGCAGTATTTCTATTTACAAAATATAATAATTCTTGATCACTGAAAATGTCAAATCCTAGAAAACGTAGCATGCCTATACATGATATTAACATCATTCTCGAACAGTTGTTGGCTGAAGATTCATTTGATGAATCCAATTTTTTTGAAATAGACAGTTCTGATGTTCTGTTTGGAAATAACTCAGTTTTTATATTTTTTTCACTCTGAAAATCAGATTTGCTTCAGCCTCAAAGAGCATGTTTATGTAAATTAGCGCTGGCAGTTTTTTTTTTTTTTTCTAAACAAGAGAAGGGTTAAATGAAGGTTGATAAAATGGATGTTCAATTGTCTTTCTGAAAGTGAGTGGCTTGAAGGGATGAATAAATGTTTTCTTAATATATTCAAAAAAGTACATTGCTTTCTGTGATGGAAGTTAAGACCCAAATGTCTGGAAGTTGTAACCCTCAATGCAGCTTTTCCTGATTTGCTGCAAAGGCACATAGCTGATTATAGAAGTGAAGACAGCAAGGACAGGGGACTCCAACAAAGGAAACCTTGTTGCAGGAATTGGGAACTTTCATGCTTCAGATGAAATTCAGGCATGTGAGCATCACTGCAGAATGTGGTGCATCATTGCCATCATGAGTAATCACTTGCTGCTCCTACTTCTGAGACCAAGACTCTGTTGTCATATTCTTTAGCAATAGGATGGGTAAAGACTGGATTTAATAGCTGTTCAGAGTATAAAAACTCAATTGATGCCAACATATTTGAATGTGTGGTATAGTCTTAAAAGTCAACCGTTAATCATTTAGTCTTTTGCCTCTGAAGAAATTTATTACATGAGTTGATTTTGATCTTTTCATTGTGGTGGGGTTTTCCTGTTGTTGGGCAAGGTGAGGTCACAGGACATGGGACTAGTAAGCATTTTACTGTTTACTATATTTGTCTTTTTATAAACAGTATCTCCAAAATGTGATTAGAAGGCTAGCAAGCCTGTATTTGGACATTTAATTGTGTACTTTATATAATGTAACTACTAACAGTATTTGGACTGCCTGTTCATTCCTGGAGACAAAAGTGAAAATCTGTCAGTTCAAGTTCTTGGGTAACATCAAGTCATTAGAATTTATCTAAAGCTTGTCATGATTTGATAAGATATCCATTGCATGCAGCTGTTTTAGCTCAGTGCAAAACACTGAAATTGTGATTCTTAGACGGTTTCTGAGACATTTGGATGGAAATAAATGTATAAATGTTAATTGATGTATATAAATTAGAAACACTTTTCTAGATTCTGTAGACTTTTATTAAAAATAGAGAATTTCTTGGGGTTTACTTAGGCCACAGAATGGCCAAATAATAATAATGACAATGATATTACTACTAATAATAGCTAACCTTTATTTGGCACTTACTGTGTGCCAGGCACTATTCTATTTTTTTAAGAATTTTTAAAATAACAGCTTTATTGAGATATAGTTTACCATGAAATTCACCTTTTTTTTTTATTTTTATTTTTGTGAGACAGGGACTCACCCTGTCACCCAGGCTGGAGTGCAGTGGAGCAATCATGGCACATTGTAGCCTCGACCTCCCTGGGCTCAAACAATCCTCCCACCTCAGTGTCCCGAGTAGTTGATACTACAGGCATGAGTCACTACACCTAATTGGCTAATTTTTGTAGTTTTTGTAGAGATAGGGTTTTGCCATGTTGCCAGGGCTGGTCTTGAATTCCTGGACTCAGGCAATCTGCCTGCTTTGGCCTCCCAAAACGCTGGGATTACAGGCGTGAGCCACCATGCCTGGCTGAAATTCACCTTTTAAGATGTATAATTCAGTGGTTTTTAGTATATTCACACACAAAATTGCACAACTATCACTACCATCTAATTTTAGATCATTTCGTAACTTCGCCAAGAAACCCCAGGTCTGTCGGCAGTCAGTTCCATTCTCCCTTCATCCCAGACCCTGGCAACCACCAATCTGCTTTCTGTCTCTATTGATTTGGCCAGACACTATTCTTCCATGCTTCCCATGCATCTCCTGTAATCCCAGTGCTACAATTCTCATTTTATGTGGAAAATCGAGGCACTGAGAGGTTAAGTAAATTGTCCATGGTCACACAGTAATTTGATTTACAACAGTAATAACACATTAGATGAGAACATAGTAGGACACAATTTTGAATTCCATTTTTATGGACCTGAAATGAATACACCCCTCCCCCAAGGTATTTTTCCTATTGTTAGCCTTTGTACCCTAGAACTGACTGGATGTAGGTAACATTTGTTTTTGGAGTAATGGAACACTGTATCAGCAGCATCTGAGAACATAAGAACAGTTGGACATTGGAAGGAGTTAGGTTTGTTGCCCTTATCCCTCCTTGAACCTCTTTTCTCTCCCGCTTCCACGACCACCACACACATATACCCCTTTTTCTCAGTCTTAAGAATCAATTTCTGCCTCTTTTTAATTCTCCCAGAGGGATGGTTAATGCATCACAATTTAACTTGTCTATTCAGGTATTAATAGTCAAGGGATGCATCTGGTTGCTTATAGTACCAGTTATATTCCTAGGACCTTAGAGAGCGGTAGTGTGAGAATAGAATGCCTTTCTATTTGGGTTAAACTACGTGGGAGGAAAAAGTAACAGAGTAAAGGCTTTGCCTTAATGAAGTCAAGTGTTCTGCCTGGTGGGAAGTGGCCACACGCTGCGCTGGGCTGCTCTTGTTTACTCTGTTCTCTCAGAGCCTTTGTACTTTGCCATCACTGCTGGTAATTTCTTGGTCCTTTTCGATACTCCATTTTAATCTTGATTTTTTTCTATAAATAATAAATCTATGAAAAATCTGTAAAAAGATTTGTGACTATTAAATGTGCAAATAAAAACACTGGAAAAAGAGAATTTGTGTGTGCCTATTCTTGTACTGAAGGCACAGAGATTTGCTACATCTGGTTTCAGATATATTGCCATCCGACAATATTGAATGCTTTGTAAATTGGGCAGGGAGCAAGTAAGAAAGGGAAGTCACATTGAGCAAATGCTGTATACCATGCCAGGCACTTTATTAGTTGCTTTACAAACAGTATCTCCTCTGATGACAGCAGCCATTTGAGATCAGAGGCATTATCCTTAAAGTTGGATCTGGCTGGGTTTCGAGGCTCATACCTGTAATCCCAGTGCTTTGGGAGCCTGAGGAGGCAGGATCTCTTGAGCCTAGGAGTTCAAGACCAGCCTGGGCAACATAGGGAGACTCTGTTTCTTTAAAAAAACAAAAAAACAAAAAATTAGCCAGACTCGGTGGTGTGTGCCTGTAGTCCCAGCTACTCGGGAGGCTGAGGCGGGAAGATTGCTTGAGCTCAGGAATTCGAGGATGCTGTGAGGTACGATGGTGCCACTCCAGCCTGGGTGGCAGGCTGAGACCCTGTGTCAAGATAAATAAATAAATAAAAATGTAAAACAGTTGAGAGATCTGGGACTCAGGTTAAATTGCCCAGAGTCACATAGTGAATGGTACAACCAGAATTCAAACACAGGTTTTATGACTGCAAAGCCTGTTTTTTTGTTTTTTTTTTTTTTTGGCGGGGGGGCGAGGGTTTTCTATATTGGTTCTTTGCCAAATTAAAACCATACTTACGCACTTAAATGAAGCTAAGCTAGGCCAAGCAGGCAAATTAGGCGCTTGGTAAGAAAAACTGGGTTTTCAGCTTTCTGCTGGGGACTATACCTGTTCCCGCTCTTGACTTATAAACTACTTGGATAAACAAAATTCCGCATTGCCCTACACACATAATAGTTGAAAAATGTCATGGCTTTTATTTTTGGTACCAAATAAAATAGCAGAGTGATCAGTAAAAACAAGAAGTCTGTGAAGTATTGAGAGAATTTGTATCATCCAAGAGTAGAAGAGGAAGGGCATTCCCAATGGTAGAGAATACTTATGAGCAAAGATAAGAGGGAACAAGCAGGTCTGTCTTTACAGCTGTTCACGTGCACATGTGAGAGTGTGGCACCTTGTTCTGTACATAATCACAATGCATTGTGACACTTCATTTTCCTAGCTGCCTTTATTTTATGTCACTGCGAAGTAGATAAAGCTGATTATCTTATAGCTAAAGAAATAGGCTCAGAGAAGTATGTCCTGGGTTACAAAGTCAGTCTCAAGGATGCAATTGGTTGTTCCTCATGTTAATACAATCTTTCATTTTCTAATGAGAATGCAAAAGTTGAAGTGAATTCAACTGAATTGGGAAATGGAAGAAATTAGTTGGCTAAGATGAGACCAAATTATTGAGAGTAGGTATTGAAAACCAGGGAATTGTGAAGTTAGGTCTTACTGTGGTGGGAAATAGGGTGACTTCAAGGGGAATATCTTGATGAAAGTGACCTCAAAGGAATAAATGGGGACATAGTGGGAAATTGGATTGGGAGGAGGGTAGAGGGAAGAGAAGAGTGTGAATATATTTCTAAGCTGTAAGTCTGAAGTCGGGAAGAATGGTGGGCTAACAGTTGTGGAGGCACTGACTTTGGCTGTCACAGTGGTGATATTCTGCAAACCATTGAAAATTGGCACCTGGAGGGTAGTATTATAGAATCATTGCTATAAATGTAAATTTGAGCTTACAGATGTGATGAATGTTGAGAGAACACTGTCCAGGCACAGTCTTGATGACAACCACAGTGCTGGGTGATAGGCCTATGAAAAGGAGCCAGAAAGATGAGGAGGAGGAAGTTACGAAGCTAACACTTACCTGCCATGGATTTTCACATTGCTGTCTTCATCTAACACTAACCCTGTGAGATCATTCCCTCCATTTTTCAGAAGAAGAAGAAGTTTGGATTCAATACCTTGCCCACAGTAAGTGGCAGAGGTGGAATGTGAACATAGGTCTGTATGAACTCCAAAGCCTTGGTGCTTTCTGCTCTGCTGTCACCACCACGCCCGATTAATTTTTGTATTTTTTTGTAGAGACGGGGTTTCGCCATGTTGCCCATGCCAGTCTTGAACTCCTGAGCTCAAGCGATCCACCCACCTCAGCCTCCCAAAGTGCTGGGATTACAGGCATGAGACACCATACAGCCAAATATTTTATTTATTTATTTAAATAAAAACATGGAAGTGTTGACGAATGTGTGTGTCATCCTTCTGCAGGGGCCATGCTAATGTTCTCCCCATTGTTCCGATTTTAGTATATATGCTGCATAAGTAAGCACTCCAAAAGTATTGATAGGTAGGAGATGGAGGCTCCTAGTCTTTGTTCCTTATTTGTAGATTCAGATCAGGCACAGAACATTAGAGATTAAAAGAACGTTAGCGATAATTGGTTCAGTTTGCTCATTTTACCAATGAAAAAACTGAGGCTCAGAGAGGGAAAGTCATTTATCCAACGTTGTTGGAAGGAACCAGACTAAAACTTAGTTTTTTTCATTTCTGGTTCGCTGCTCTTTCTACTACGTGAGAGTACAGTAGCTAAAAGGATGATAACCTAATGCAGGTTAAACAAACAAAACACAAATCCACAATTTTTTTTTTGTTTTGTTTTGAGATGAAGTCTTGCTCTGTTGCCCAGGCTGGCGTGCAGTGGCATGATCTCATTGCAACCTCTGCCTCCTGGGTTCAAGTTCTTCTCCTGCCTCAGCCTCCCCAGTTGCTGGGATTACAGGCGTGAGCCACCGCGCCCAGCCCACAACTTTTTTTTTTTTTCGTCAGTGGATATGTGCATATTTAATAGTGAAAAAGGAAGGAGCTCATGAGAAAAAGTGATATGCTCTAAGGAAAAGAGTTTATTGAAGGAGCAACACCCTAAAGAAGGTAAAAAGCGCTGGAATTCAGAATATAGTTGGTAGATTTAGCTTTAGAGAAAGGAGAGAAACCTCTTGTGAGGTGGAAGAGAAGAATAAGTGGCTAGAGGCATGGATGATGAAGTGTTCACACATTCAATAAGCTACTGAACATTCTACTACTACACTAGATAGGATTCAAAAATGGCTAAGACGCTGGTCTCTGCTATCAGTACTAGCTGTCAATAGGATGCAGCTTTGATAGTTCCAACTACATGGCATGGTGAGAAGGAAGGAGTAATCAAGCCAAAGAAAGAATGGGAAATTCATGGGCAATAATGGTAGCCATGGCCCTGGGTAATATGTTGAATGGCTGGAGCAGGCAGGAGTGGAAGAAAGATTGAAAATTGAGATCAGGAACTCAGCTAATGTAGGCATCCAGAGAAATCCAAGGAGAAATACAATCCAGGGTAGTGGGGCTGGTGCTGTAGCTTCAGAACCAAGAGTGGGAATGTGTTCCCTTCCAGCCACCATCCAGATGCCAACCTGCTCTCATCCAAACTTCTCGAAAAAGCTTGTCTACATTCATGTTCACTTACCAACCAACTGCAGTCTGGCTTCATGCCCATGTCATGAACATTCTCAGAGTGGCTGCTCTCACTAAAATTGCTAAGTCCTTACCTTACTCTACTGCACTGATGCTGTTGTTAACTCCTATTCCTCCTGGAAACATTTTTCTTTCTTGTCTTCCATGACAGCTAACTCCCTTGATTGTCAAAATAGTCTATTTCTTCTTAAAGAATCCCTCTTCTTCCACCTGCCCCTTGAAACTGAGTGTTTTCTCTGCCTTCTGCTCTTTTCAATCTACAGATTCTCCCTAGATATCAAAATTCACTCTCATAATTTCAACTACCATTCAAACTATTCAAACTATTGGTTTTTTTTTCTTCCCAGCATGCATTTTCATTTTCTTTCTAGTTCCTTCGGAGAATTCCTCCCTTACTAGACTGACCTAGACTGAGCCATGTTACCTCCTTTCCTTGATCACAGTGATTAAGTAATGAATACTTAAGCCAAGTTGGGCCAATCAAAGGCCTTTCTAGGTTTTTTCTGCTAGACCTAAGAAGCCAGACTGTCTTCCTTTTGTATTATGACTTGTAAAGATGCAAGCCTGGGGTGGTCAGTGGCCAACTTTTTCATCACAATAGCAGAAGAGAATGAGTGCATCACAAGAAGCTGCACTGAGGGAAGCTTCATGAGGTTTGAGCCTGAGTCCAGCTGTGCCTGAAGGCAGTGAACTCCATCCTCAGATGGATCAGCCAGTAAATCAGCTTGAGGAGTTCTGATAACTCTGGAATCTCCAGTTTATGACTCTGACATATTATGTCTAGAATGATACAGAAATAATTGCTGGACAGTCACTTGAATGTCCCATTGCTTTTTAAACTCGTCACGTCTCAACTAGACTGGGCAGGTCCCCCAAACCCTGCTCCTCCTATGTTCGTTATTTTGGAGAACCACTACTATACCTAGTTACCAAAGTCAGTAATCTGAGAATTGCCCTTAACTTCCCCTTCAGTTTCTTATATCCATTCAGTCACCAATCCTGCTAATTTTACCCAATAAACATTTCTCAACTCCATATCTTACTCCCTGTCCCCACTGCCACGGTTTGGTTCAGGTTCTTATCTTCTCCTTTTTGGCCTGTAGAAACAACTAGCTAAGTAATCTGCTTCCATGTTGCCCTGCTCAAATCCATTTCTCATACTGTTGTCAGAGTGACATACTTTAAGTGTATATTTGACCCTATCTCTCTTCAGTTTAAATTGCCCTACTGCCTTCGTGTCCAGAGTTGGTTCCTTCCAGTGGGTTTGTGGTCTCGTTGACTTCAAGAATGAAGCTGCAGACCTTCTTGCTGAGTATTATAGCTCTTAAAGGTGGCACGGACCCAAAGAGTGAGCAGCAGCAAGATTTACTGTGAAGAGCAAAAGAACAAAGTTTCCACAGCATGGAAGGGGACCTGAACAGGTTGCCACTGCTGGCTGGGGTGGCCAGCTTTTATTCCCTTATTTGTCCCCACCCATGTCTTGCTGATTGGTCCATTTTACAGAGTGCTGATTGGTCCATTTTACAAACCTCCAGCTAGCTACAGAGTGCCGATTGGTGCATTTTTACAGAGCACTGATTGGTGCATTTTACAAACCTCTTGTAAGAGAGAAAAGTTTTCCAAGTCCCCACTCGACCCAGGAAGTCCAGCTGGCTTCACCTCTCATCTTCACATCTTCTTTGGGACAAAACTGAAGCCTCTTATGCCATTGATTGCAAGACCTTCTGTCATCTGGCCCTAGCTTTCTGGCTTTCCTCTCTTCCAGCCTTGAATTCTGTACTCCCAGAACAACGAACTACTTGTTCCCAAGCACTTGTTGTGCTACTTCTCACCTCCCTGCTGTCCCTCTAAAGTGCCCTCCACACCCCACTTTTCCTGTAAAAGTCATCCGGTCCTCACCTCATCCAGCAGGCCAATTGCCCTCCTCCCTTTTCACCTCCTCTGCTGTTTCACCTGGCTTAGGTATTCTCTTCTGTGCCATCATAATACCATTCATTCATTCATTTAACAAATATTTACTGAGTGCCTATTAATAGTGAACAAGACAGAGTCCCCACTTTCACGGAGCTGACATTTTCTTGCATTCTCTTGTGGTTATGTTCACATCTGTCATTGTACTTAACTACACTATGTTAAATTATACTCACCTGTTAACTTGTCCATATCTCCTACTAGATCATGAGATATAAAAGGACAGGAATCATGTCTAATTTACCTCTTTGTCCTCAAAATCTAGCCCAAAACTTGGTACATAGTAGGCACAGTATTTGTTCAGTTAATTAGACTCAGAAGTGTCATTCTAGAAGACTAGCATAGTATTCTGTTTTGTTTTGCTATAACGGAATACCTGAGGCTGGGTAATTTATAAAGAAAAGAGGTTTATTTAGCTCACAGTTCTGCAGGCTGTACAAGCATGACACCAGCATCTGCTCAGCTTCTGGTGAGACCTCAGGAATCTTACTCATAGAGGAGGGTGTGTCACATGGTGAGAGATGGCGCAAAAGAAAAGGAGAGAGGAACTAGGATCTTTTTTTTTTCTGTTTTTTTGAGATGGAGTCTCACTCTGCCACCTAGGCTGGAGTGCAGTGTTGCCATCTCAGCTCACTGCAACCTCCACCTCCTGGGTTCAAGTGATTCTGCCACCTCAGCCTCCCCAGAAGCTGGGACTACAGGCACGTGCCACCATGCCTGGGTAATTTTTGTATTTTTAGTAGAAACGGAGTTTTACCATGTTGGCCAGGCTGGTCTTGAACTTCTGACCTCAGGTGATCCACTCCCACCCTCTCCTCGGCCTCCGAAAGTGCTGGGATTATAGGCATGAGCCACCATGCCCAGCCGTCTTTTTTTTTTTTTTTTTTTTTTTTTTTTTGAGACAGAGTCTCACTTGCTGTGTCGCCCAGGCTGAGCGCAGAGGTGCAGTCATGGCTCACAGCAGCCTTAACTTCCCAGGCTCAAGCAATCCTCCCACCTCAGCCTCCCAAGTAGCTGGGACTGCAGGCATATGCCTCCATGCCTGGCTAATTTAAAAAAAAAATGTTGTTGAGATGGGGGTTCCACTACATTGCCCAGGCTGGTCTGGAACTCCTGGACGTAAGTGATCCTCCTGCCTCCAGCTCCCAAAGCGTTGGGATTACAGGCATGGGCTATTGTGCCTGGTTGCCAGGCTTTTTTTTTCTTTCTTTCTTTTAACAGCCAGGTCTCATGTGAACTAATAGAACAAGAACTCACTCATTATCGAGAGGAAGACACCAAGCCATTCATAAGGGATTGGCCCCCATGACCCAAAAACCTCCCACCAAGCCCCACCTCCAAAGTTTGGGGTCACATTTCAACATGAGATTTGGAGGGGACAAACATCCAAATTATATCAACTGGGTAGAAGGGATGGTGAAAGTTTGATCTCTGGGGAATAGGGGAAGATAGGTAAAGAGATACATTTAACTACAATGTGGAAAACACTTTAAAGAAGTATGGCCAAAGGCTGTGAGAGCCCAAGGATGGAGCATTTTTATCTAATGTGTTGAGGTGAAGATGATAGGCCACGAAGCCATTCACTCTGTATGTTGGCACTCTTCTCTGGGAAAGGGGAAGCCTGCTCCTCTGCTGACAAGGGAGAAACCATGTTCTAGATATTTAGTGTATGCTTTCACTGAGTCCTTCATATGAGCCCTGCAAGATATATATTATTAGCACCATTTTACAAATGAGGAAGCAGAGACTCAGAGGTGAAATGACTCACCCAAGGCCACACATCTGGTAAGTGGCAGGGCTGGGACTTGAACTCAGTCTAGTTCTAGAGAATGCATTCAATTAGAATTAGCTGAATATAGGCTGCATGTAACAGAAGAATCCAAAATAAGCGTGGCTTAAATAAAATAGAGGCTTATTTCTCTCTCGTATAAAAAAGTCTAAAGGTGGGAGGTTCAGTGCCGGTATGGTGGTTTTCTGGTCATTTGGGACCTAAGAAGCTCCAAATTCCTGGTCCCACCATCCTCATTATTAGTTTCCTTCCTGATGGTCCAAGATGGCTGCGAGAGGCCAATTCATTATACCTACCTGCCAGGCAGCAGTTAGAAGTAGGGGAGGACAAAAGGGGTGTTATTTTTCTGTCCAACTTAGCTCTCCTTGAGCTACTTCTTAGAAGTTAAACACAGCACTTCTACTTACATGTCATTGCTAGGGAGCTTAGTCACATGGACATGTCTAGCTGTCGGGGAGGGAGGGAAGGGGGCTGAGAAATGTACTCTTTTAGCTCCATGCATTGCTATCCCAAATAAACTTGGAGTATTGCTATTAAAGAAGGGAGACTTGATATTGAGTACAGCAAGCACTCTGTCATAATTCTTTGTTTGAATAAATTTAAGGATAATTTACATACAGTGAGTACTCATGTTTAAATGTACAGGCTAATGAGTTTTGATGACTGTTAAAAGTCATGTAAGATGTTGAATATTTTCACCACCATATTCATGATATTGAATATTTTTGTTTCTAAAAAGTCTTTTGTGTCCCTTTGTAATCACTATCTTCTAATCCCTGGCCTCAGGTATTTAGTTATCTACTTTCTGTCACTTTAAATCAGTTCTTCCTGTTTTAGAATTTCATGTGGTCTTTTGTGTCTGATTTATTTCACTCTGCATGTTCTTGCGGCCAATCCTTGTGTGTATCACTAGTCTGTTCCTTTTTCTTGCCGAGTAGCATCTCATTATATGAATCATTCTCCTGTTAATGGATGTTTCATCTGTGTTCTAAAATTCATCCCACATTCTCACCAAAGTCACGCTTCCCATGAGCTGCTCCCTGCAGTGACTAAGTGGGATAGGCATACTGACAGGCCCATTCATGGGATAACGGGGCTACTCTGATGGGTGATTTCAGTTTTAAGGACTCTTCAATCGCCTTGCTACACTTTTGTTTCAGAACCGCACTGCAATCTGAGATGCTTCCATCCAACTTTTCTTCTTCCCTCTCTTCTTCACTAGGAATCAGACCTACATGATGGTCTGATGGCTCTCCCAATCTCCCTTAGCTCCCCACTCATCTTCTCTCACAAGATTTTCCTTAATACATTTCTTGCATATTAAAGCCAATCTTGACATCTACTTTTCAGAGGACACAGACTAACACAGATTATTTCCAGTGTTGTTACAGAAATGAGCACGGATCTGCCCACCTGGCGCAGCAAAGCCAAACATTGAGATTTGCACCAAAAGAAAGTGAGGCATTTATTACAGGGAGCCAAGCAAGGGGAATTGTGCAGCTCATGCTTAAGACTCAAACTCCCAGTGGCTTGCATGTAAGGGTTTTTAAAGGTGAGAAGGCAGAGGTTACAGAAAAAGTCATAAATCAATAGTGGAGACTATACATTGGTTTGGCCTAAAAAGGTGGGACATGTAAAAGTGGGGGGCCCATAGATCATAGGTAGATTCAAAGATTTTCTTCTTTTTTTTTTTTAAATTGAGACAGAGTCTTGCTCTGTCACCCAGGCTGGAGTGCAATGGCGTGATCTTGGCTCACTGCAACCACCACTTCCCAGGTTCAAGCAATTCTCCTGCCTCAGCCTCCCGAGTAGCTGGGACTACAGGCGTGTGCCACCATGCCCAGCTAATTTTTGTATTTTTAGTAGAGACGGGGTTTCACCATGTCATCCAGGCTGGTCTTGAACTCCTGGCCTCGGCCTCCTGAAGTGCTGGGATTACAGGCAGGAGTCAATGCGCCCAGCCCAAAGATTTTCTGATTTGTGATTGGTCAAGCTTTTCTTAGCAGAAAAGATAACATTTTCCATTTGTTGGGGGTTCAGGTTTCTGAAAAACAACTCAGGGACATATGTTAAGATGTTATCGTTAGTTTCTATAGGGAACCAAACATTTTGTGGCTCTAACTTCCTTGGCTATTGTTTTAAGCTATTATTACCTTCTTGTTTATCAGGTTGCTTATTTATTTTTCAAGGCTAGCCAGGTGCCTGGAATTTCACTTGAAGGAGCACAAGGTTTTACTTTATTTTCATTCTTGGGGAACCCAGCAGGCCCACAAGAGGGGTCCCTGCTCTGTCTCTGTTTGGCTATCATGAATAATGCAGCTATGAAAATTCTTGTTCAAGACTTTTTGTGGGCTATGCTTTAATTTCTCTTGGGTAGATACCTAGGAAGGGAACTGCTGAGTCACATGGTAAGTGTATATTAAACTTCTTAAAAATTTGCCAAATAGTCTTCCCAAGTAGTTATACCCATTTACACTCCTACCAGCAGTGTTTGAGAGATCCATTGCTCTACGTCATCACCAATACTTGATATTTATAATTTTATAAACTTAGGCTGGGTATGGTGGCTCATGCCTATAGTCCTAGCACTTTGGGAGGCTGAGGCAGGAGGATCACTTGAGCCCAGGAGTTCAAGGCTGGCCTGGCAACATAGTGAAGAATAAGCTTGTGTATGAATGACTGTTAAGTAAATGGAGATATAAGTGAACAAGCATATAATTACTCTCAAAGTAAAAATAAATGAAATTATGTATTCAGATTTTTTTTTTTTTGACAAGGTCTTGCTCTGTCACCCAGGCTGGAGTTTAGTGGCACAATCTTGGCTCACTTCAGCCTTGACCTCCCAGGCTGGAGCCATCCTCCCACCTCAGTTTCCCAAGTAGCTGGGACAACTGTCATGTACCACTATGCCCGGCTATTTAAAAAAAAAAATTTTTTTTGTAGAGACAAAGTCTTACTTACCTTACTCAGACTGGTCTTGAACTTCTGAGCTCAAGCAGTCCTCTTGCTTCAGCCTCCCAAAGTGCTGGGATTACAGGTGTGAGCCACTGCACCCGGCCAGCTTGTTCTTAGTAAACATTTGTCAAATTGGGTTAAAATGCAGCTGCCTTAGAAAACAGTTTGGTAGTTCCTCAAAAACTTAAACATAGAATTACCATGTAACCCAGCAATTCCACTCCTAGGTAGGACCAAAAGAATTGAAAACAGGTACTCAAACAAATACTCATACACAAATGTTCAAAGCTACTCAAAAGTACTGGTTCACACTACTCAAAAGCGGGGAACAACTCAAATGCCCATCAACAGATGAATGGATAAACAAATTGTGCTATATACATGCAAATGGAATGCTACTTAGCCATAAAAAGGAATAAAGTACTGATACATGCTACCATGTGGATGAACCTCAAAACATTATGTGTAGTGGAAGAAGCCAGAAACAAAAGGTAATATATTGTAATATTCCATTTGTATGAAATATCGAGAATAGGCAATTCTAAAGCTGTCTAAGAAGTGAAGAGCTAGTAATGTTTTATAGGAAATAGGTCCCTAATGGGACCAGAATATGGAGACCTGCCCTGCTCTGCCATGTCCCATTTTTTTGAAGTTTCCATATGGATCCATGCAGAAATGCTGGAAAAATAAGCAACAAATGGCCTGCAGATGAAGTGATAGCAAAACAACACCAAAAACATCCACAGTGTTTGATCTGTATTTGTTAATTTAGTATATTTAGGGAAGGTAGTTGGGGATTAAATGGAACTAATAATTATTCAGTGTCAACTATGTGTCAGGCACTGGGCTAAACATTATACATTTATAATCATTTATACAACATTTATAAACAGAAGCTCAACTAGCTTAAGAAAAAAAAGTACTCATTTAACCGGGAAGTCCGAAGGGCTGGGTTAGCTTCAGGCACTACTGGATCCATGTGCTCAAACAATGTCACGGAGATTTGTGTGTTGGCCAGGCATAGTGGCTCATGCCTATAATCCCAGTATTTTGGAAGGCCACTTGAGCCCAGGAGTTCAAGACCAGCCTAGGCAACATGGTGAAACCCCATCTTTACAAAAGTAAAAAAATTAGCTGGGCGTAGTGGTATGTGCCTGTAGTCACAGCTACTTGGGAGGCTGCGGCAGGAGGATCACTTGAGCCTGGGAGGTCCAGGCTGCAGTGAGCTGTGATTGCACCACTGCACTCCAACCTGCATGACACAGAAAGACCCTGTCTTTAAAAAAAAAAAGACTTGTGTCTTCTCCTCTTCTGTCAGCTGGTGTTACAAACATAGCCCCCAGCTACTCACAATATACATGGTCCTTAGAACTCTAATTATACTATCTGAAGCACAGGACTTTCTCTCTCACAGCAACAATCCTCTTCAAAGGTCTCTAATGAATCCTGCCTGGGAAATGTGTACTTCCTTGGCTCACTACATCCAAGGGAACTGGAGCAATCAGATTGCTCGTTTTGGGTTGAGTGCCCCTCTCTGTGGTGGTGGAGATGAACTCCTACCGATTGATCACTGGTAGGAATCACACAGCGGAGGAGGGGCAGGTCCAAAAAGGAAGAGATGTGAAGCATAATTTCATTGTCAAGTGGGCATTATCATCCCATTTCACAGAGAAAGAAACTGAGGTAAAATGTCTTGCTCTACATTACAGACCTAAAAGATTAGAGATCTGTGGGTTGGAAGAAGCGGCATGAAAAGTGGACAAAGGTTTGGATTGCGGATCAGACAGACTGGGTTTCACCTGGCCTTGACCATTGACTATATACATATGCAATTATGGGAGAGTCAGTCCCACTTAGTGTCATATTCCCCATATGTGAAATGGGAATAATGTCCCTAATTCTGAATTCATTGTGAGGATTAAGCGAAATATGTATGTGAAAGCACTTTGTAATGAAGTACTATGTAAATTTAGGATGTATTATTTTCTCTAGTATATTTGACAATGGGAACAGATATTTTACTTTATGTGAATTATCAGTTTCATTTTCTAAATTCACATACGGTTAAAATGACTTTTTCTTTTTTTGAGACAGAATCTCACTCTGTCATCCAGGCTGGAGTGCCGTCTTGGCTCACTGCAACCTTCGCCTCCTAGGTTCAAGCGATTTTCCTCTCTTACCGTCCCGAGTAGCTGGGATTACAGGTGTGCACCACCATGCCCGGCTATTTTTTTTTTTTTTTTAATTTTTAGTAGAGACAGGGTTTCGTCATGTTGGCGAGGCTGGTCTCAAACTCCTGTTCTCAAGTGATCTGCCTGCCTCGGCCTCCCAAAGTGCTGGGATTACAGGCATGAGCCACCATGTCAGGCCTAAAATTGACTTTTGACAGGGCGTACAGTTCTATGAGTTTTAACAAAGAAATAAGTTTGTTTAATCGGGATACAAAACACTTCCATTCACCAAAAAAATCTCTGTAGTGCTATCCGTTTATAGTCACATCTTCTCCCTACCCACTAAACACTGGCAACCGCTGTTTCTGAACCACTATGGTTTGTCTTTTAGGGAATAGTATATAAAGGGAATTACGTAGTATGTAACCTTTTGAGACTGACTTCTACCACTTAGTATTTAAGATTCATCTATGTAGTTGGATGTGGCTGGAGGCCATTGTCCTAAGTGAATTGATGCAGAAACAGAAAAGCAAATACTGCATGTTTTCACTTATAAGTGGGAACTAAATATTGCATACATATCGACATAAAGACGGCAATAAAAGACCCTGGGGACTATTATAGAGCGGAGGTAGGGAGTGGGGAAAGGATTGAAAAAATAACTATTGTGTACTATGTTCACTATTTGGCTGATGGTCCAATTGAAGCCCAAACTTCAGCATCACGCAATGTATCTATGTAACAAACCTGCATGTGTACCTCCAATTCTAAAATTTTTAAAGAAAGATTCATCCATGTTTTTGTGTGAATGTATAGCTCATTCCTTTTTATTGGTGATTACCATCTCATTGTATGGATCTACCATGTTTGTTTAACCACTCACCAGTTGAAGGACATTTGTGTTGTTTCCTGTTCTGTGCTATTACAAATAGAATTGCTATGAATATTCCTGTTGAGTCTTGTGTGAATACATTTTCCCTAGGGTAATTAGCTAGGAGTGGGATTGCTGAGTCACATTGTAAATGTGCAGTTTACTTTCTAAGAAACTGCCAAACTGTTTTCCAAAATGGCCATAAAATTTTGTGTTCTGACCAGCAATGTGGGAGAATTCTAGTTGCTTTGCATCCTCAGCATCACTCTGTATTGTCAGTATTTTAAAATTTCAGCTATTCTAATAAGTGTGGCATCTCATTGTTACCTTGATTTACATTTCACTAATGGCTAGTGATGTTTAACATCTTTTCATGTGCTCATTTGCCATCCATATATCTTCTTCTGTGAAATATCTTTTCATGTCTAGCCCATTTCCTAATTGGATTGCTTGTACATTTTCTGTTCAGTTTTGGCAGTTCTTTATATGTTCTGCACAAAAGTCAATTGTCTGATGTGTAATTTACAAATATTATCTCCCAGCCTCTAGCTTGTCTTTTTAACCTTTCAACAATATCTCTTGCAGAGTAAAGATTTTTAGTTTTGATGAAATCCAGATCATCAATTTTTATCTATCATGCTTTTTGTGTAATGTCTAAGAACTATTTGCATAACCACAGGTCATGAATATTTTCTGTACTTTTTCTGGTGAAAGTAGTATAGTTTTGTGTTTTATATTTGGATCAGTGGTTGTTAACCAGATGCAATTTTGCCTGGGTCGGGAAGGATTTAGATGTATGGTACACTTTGGATTAATTCTGTGTATGGTGTCAGTTTTAGGTTAAGTTTCATTCTTTTGCATGTGAAGATCCAGTTGTTCCAATACATTTGTTGAAAGGACTGCTCTTTCTCTGCAGAATTTGTCTTTATAACTTTATCAAAAATTAATTGGCCATATATGTTATGTTATTACTTCTAGACTCAATTTGATTCCATTGATTTATGTGTCTATACTTTTGCTAATACAACCTAATCTTCATGACTGTAACCCTGAAATTGGGAAGCGTGACCATGACCAGGTGTAATTTATCCCAAGAGTGCAAAGTTGGTTCAACATCCAAAAATCTATATAATACACCATTTTAATAGAATAAAAGTCAAAAAGCACATGATCGTCTAAATAGATACAGAAGGAGAATTTAAAAATATCCAACATTCCTTCACCCAACAAATGGAAGGAATGTCCTCAACTGGATAAAGGGCATCTACAAAAAATCAACAACCAACATCTTACTAAATGACAGAAGATTGAATGCTTTCCCCCTGTGATCAGGAACCAGACAAAGACGTCTGCCATTGCCATTTGTATTCAACGTTGTGCTGAAGGTCCTATCCAGGACAATTGGGCAAGAAAAAGAAAAAAAAAAAAGGGATCCAAATTGGAAAGGAAATAAACAATAACAATCAACAAAAATCTATTGTATTAATAAAAATCTGTCCCTGCTAAGAAACGAGTTCAGATTGATGGTGGCGTTTAGTTCCTTTTTATCTTTGATGATATTCCGCTGACTAGTGTTATCTTTCACTGAGAAGAGTGTTGATGGCTCCAACTATAATTATAGTGCCTTCTATTTTTCACTTCAGATCTGTGCATTATTGTTTCATGTATTTTGAAACCAAGATTTTAGGTGCATATACATTTAAGATTGTTATGACTTCTTGGTGAATGGATCCTTTTTTCATTATGAAATGTCTCTCTTTTTTCTTTGTAACGTTCTTTGCTCTGAAGTGTACCTTGTCTAATATTAATATAACTACTCCAGCTTTATTTATTTATTTATTTATTTATTTATTTATTTATTTATTTATATTTATTTATTTTTGAGACGGAGTCTTGCTCTGTCACCCAGGCTGGAGTGCAGTGGCTGGATCTCAGCTCATTGCAAGCTCCGCCTCCCGGGTTTACGCCATTCTCCTGCCTCAGCCTCCCGAGTAGCTGTGACTACAGGTGCCCACCACCTCACCCGGCTAGTTTTTTGTGTTTTTTTTTTTTAGTAGAGACGGGGTTTCACTGTGTTAGCCAGGATGGTCTCGATCTCCTGACCTCGTGATCCGGCTGTCTCAGCCTCCCAAAGTGCTGGGATTACAGGCTTGAGCCACCATGCCTGGCCTCCAGCTTTATTTTGATTAGTATTATATGGTATATCTATTTACTTTTAAAATTCCTATATCATTATATTCAAACTGAGTTTCTTTTAGCAAGCATTTACTTGGGTCACGTTATTATTTTTATCTATTCTGATGCTCTCCATCTTTTAATTGGTGTGTTTAGTATATTTACATCTGATGTAATTATTGACTTGTTTGGGTTTAGGACTAGTATTTATTTCTTTTTTCCTTTGTTTTTCATGACTCTTTTTCCTTTCTGCCTTCTTTTGAACATTTTTAGCATTCCATATTAATTTTACCATATCTATTTGCATTTTTAGCAATTGCTTGAATGATTACAATATACAAACCTAACTTTTAACAGTGTATTTTTCAATAATATTTTACCACTTTTAGTGGAATCTAGAAACTTCATAATCTCATAGATTCCTTTTCCTTCCCTCATTTATGTTGTAGTTGCCTTATTAATTACAGGTACATAAACTGAAAACTCCGTCATCAGGCTGGGCATAGTGGCTCACGCCTATAATCGCAGTTCTTTGAGAGGCCAAGGTGGGAGGATCACTTGAGCCTGGGGAGGTCGAGGCTGCCATGAGCTGTGATCATACTACTGCACTCCAGCCTGGGCAACAGTAGGAGACCCTGTCTCAAAACAAACAAGCAAACAAACCTCCACCATCAGATAATGGTATAATTTTCTTTTCAAGTATGGACCGTATTTTGAAGAACTCAATACAAGAATGATCTATTATTTCTACCCAGCTATTTACCACTTATGTTGCTCTTCCTTCATTTTCGGTGGTCCAAGTTTCTTTCTAGTATAATTTCACTTCTGTGTAAAAATTTTCCTTAATAATTATTTTAGAGCATATCTGCTGGCAGTGAATTCTTAGGGTTTTTTTAATCCTACATGTTTTTATTGCAATTTTACTCCTGAAGAATATTTCCATCAGATATAGAATTCTAGAACAATAGTTACTTACTGTTGTTCCACTTCCTTCTTGCCTCCCTAGTTTCTGATAAGAAATCCAGTCATTCTAATCATTATACCCCTCTAAGTAATGCACTGATTTTGTCTGGTTACTTTTAAGATTTTTTTTCTTTCTTGTAGTGTTCACCAGTTTGATTATTATGTGTCTGGGTATGTATTTCTTTTTTAAAATTTTTATTTCTTAATTTTTTTTTTTGAGACAGGGTCTCACTCTGTTGCCCAGGCTGGAGTATAGTGGTTTGAACATGGCTCACTGCAACCTTCACCTCCTGGGCTCAAGTGATCCTCTCACCTCAGCCTACCAAGTAGCTGGGATTACAGGCATGTGCCACCATGCCTGGCTAGTTTTTGTGTTTTTTGTAGAGATGGGGTTTCACCGTGTTACCCAGGCTGGTCTCGAACTCCTGGGCTTAAGAGATCTTCCCACCTCATCCTCCCAAAATGCTGGAATTACAAGTGTGAGCCACTGCGCCCAGCCTGGGCATAGATTTCTTTGTGGTTATTCTGCTTGGGGGTTGATGAACCTCTTGAACTTATAGCTTTATGCCTTTCATCAAATTTAGGAAGTTTTCAGCTATTATTTTTCAAAATTATTTTCTGCATTTCCCTTTTTCTTTTTTCCTTCTCAGATTCTGAGGAATGTTAGGCCATTTGGTATTATCCTACAGTTCCTCGAGGCTCTGTTAGTTTTTTCCAATGTTTTCTCTCTGTGGTTTAGATTGCATCAGTATTGCTTGTTTTGCCATCTGCCTCAGGTTCCAATATGGCTCAGCACAGCACTATCGCTAATCCTGTCTTTATTTAATTTTGATACATTACTCATTACTCATCACGAAGTTTTTGTTTTAATTTTGATTTTTAAAAATTATGGAATTAAAATATTTGTCTTGATTACTGAGTGTTTTGATACTCCCCCACCCCTACTTAAGTTTTGTGCCTGAGGTGATCGCCTCACCTGTATCTCCTTAGCTTTGGTCCTATTGGATAATTTGTATTGATCTATATGATCTTCAAGCTCACTGATTCTTTCCTGTTATCTCCATGCTGCTATTGAGCTCATTCAGTAACTTCTAAATTCTGATTACTTTATTTTTCAGTTTTAATAATTTCCATTTGGTTTTTCTTGATAGCTCCTATTTCCTTGCTGAAATTTTGATCTTTCAGTTTGTTTCTAGGTATTAGCACTTACTTATTAAAAAGGAGTTTTATATGAGCTGCTTTAAATTCTTTGTCAGATGTTTCTAATATCTGTGTCTTCTCAGTGTTGACATCTGTTGACTCTTTTCCCTTGTAAGTTGAGATTTTTCTGGTTCTTCATATGACAAATAATTTTCAAATATATTCTGAATATTGTCAATATTATCTCATGAGACCCTGGGTCCTGTTTAAACCCTAAGGAGAATGTTGATAGTTTTGGTTTTAGCCAGCTATTGACTAAGTTAAGTTCTGACCCGCCTTCTACGGGTTGCAGTTTCAGTGTCCATTCAGTTTGCAAAGGCTTTGCAATGCTATTCAGATCTGCCCAACTGTGTGGTGGTGTTCTGTTCTTTCCTTCCTTCTCAACATCTGTATATGTGATTTTGGATGAGATCCATGCATATGCAGCTTGAGGTGTAAACCCAGCAGTTAATAAACAGCTTTAAAGATCACTTTTCTGAATTCCTCCCTCTTCATAATCTTCCTGATACTTTCTACTTTTCTGGAGCTCTCCTTTTTGATCCTCCAGCCAGAAAGCTGGGACTTTAGGAACTCTACACTGGCATGTACTTCCTGCAACTGTGCCCACATTTGGGCAACTCCCTGAAGACCCCAACTTCCTTAGACTCATGCTTACTTTGCCTTGGGAATCTTTGTGACTGTTCTACTTGAAGATGATGTTAGAAGTGAAGAGAGTGGATGAGTGACAAATACCTAGTTTATTGAGAGTTTTAACATGAAGGGCCGTTGAATTTTGTTGGAGGCCTTTTCTGCATCTATTGAGATAATCATGTGGTTTTTGTCATTGGTTCTGTTTATGTGATGGATTACGTTTATTGATTTGCGTATGTTGAACCAACCTTGAATCCCAGGGATGAAGCCAACTTGATCGTGGTGGGTAAGCTTTTTGATGTGCTGCTGCATTTGGTTTGCCAGCATTTTATTGAGGATTTTCGCATCGATGTTCATCAGGGATATTGGTCTAAAATTCTCTTTTTTTGTTGTGTCTCTGCCAGGCTTTGGAATCAGGATGATGTTGGCCTCATAAAATGAGTTAGGGAGGATTCCATCTTTTTCTAATGATTGGAATAGTTTCAGAAGGAATGGTACCAACTCCTCTTTGTATCTCTAGTAGAATTCAGCTGTGAATCTGTCTGGTCCTGGACTTTTTTTGGTTGGTAGGCTATTAATTATTGCCTCAATTTCAGAGCCTGTTATTGGTCTATTCAGAGATTCAACTTCTCCCTGGTTTAGTCTTGAGAGGGTGTATGTGTCCCGGAATTTATCCATTTCTTCTATATTTTCTAGTTTATTTGCATAGAAGTGTTTATAGTATTGACTGATGGTAGTTTGTATTTCTGTGGGATCGATGGTGATATCCCCTTTATTATTTTTTGTTGCATCTATTTGATAATTCTCTCTTTTCTTCTTTATTACTCTTGCTATCAGTCTATCAATTCTGTTGATCTTTTCAAAAAACCAGCCCCTGCATTCATTGATTTTTTTGAAGAGTTTTTTTGTGTCTCTATCTCTTTGAGTTCTGCTCTGATCTTGGTTATTTCTTGCCTTCTGCTAGCTTTTGAATTTCTTTGTTCTTGCTTCTCTAGTTCTTTTAATTGTGATGTTATGGTATCAGTTTTAGATCTTTCCTGCTTTCTCTTGTGGGCATTTAGTGCTATAAATTTCCCTCTACACACTGCTTTACATGTGTCCCAGAGATTCTGGTATGTTGTGTCTTTGTTCTCTTTGGTTTCAAAGAACATCTTTATTTCTGCCTTCATTTCATTATTTACCCAGTAGTCATTCAGGAGCAAGTTGTTCAGTTTCCATGTATTTGTGGAGTTTTGAGTGAGTTTTTAAATCCTGAGTTCTAATTTGATTGCACTGTGGTCTGAAAGACAGTTTGTTGTGATTTCTCTCCTTTTACATTTGCTGAGGAGTGCTTTACTTACAATTATGTGGTCAATTTTAGAATAAGTGCAATGTGTTGCTGAGAAGAATGCATATTCTGTTGGAGTGGAGAATTCTGTAGATGTCTATTAGGTCTGCTTGTTGCAGTGCTTAGTTTGAGTCCTGGATATCGTTGTTAACCTTCTGTCTCATTCATCTGTCTAATATTGACAGTGGGGTGTTAAAGTCTCCTATTATTATTGTATGGGAGTCTAAGTCTCTTTGTAGGTCTCTAAGGAGTTGCTTTATGAATCTGGTTGCTCCTGTATTGGCTGCATATATATTTACAATAGTTAGCTCTTCCAGTTGAATTGATCCCTTTATCATTATGTAATGGCCTTCTTTGTTGGTTTAAACTCTGTTTTATCAGAGACTAGGATTGGAACCCTTGCTTTTTTTTTTTTTTTTTTTTTGCTTTCCATCTGCTTGGTAGATCTTCCTCCATCCCTTTGTTTGGAGCCTATGTATGTCTTTGCACATGAGATGGGTCTCCTGAATACAGCACACTGATGGGTCTTGATTCTTTATCCAATTTGCCAGTCTGTGTCTTTTAATTGGGGCATTTAGTCCATTTACATTTAAGGTTAATATTTTTATGTGTGAATTTGATCTTGTTATTATGATACTAGCTGGTTATTTTGCCCATTAATTGATGCAGTTTCTTCATAGCATTGATGGTCTTTACAATTTTGCATGTTTTTACTGTGGCTGGTACCAGTTATTCCTTTCCATGTTTAGTGCTTCCTTCAGGAGCTCTTGTAAGGCAGGCCTGGTGGTGACAAGATCTCTTAGCATTTGCTTGTCTGTAAAGGATTTTATTTCTCCTTCACTTATGAAGCTTTGTTTGGCTGGATATGAAATTCTGGGTGGAAAATTCTTTTGGTTAAAAATGTCCAATATTGGCCCCCACTCTTTTCTGGCTTGTAGGGTTTCTGCCAAGAGATCTGCCATTAGTCTGATGGGTTTCCCTTTGTGGGTAACCTGACCTTTCTCTCTGATTGCCCTTAACACTTTTTCCTTCATTTCAACCTTGGTGAATGTGACAATTATGTGTCTTGAGGTTGCTCTTCTCGAGGACTCTCTTTGTGGTGTTCCCTGTGTTTCCTGAATTTGAATTTTGGCCTGCCTTGCTAGGTTGGGGAAGTTCTCCTGGATAATGTCCTGAAGAGTGTTTTCCAACTTGGTTACATTCTCCTCATCACTTTCAGGTACACCAATCAAACGTGAATTTGGTCTTTTCACATAGTTCCATATTTCTTGGAGGCTTCATTTGTTTCTTTTTACTCTTTTTTCTCTAACCTTGTCTTCTCACTTTATTTCATTAATTTGATCTTCCATCACTGATACCTTTTCTTCCCCTTGATCGAATTGGCTACTGAAGCTTGTGCATGCGTCACGAAGTTCTCATGCCATGGTTTTCAACTCCTTCAAGTCATTTAAGGTCTTCTCTGCACTGTTTACTGTAGTTAGCCATTCATCTAATCTGTTTTCAAGGTTTTTAGCTTCCTTGCGATGGGTTCAAACATCCTCCTTTAGCTCAGAGAAGTTTGTTATTACCGACCTTCTGAAGCCTACGTCTGTCAGCTCGTCAAAGTCATTCTCCATCCAGCTTTGTTCCATTGCTGGTGAGGAGCTGCAATCCTTTGGAGGAGAAGAGGTGCTCTGATTTTTAGAATTTTCAGCTTTTCTGCTCTGGTTTCTCCCCATCTTTGTGGTTTTATCTTCCTTTGTTCTTTGATGTTGGTGACCTACAAATGGGGTTTTGGTGTAGATGACCTTTTTGTTGATGTTGATTCTATTCCTTTCTGTTTGTTAGTTTTCCTTCTAACAGTCAGGTCCCTCAGCTGCAGGTCTGTTGGAGTTTGCTGCAGGCCCACTCCAGACACTCTTTGCCTGGGTATCACCAGCGGAGGCTGCAGAACAGCAAATGTTGCTGCCTGATCCTTCCTCTTGAAGCTTCATCCCAGAGGGGCAGCCACCTATATGAGGTGTCTGTCGGCCCCTACTGGTAGGTGTCTTCCAGTTAGGCTACACAGGGGTCAGGGACCCACTTGAGGAGGCAGTCTGTCCATTCGCAGAGCTCAAATGCCATGCTGGGAGAACCACTGCTCTTTTCAGAGCTGTTAGACAGGGCCGTTTAAGTCTGCAGATGTTGTCTGCTACCTTTTATTCAGCTATGCTCTGCCCACAGAGCTGGAGTCTAGAGGCAGTGGACCTTGTTGAGCTGCGTGGGCTCTGCACAGTTTGAGCTTCCCGGCCACTTTGTTTACCTACTCAAGCCTCAACAATTGCAGATGTCCCTCTCCCAGCCAGGCTGCCACCTCGCAGTTCAATCTCAGACTGCTGCACTAACAGTGAGCAAGGCTCCGTGGACATGGGACCTGCTGAACCAGGCACAGGAGAGAACCTCCTTGTCTGTGGGTTGCTAAGACCTTAGGAAAAGCACAATATTTGGGCAGGAGTGTCCTGTTTTTCTAGGTAGTCTGTCATGGCTTCCTTTGGCTAGGAAAGGGAAATCCCCTGACCCCTTGCACTTCCTGGGTGAGGCAATACCCCACCCTGCTTCATCTCACCCTCTGTGTGCTGCACCCACTGTCCAACCAGTCCCAATGAGATGAACCAAGCACCTCAGTTGGAAATGCAGAAATCACCCATTTTCTGCTTCGATCACTCTGGGAGCTGCAGACCGGAGCTGTTCCTATTTGGCCATCTTGCAATGCCCTCCAGGTTTTTCTTTTCTATTGCATTGTCAGGCTGCAAATTTTCCAAATGTTTTTGCTCTGCTTCCCTTTTAAACATAAGTTCCAATTTCAGATCATCTCTCTCAAGTTCAAAGTTCCACAGATCTCTAGGGCAGGGACAAAATGCCACCAGTCTCTGCTAAAGCATAGAAACAGTGACTTTTGCTCCAGTTCCTATTAAGTTCCTCATCTCCATCTGAGACCACCTCAGCCTGGACTTCATTGTCCACATCACTAGCGGCATTTTGGTCAAAGCATCCAACAAGTCTCTAGGAAGTTCCAAACTTCCTAGCGTCTTTCTGTCTTCTTCTGAGCCCTCCAAACTGTTACAACCTCTGCCCTTACCCAGTTCCAAAGTCACTTCCACATTTTCAAGTTATCTTGATAGCAATACCCCACTCTCTGTGGTACCAATTTTCCTGTATTAGTCCATCCTCACAATGCTATAAAGAACTGCCCAAGACTGGGTAATTTGTTTTTTTCATGTTTTAATTCTTTTATCTTTTTTAAATCTACATATACCACTACAGTTTCATCCAGGCTCTCACCATCTGTGTTTTGAATGATTGTAACAGCCTCCTAAATGGTCGCCTTTCCTGTAGTTTTATTTTTCTCAAATTCACACTAACAGCTATCAGGATAATATAGCTAAAATGCAAATCAGATCTTTTGGTTAACATTCTTTATGTCCTTAGGTTCCTCATAGCCTTTGATGAAGTCCAGGTTCTTTACTATGTCATGCAAGGCCATCCACTTGAGGACTAAGGTCTGATTTTTTATCTTGCCCAAATTCCTATCTACAAATATAGGAGTCATGCCCTACAAATCATAAATTCTCATCTGATGGGTTTTATTTAACCCTATATATCATGACTTACTTTCCAATATGACACTGGCATAACATTACATGACAAAGAAGGAAGTCAAAATATTCTACTTTGCCATATTTTGAAATGGTCCTTTGTGGGGGAAAATGTGCATTTGTAAAGAATCTCTATGAACATAGCTAGATCTTTTTCTTCCAGCCCCTCCCAATCCTGAAGAGATTAAGTAAGAGGCCAGTGCCTTTTAAAGGTCCAAATAGGAAACATTTGTCATCTACTGTCTCTATAGTGTTTGTACTAGTTTACATTCCCACCAGCAGTGTAAAAGTGTTCCCTTTTCACCACATCCATGCCAACATCTATTATTTTATTATTTTTTGATTATGGCCATTCTTGCAGGAGTGAGGTGGTATTGCATTGTGGTTTTGATTTGCATTTCCCTGATATTTAGTGATGTTGAGCATTTTTTCATGTTTTTTGGCCATTTGTATATCTTCTTTTGAGAATTGCCTGTTCATATCCTTAGCCCACTTTTTGATGGAATTTTTTGTTTTGTTCTTGCTGGTTTGTTTGACTTACTTGTAGATTCTGGATATTAGTCCTTTGTTGTATGTTTAGATTGTGAAGATTTTCTCCCATTCTGTGGGTTGTCTGTTTACTCTGCTAATTATTTCTTTTGCTGTGCAGAAGCTTTTTATTTTAATTAAGTCCCATCTATTTATCTTTGTTTTTGTTGCATTTGCTTTTGAGTTCTTGGTCATGAAGTCTTTGTCTAGGCCTATGTCTAGAAGGGTTTTCCCAATGTTATTGTATTAGTCTGTTCTCACACTGCTAATAAAGATATACTTAAGACTGGGTAATTTCTAAAGGAAAGAGGTTTAATGGACTCACATTTCCACATAGCTGGGAAGGCTTCACAATCATGGTGGAAGGCAAAGGAGAAGCCAAGGCATGTCTTACATGGCAGCAGGCAAGAGAGAATGAGAAACAAGTGAAAGGTGTTTCCCCTTATAAAACCATCAGATCTCATGAGACTTATTCACTACCACAAGAACAGTATTCAATTATCTCCCACTGGGCCCCTCCCACAATATGTGGGAATTATGGGAGCTACAATTCAAGTTGAGATATGGTGGCAACACAGCCAAACCATATCATTCTGCCCCTGGGCCCAGCTCACAAAACCATATTTTCCTCCTAGGCCTCCAGGCCTGTGATGGGAGGGGCTGCTGTGAAGACCTCTGACATCCTCTGGAGACATTTTCCCCATTGTCTTGGTTATTAACATTTGGCTCCTTGTTACTGATGCAAATTTCTGCAGCCAGATGGAATTTCTCCTCAGAAAGTGGGATTTTCTTTTCTATTGCATTGTCCTGCTGCAAATTTTCCAAACTTTATGCTCTGCTTCCCTTATAAAACTGATTGTCTTTAACAGCACTCAAGTCACCTCTTGAATGGTTTGCTGCTTAGAAATTTCTTCTGCCAGATATCCTAAATCATTTTTCTCAAGTTCAAAGTTCCACAAATCTCTAGGGCAGGGGCAAAATCCCACCAGTCTCTTTGCTAAAACATAACAAGAGTCATATTTACTCCAGTTCCCAACAAGTTCCTTATCTCCATCTGAGACAAACTCAGCCTGGATTTCATTGTCCATATCATTATCAGCATTTTGGTCAAAGCCATTCAATAAGTCCCTAGGAAGTTCCAAACTTTCCCACATTTTCCTGTCGTCTTCTGAGCCCTCTGAACTGTTCCAACCTCTGCCTGTTACCCAGTTCAAAAGTCTCTTCCACATTTTGGGGTGTCTTTACAGCAGCACCGTAGTCTACCAGTACCAATTTACTGTATTAGTCCATTTTCATGCTGCTGATAAAGACATACCCCAGACTGGGTAATTTATATAGAAAAAGTGTTTTAATGAACTCACAGTTCCAGGTGGCTGGGGCGGCCTCACAATCATGGTGAAAAGCGAAAGACACATATCACATGGTAGCAGGCAAGAGAGAATGAGAGCAAAGCAAAAGGGGTTTCCCCTTATGAAACCATCAGATCTTGTGAGACTTATTCACTACCATGAGAACAGTATGGGGTAAACTGCCCCAATGATTCAATTATCTCCAACCAGGTCTGTGATGGTTAATACTGAGTGTCAACTTGATTGGATTGAAGGGTCCCAAATACTAATCCTGGGTGTGTCTGTGAGGGTGTTGCCAAAGGAGATTAACATTTGAGTCAGCAGGCTGGGGAAGGCAGACCCACCCTTAATCTGGTGGACACCATCTAATCAGCCTCTAGCCAATATAAAGCAGGCATGAAAACGTGAAAAGGTGAGACTGGCCTAGCCTCCCAACCTACATCTGTCTCCTGTGTGCTGGATACTTCCTGCCCTCAAACATTGGACTCGAAGTTCTTCAGTTTTGGGACTCGGACTGGCTCTCCTTGCTCCTCAGCTTGCAGACAGCCTATTGTGGGACCTTGTCATTGTGTGAGTTAATACTTAATAAATTCCTATATGTATATGTGTGTGTGTGTGTATATTTATATCTCCAATTAATTCTTTCCCTCTAGAGAACCCTAATACAAGGTTCCTCCCACAACATGTGGGAATCATGGGAACTACAATTCAAGCTGAGATATGGGTGGGGACACAGCCAAACCATATCAGTTATCTTCTAGAATTTTTATGGTTTCAGGTCTTAGATTCAAGTCTTTGATCCGTCTTCAGTTGGTTTTTGTTTATGGTGAGAAATGAGGATTCAGAAACTGGGTAATTTATAAAGAAAAGAGGTTTAATTGACTCACAGTTCCACATGGTTTGGGAGGTCTCAGGTAACTTACAATCGTGGCAGAAGAGGAAGCAGGCATGTCTTACATGGTGGCAGGCGAGAGAGAGCATGGGAAGGAAGAACTGTCAAACACTTATAAAACCATCATATCTCGTGAGAAATCACTATCATGAGAATAGTATAGGGGAAATTGCCACCATGATCCAGTCACCTCCTACCAGGTCCCTTCCTTGACACATGGGGATTACAATTCAAGATGAGATTTGGGCGGGGACACAAACCATATCAGACCCTGAGCCTACATTTTCAAATAAGCCCTACTCTGAAATTCCTGACAGACAGAAACTATGAGATAATGTATGTTGTTTTAAGCCACTGAGTTTTGGAGTAACTTTTTATGCAGTAACATAAAAAGTTATGCAGTAACATAACTAGTACAGATTTGGCTATCTGGAAGCGGGGTGCTATCAAGAGATCGAGACCATCCTGGCCAACATAGTGAAGCCCCGTCTCTACTAAAAATACAAAAATTAGCTGGGCATGGTGATGCACGCCTGTAGTCCCAGCTACTTGGGAGGCTGAGGTAGGAGAATCGCTTGAATCTGGGAGGCAGAGGTTGCAATGAGCCAAGATTGAGCCACTGTACTCCGACCTGGTGACAGAGCGAGACTCCGTCTCAAAAGAAAAAAAAAGGGATCTAAAAATGTGGGAGTGGCTTGGGAATTAGGCAGTTTTGCAAAAGCTGGAAGGACTTTGAAGAGAGTATCCATAAAAGGCTGAAATTTCTTGAAGAGACTTTTTGGAGAAGTCTGAGCTTTGAGGAGGCTACCAGTGTGGGGTTAAATAGGAGTAAGGAATATGTTATAGGAAAGTGAAGGAAGAGGGATCTTCGCTACGTAGTGGCAGAAAGTTTAGCTCCACTGTCACCTGAAATTATTTGGAAAGTAGAAAATGTACCAAATGAACTGGATGACCTAGCTAAAGTAACTTCCAGTGAAAACGTTGAAGGCGCTGCCTGGTTGCTTCTTGTTACTTATCGTAAAATGTGAAAGGACAGAGATATGCTTAAGGAAGAAATGTTAAACAAAAAGAAGTGCTGATTTTGGAGATTCCTAGATCCTCCAAGGGTAAACAATGCCAAAATTAAGAAATAGCCATGGAACAAAGGTAAAATCCAGGGTGCTCTCTGGAAAGCATGGTCTAAAAAATAAAATTGGAAGTATGACTGCAAAATCCTTTGTTAAAGCCTCAGAAAGATCCAAGGTCATGCCTCAAAGAGCTGTTCAGTCAAGCCACAGAGCTTTGAAGAAGCTTAAGGGCACTGTCCCTCAGTAGCCACAGCAGATGTCCAATGTTAGGAAGGACTTATCATAAAGATATTTTTGGACAAAGCTTTGGTGTAATGGGGAAAACCTTAATAAGAATCAGAGAACACTCACAAAGTTTTAAAGAGAATTGTATTTATGGAAACACTTCCAGCCTGAACTGAAAGGGACAGAGACAATACAAAATGACAACAGATCTTTGGATCTCCAAAATTCTACCAGCAGGAAGAAAGCTGAGAAAATCATGCACCTGGAAACACAGAGTATTTTTTGTGAAAAGGAAAGATGACCCAGAGGATGGAACCAAGAGCCCGGCGGGGAGAGCCAAGAGGTGCAGAGAATTATTCCCAGACTGAGTCCTAATCAAGGAACTTGCAACATATCCTTAGGTATATTTCAGAATTGTTTATGGAACAGCGACTCCTTTGTGCCTGTTTTCCCCTTTCCTTGTATAGTAACATCTGTAGAGGTTATTCTACACATTCCCACCATTGTATATTGGCTGTATCTGTGGCCGATATCTTTCTTTTTGTTTCACAGGTCCTCAGGTTGAAAGGAACTGTACTCCAGAAGCTTTACTTCAAAAACTACATCTGAGGAGCCTTACGTGCACCCAGACCTGGACCTGGAACTGGACCTGGACCTGATCTCAGTGATGAAAATCTAGACTTCAAACTGATAGTGTAACGGGATGAGACTTTTAGGAGCCTTGGGAGGAGTGAGTGTACTTTGCATGTAGGAGGAATATTAATAGTTGGTGGAAAGAGGGAGAACTGCAGTAGCTGTCAAATTTATCCACAAATTTTTTGCTACACCTTCCATTCAAAGGAAGACCCTATTTCCCCTCCTCTTGAGGGTGAGCTGCTTTTAATGTCTTGTTTCTAATGAATAGGATAAAGATATTCATTAGTGACTCGCTTCTAACAAATAGAATAAAGCAGAAGTGATTGTGACATTTCAGAGACTAGATCATAAAAAAGATAGTGCAGCTTCCTCTGTGCTCCCTCTCTAGTGGAGCACCCACTCTGGGGTTAAGTTAGTTGTCATGTCCTGATGGCATTCAAGTAACCTATGGAGAGGCCCACAATGTGAGGGGCTGAGGTCTCCTGCCAGCAGCCACATGACTGAGCCATCAGCGAAGTGGATCCTTCAGCTCCATGCAAGCCATCAGATGACTGCAGACAGTGGCAGATTTGATAGATGAGACTTCTTTCTAGGCAGGCTGGCCACCCTTTTCTTGAAAGATTCTGTGTGGTTTCCGGTAGCTCTCTGTGTGTGAGCAGGGAGGGAATGGCCAAACTTCTGCTGTCCTGGGCAGAGCACACCAACATATATCTACTTTCTATCTTTTCCAGGGGAAGGGTGGATTAACTAGCACAGGTCTTGTTTTAGAATGATGGCACCAAGCAAGGAAATTCTAGGAGGAGTTTTCAAGCTCCTCCTAGTGTGTGTGGGAGCCACCTAGTACATCTCATGACTCAGGACTTACATGAGTTGCTTCTAAGGCTAATAATGAGCTTGCAAGGTTAGAAGGGCTGTGTCTCCCTAAAGTTTGCTTTTAGACACACATGCACCAGCATTGTGCCTGTTCTAGGATAGGTTGTGTGCTTTGTGTTGGGTACCCTGCTATCACTGCTGAGAAATTTCTCAGTCCACTGGGAGAAGAAAATTGTTCATTTCCATGCTCACACTTCCTCTGCTCTCTCTGTCCTGATTGGTTAACCACGGTACTAGGGTGAGAAAGCTGAGACTAGTGGGGTTGCTAGAGCTAGTCTGTATTGACTTAGAAGAGCTGATTGTGAAATTTTCAGAAATTTTGCTTGCCAATTATTAGTCACAGCCATTATTAAAAACTAATGTATATGGCATGAAGCATATATGGCAAAATGTTAATGAATCTAACTGGTGTGTATATGGTTATTCAATGTGCTATTTTTTCCTATTTTCTGTATGTTTAAAAGTATATATTTATTTTTTAAAATTAAACAGGCAGCACTGAAACAAAAAAATTAATGTACATGAACTTACTATTAAATACATTACATTAAAACATAGATAGCAAATACTCAAAACCAATCACTTCCTAGTTATTTTACTACATTCTTATCTACACTTTTTTTTTTTTTTTTTGAGACAAAGTCTTTTTCTGTTGCCCAGGCTGGAGCGCATTGGTACGATCTCGGCTCGCTGCAGCCTCTGCCTCCTGGGTTCAAACAATTCTCCTGCCTCAGCCTCCCGAGTAGCTGGGATTACAGGCACGTGCCACCACACCTGGCTAATTTTTGTATTTTTAGTAGAGATGGGGTTTCGCCATGTTGACTAGGCTGGTATTGAACTCCTGACCTCAGGTGACTCACCCACCTCGGCCTCCCAAAGTGCCGGGATTACAGGTCTTATCTACACTCTTGAAGTTATTTTGTCCATTCTGTATGTATGGTAGAAATACTGAATATACATATAATGGTATGTTACTGTACCTCTCTGCTCAACTCTGCATTCATTAATACAACATTGATAGCTTGAAATCAGCCATTGTGGGAGTATTTGCACCATGGAAATCAACAAATGCTACAGGTCAGACTTTTTTTTTCTTAGGAGAGCTGGTTGTTAAGCATTTACCAGTACATCACTGGCTGGGACCCAAATGCTGATACAGGCAAGGGTGGACTTCATGGCATCTCACAACTTTTTAACCTGAATCTTGTTTCAAGAGACTCAGCTAGGTGATCTTCAAACTACAGCAAGTCTAAATGGATGAGATTAACATTCTCCTGCTGGAAGGACTCTGTGAAACCCTGCCTGCCCTTGCAGGTCAGGATAGGGACCATACAGAGCCATGGGTGCTGCCCATCATTCATGCATTCATGACTCAGAAGAACCCTGTCATGTACTTCACCTAGGGCAGTTTGGAGGTCAGATCAGTGGCTGTCCAGTCTGCCTCACCAGGCAAATAGGCATTCTAGAAAGAATTGTCTGAGAGGGATGGAGAGCAGCTGCTCCATACAGTAACCACAACGACACCATTAATCTCACCCTAGGGTCTTGAGCCTTTGCAAAGAAAGGTACCATTTCAAAGGCAGAGTCTTAAGTTTCAGGGGGTATCTCAATCTGAACTTGTGTGTAGGGCCGTCTAGCACTCAAATTTTCCTGTTGGCACTCTCATTATTTATGAAAAAGAAAACAAGTAGGACTTTGATTCAGTGGCAGGATGGGATCACTACCTACTCCTGCTCAATTGCATCCAGTTGTACAGTTCTAACAGATCCAGGAACTCACAGAATCTGAACTCAGTAGGTTATTTAGCTTTGTGTGCAAGAGGACTAGTGAAAGACAGCATTTCAAGCTGGACTGGGACAGTACATATATTTGGGGCTGTCCTGTTGCAGAGAGCACTAGATGATGATCAAAGGCTCAGGCTTCCCTTCTATGGTGTAGAGTTGTTGCTGGAAAGAGGCTTCCCAGCCAGGAACTACCACTTCCAAGCTCCATCGCACCTGTAGGCAGGATCATTTGACCAGTTCTTACCAGTACAACATGTAAACATGACGTGTATCATTTTAGGGCCAAAGTGATTGAGTAACGGGTGTGTGATTCTTCACACTTTCATGTGCTGCTGAAACACTAGGGTGACCTTAAAGCCACAAGACGGCAGAGCCATAAGATGGAAATAGCTGGATCCTTGAGTCACTTGGAGGAGAGTCACAGTCTCTCTAACAGACTGATGAGAGAAACTTATATTGTGCTAAACCACTAAGATGTAGTTGTTTGTTATAGCAATTAGTGTTATTTTGATAATACCTGTTCTCTGGCCTGTGCAATGCTCCAAGTAAATTCTAAGGCCATGTTATGATTATCCTCCTCAACCTCCTGAACCAAGGAGTGGTTGTCTATCTCATTCTCTAATTCTGTTTCATTTAGAATGAGCCCTTGATCTAAGTAATCCTGGTACCAACCAAAGACTAAGGGAAATCAGATACTGCCCCTCCCACCTTAGGAAATTATTCATTTGGTGATATTTTGAATCATATGCTCCATTTCAGGCTGCCAGGGAGCACACCTGTGCCAGCGCAGCCTTAAGAGGGTCCCCAGCAAAGGTACAATGAACCCAGGTGCCTAGGCCTTACTGCCACCCTGGAAGACAGCCTGACAATCAATCTGCTTGCTGAGGCTTTTGGTGGGGCTGTATCTGGCCCAGTGTTCTAAGGGACAAAAAATAAAATAAAAAAAAAAAATGCAGAACCAAGGATAGACCAGGGAAATCTCTGGGGTACAGTTACCCAAGACTTTGCAATACACTGTTATCCTTCCTTCTCAGGGCCACAATGCCACATTTGCTGACAGGTAGATGTCCTGACTAATGTAGTCCACTTTCTACGCTGCCACTTCAGTTATATTACCTGCTTCCCCATTGCCTGATGCCTACAGGAGCTGCTCCAGTTCATTGACTTGCACTGCCATGCTCTGTTGAATCAAAACCCCACCTATTTTGTGCCTTTCCCAGGGTCTCCAACTACCATTTGACCCATCTACTGCTTACCTCCGTCACATAAACGGTTACAGCAGCTAGCATTATTTTGATTGATACATGTTCACACATGAAGTGTGTTGAACCAGGCCCTCAAATAGTAGCCCTGACATTCTGCCTGCTGGGCCAGCAAGACTCTTGAGCCCTCTGCTCCTTGATGGCCAAGTTTGATGTCTTACACAGTTCTACCGGGAACCCCTAGCCATTTCAATAATGAAAGACACTGTTTCTACTACTTTCCTGTACCACCCAGTACTTGCAGGTCAGTGTCTTTGAGAACTGCAGGCTGCCTGATACCTTGCAGGATGCACCTCTAAAAACAAATAGTCATTGCTGAGATGTGGAGGGCAGAGAGCTGCTGTTGGCATGGAACCTGATGTGGTTTTCCTCCTGTTCCATGTTCTGCTCACCTTCCCCAAAGCAACCCTGATGCATATGAGAGGACCTGTTTCTGGCCCCATTCCAGATCTCTGAAACCGTTAGCCACCCTCACTGCTGCCTGAGCGCCACCACAGGAAGATGTAAGGGTTTCTCCAGCTCCTGGTAGGCAGTTGGCTCCCTACTCTCACACCATCACCCACTTCACCACTAACAACCACCGAGAGACCAGTCCAGAGAGGGAGGCTGAAATAAGAATTGATCATTCATTTAGTAGGCAAATATGTGACAGATGCTGTGCTAGGTTCCAGGGATATAACAGTGAACAAAACCAAGTCCTTCTCTCATGTAGCTGATGGTCCGGTGATGGAATACATCCAATAAACACATCACTAAATAAATTACATTCAATGGGCACAAGGGAGGACATTTTGCTAAGTGAAATAAGCCAGTCACGAAAAGACAAACAGCATGTGATGCTACTTATAAGAGGTATCCATAATAGTCAAACTCATAGAAGCAGAAAATAGAATGGTGCTTGCCAGGGTTTGGGGTGAGGGGGTAATATGGGAGTTGCTGTTCAATGAGCATGAAGTTTCAGTTATGAAAGATGAATAAGTTTTAGAGATCTGCTGTACAACCTAGTACCAATGGTTAACAATATGGTATTGTGCACTTCAAAATTTGTTTAGGGTAGATCTCATGGTAAGCATTCTTAATACATACACACACATATAACACACACACACACAAAAAAAAAAAAAAACAAAGGGACACAAGGAAACTTTGGGAGGTGTTGGATATGTCTATTACCTTGTTTGTAGTGATGGTATTGTGGGTGTTTGCATATGTGCAAACTCATCAAATTGTACACATGAAATGTTAGGTTGGTGCAATTCTTTGTATATTGATTATGCTTTAATAAAGCTGTTTTAAAAATAAAGCAGAGTAAGGGGATGGAGAATGACTGGAAGAGGGGTTGCTATTTTAGATAGAGTGGGCAGGGAAGTCTTCTCGGAGATGCTGACATTTGAATGAAGTCCTGAATGCAGTGAGGTAGCAACGCATGGGGCAAAAATGTTTCAAGAGAGGGGACAGCATGTGCTAAATGGCCTGAGATATGAATGAGCATGGTATGTTTGAGAAACAGGAAGAAGGCAGAGTTACCAGAGCCACCTTCTATTTATTTATTTATTTATTTATTTATTTATTTATTTATTTATTTATTT
>NW_012115333.1:3330403-3335371 GCF_000951035.1 Colobus angolensis palliatus | reverse complement strand
ATCTCCTAATCGATCCTTCCTTCTCCCTGCTTGTATCAATAACCTCACTTTTGTTTCTTAGGCCTAAGAGAAGCAATCAGAAGAGAAGTAGCTCATCTTCCCACAATCAGATCTGTCACTTTACCAGCATCTATTCTCATCCCCTCCACTGTTCCTCTTGATACAAAGGATACACTGACTATGCCCCAGCACTTACACCCTCCTGCCAATTCAAGGACTTTACTCCCATAAAAAACAAACAAACGAACAACAAAGAAACCCCTCTTTCTCTTGCAATCATAAGCATTTTCTTATCTGCTGGATCAGTCCCATCAGTTTAGCAATGTTTGTCTATACCCCATGCCCACCGCCAACTACTCCCAAATTCTCTGTTAACCTCTTTGGTGAAGCTCTGCAAAGAATTGGCTGTACCTTCTGGCTCCAATTCCTCATTTCTCATTTTTTTTTTTTTTTTTTTTTTTTTGGAGACGGAGTCTCGCTTTGTTGCCAAGGCTGGAGTACAGTGGCGCCATCTCGGCTCACTGCAAGCTCCACCTCCCGGGTTCACGCCATTCTCCTGCCTCAGCCTCCCGAGTAGCTGGGACTATAGGTGCCCGCCACCACACCCAGCTAATTTTTTGTATTTTTAGTAGAGATGGGGTTTCACCATGTTAGCCAGGATGGTCTCGATCCCCTGACCTCGTGATCCACCTGCCTCGGCCTCCCAAAGTGCTGGGATTACAGGTGTGAGCCACCGCACCCGGCCTCTCATTCTTTTTTTCAACCCTTTCCTCTCAAGTTTTTATTAAGGTTCCCAAGACTACCATCTTGCTAAATCTCATGAACTTGGAAACGTTTGACATAGTTCATTTGACTTTGTTCTCTTTGAGACACTTTTTTTTTTTTTTTTTTTTTGAGGCAGCCTCACTCTGTCACCCAGGCTGGAATGCAGTGGTGCAATCTCAGCTCACAGCAACCTCTGCCTCCTGGGTTCAAGAGATTCTCCTGCCTCAGCCTCCTGAGTAGCTCGGACTACAGGTGCACACCATGCTCAACTAATTTTTGTATTTTTAGTAGAGATGGGGTTTCACCATGTTGGCCAGGCTGGTCTTGAACTCCTGACCTCGGGTGATCCTCCCACCTTGGCCTTCCAAAGTGCTGGAATTACCGGCATGAACTACCATGCCCAGCCTTTGGAACACTTTTTTGGCTTGGCTTCTGGAAAACCACAGTCTCCTGGTTGCCCTCCCTTCTTACTGTCCACTCTTTCTCAGTCTCTTTGATTGCTCCAACTCCTGTTCCTCAACTCAAAATGTTAAGAGTGACCCAGAGTTTAGTCCCCAGAACTCTTCTGTTTACATTTACTTCCTGGATGAGCTCATCCAATCTCATGGCTTTAAATAACATCTATATACTCCAAAGTTATATCTCTAGCCCTGACCCCCTCCACTAAGCTCCAGATTTGTATATCTGACTATACATATGACATCTCCATTTGGATATCTAGTAGATGTCTCAAACTGTTTCAAAAAATAGCCTCTATTTCTCCTACCTTAAAACTGCTCCTTCCCCAGCCTGTCCCAATGGTCAGTGATACCACTATTTATCCAGTTTCTCAGATGAGAGGCATCTTTGAATTTTCTCTTTCCCTCAAACCCCAGATCCAATGCATCAGCAGCACCTATCAGCTCTACCTCTCACCATCTCCACTGCTATTTCCCTAGTACAAGCCACTATCACCTTTCACCAGGAAGACTGCAGTAGTTTCTTAACTGGGATCCCTGATTTCACTCCTAGCCCCACAAGGATTTTTCACAGATCAGCCAGAATGGTCTTCTAAAATTTTTGAACTTTACTATGTCACTCTTCTCGTTAGAACCCTTCATGTGATGGCTTCTTAACATTGTATTTAAAATAAAATCCAAATTTTCCCATGGCCCACAAAGCCCTGTGTAATCTGGCCTCGGCCTACTTCTCCAACTCTTTCTCCTCTCTCTTACCTTGGTCAGTCAGCTTTGTCTGGTTTTCCTTGAAAGGACCAAGCTCATTCCTGCCTCAGGGCCTTTGTACTTGGTGTTTCTTCTGCATGAAACAATCTTCCCTAAGATGTTCCCATGACTTCACTTAATTTGGGTCTCTGATCAAACACCACTTTTTCAGAGGAGTCTTCTCTAATCACTAAATCTGAAGTAGCTGCCCTGCCATCAATCTCAATCCCCTTGTCCTGTTTTATTTTTCTTCACAGAACTCACCATATATAACTTCATGTATTTGTTAATTTGCCTACTTGTTTTGTCCCTCTTCTCCAATGGAATTTAAGCTCCTGAGGGCAGAGATACCATCTGGCTTGTTAACAACTATATTGCTAACACCTGGAGCAGTGCTGACACACAGAAGGTACTCATTTGTTGAATGGCTGAATAAATTCCACTGTTTTCTGCCTTCATCCCTCAGTCTGCACACATCCACCTATCTTTCACCATTCCTCACTAGGCCCAGTCCACCTAGACCCCTGCACACACCACACCCTCAGGAATTGAAAGCCTAAGTATATGGTTACAGGAGATTCTGGACTTCCAGGCCCATCCAATGGACTCCAGCAGGAGGTTTATGGGCCAGAGGGATACTCATAAGAGCCCAAGTCTTCCCTTAAGTACCTCTCAGAAGCCTTGCAAACTCCCATGGAGCCAATCCAGCTGCAGCCTCAGCTTGCCTAGCAAAAGCCTGAGGCTAGAGGAATGAGTGTATTTAAGTGAACTTTGCTTATTTTCTATACTACATCTCATTCCAGAAGGGATTTGAGCTGAGTGGCTTACTTAAACACTGGGTTCAAGTCTGTAATTTCAGCACTTTGGGAGGCCGAGGCAGAAGGATTGCTTGAGCCCAAGAGTTCAAAATCAGCCTGAGCAACATAGTGAGACCCTGTCTTTACAATAAAAATAAAAATTAGAAAATCAGCCGGCATGGTGCCCATGCCTGTAGTAGTCCCAGCTACTTGGGAGGCTGAAGCAGGAGGATCAGTTGAGCCCAGGATGTCGAGGCTGCAGTAAGCTATGATCACATCACTGCACTCCAGCCTGGAGGAACAGAGCGAGACTCTGTCAAAACACAAACAAACAAACAAACAAACAAACCCCTCTCATATCTATTCTAACAACACATCCTATGCAACACATAAAAGGGGCACATTAGCACATATTCACCACTGACAGTGTTAGCTCTGCACCATACTCCTCAATTTGCTCATAGTTGATATCATCCCATTCCTCACCTTTCTGGCTTTCCAATGCTTTCATTTTTGTCCTTGTCTAGTCCTTGTCTACATTTCAGACTTATTTTTTTTTTTCCTGGCAATGACACTGACTCTTCTATGTTTGTGATTATCCGCTTTAGCTGCACCACCACTGTGGATTTTTTGTTTTTTGTAGAGATGGGGTCTCACCATGTTGCCTAGGCTGATCTTGAATTCCTTGCCTCAAGTGATACTCCCGCCTTGGCCTTCCAAAGGGCTGAGATTATGGGTGTGAGCCACTGCACCTGGCCCTTCTCAGGACATTTTGGAAAATGCCTCCGCTGGACTCACCCTGACTCCAAATGAGGTAATATATGGTCAACCCATAGCCTTGGGGAAATTTGGGGACCCCTTTTCTCTCAGACTTGAAAGAAATCTCCACCATTTCCAAATCCATGAATATGTGGGAAAGAAAGTCTTACTGGCTGCAGGAGAGGAGTAAAACAGTTCACAGACACCTTGATGTTTACTGGTAACTGCGTGAATAGAGTTAGAAGGAAATGGGATGATGGTTAGTTTCAACTCCTAGATCAGGAGTTTGAGATCTCAGGCTGTGAAGATCCCAGCCAGAGTTCTCCTACTTCACAACATGTACTGGCATTACAGTGGCCCCAAGACTACACTTATTGGGTGAATGGGATGAAACCTGATGATTCCTTTTTCTTCTCTTGGGTTTTCTGTTTTGATGATGCTCGCTCTCCAATTATAGTATTTGCTTTTAAATAGCTATGGGGAACTGTGAACTTCAGTTTCCTTGTTTGTAAAATATAAATTATAATCTCTATTTCTGAGAGTTGTGAGGAGTAAATGAGAATACATGTAAAGTACTGAGAACATTGCCGAGGAAATAGTAGCTCATTAAAGTATCTCTCATCTCTTCTAGTTGACCTGCAGTCAACCTCTGTTTCAGCCTTTTGCTATAGGTTCTTGGGGCTTACACACAATTCTCAAACTCAAAGGAAACTCTGAAATTACTATGTCCCTTGACAATAAACAACAGGGACAGAGGTTGGCGACAGTGATTCATAGATTTGGTCCCTTCCAATTTGAAGAAAAGTGGAAACTTCGGTCCTCAATCCTGCACTGTCATGCTTTTTAAGGGCTGATGTCTTGTGAGCCATGCTCAAAGCAGAGATATAAGGCAAGGATGAGAGACGAAGTGAGAAACAGAGAGAAAAAATAAGAAGAGATCACCTACTGGCTAGGCCAGCCAACCTCATGGGGATTAGGCCAGACCAATCACAATGCAAGAATCAGCTGGCATCTCACTGGAAAGAGAGTAGGAGAGCATACACAGGTGTGACAGAAGCAGCATGAACAACAAAGGGACACAAGAATAAAGTAATTAAACATGTTTAAAAGCATGATATCATATAATGACAATAGTTAGTCACCATTAAAGAATTCCAATGTAACCAACTTATCATTTTGAAAACTGGAAACTAAATGTAAAGATATAAGCATTTATCCTGTTTTTCCTAATATAGAAAAGCTGATCAAATAATAAATGTGGGGAAATTTCTTCTTATTCTAGCTAAGAAATGAATAAGTAATGATAGAATTAGAATATAACCATTCTAATGTAATCCCTAATTATTAGTGAATTTAATATTAAGTATTATTAGTTTATAACATTACAAGACACTAGACATTATATATGCCTCCTGTTGAAGAACCTAACACTACCAACAAAGTAT
>NW_012115333.1:3321305-3328873 GCF_000951035.1 Colobus angolensis palliatus | reverse complement strand
AGGATAGTTGATGATATTAAAATTGTTCATTATTTTTGAGACAAGGTTTCACTCTGTCACCCAGGCTGGAGTGCAGTGGCATGATCATGGTTCACTGCATCCTCAACTTCCCAGGCTCAAGTGATCTTCCCACCTCAGCCTCCTGAGTAGCTGGAACCACAGGTGTGCACCACCATGCCCAGCTAATTTTTTGATTAGCCACGATGTTGCCCAGGCTGGTCTTGACTCCTGACTGCAAGAAGTCCTCCGACCCGGGCTCCCAAAGTGCTGCTGCGATTACAGATGTGAGACACTGCACCTGGCCAAATTGTCCATTTTTGAGATATGATAATGGTATTATGATTTTAAAATCTTAAAGTATGTTAGTCTGTTCTCACACTGCTATAAAGAAATACCTGAGACTGAGTAATTTCTAAAGAAAAGAGGTTTAATTGGCTCACGGTTCTACAGGCCATACAGTAGGCATGGTGGCATCATCTTCTGGAGAGGCCTCAGGGAACCTACAATCACGGCAGAAGGCAAAGTGGGAGCAGGCAATTCACATAGGGAGCAGGAGGAAGAGGGGGGTGGAAGTGCTACACACATTTAAACAACCAGATCTCATGAGAACTCACTCACTATTGTGAGGAGAGTATCAAGAGGGAAGTCTGCCCTCATGATCCAATCACCTTCCACCAGGCCCCACCTCCAACACTGAGGATTACAATTCGACATGAGATTTGGGTGGGGACACAGATCCAAACCATGTCATAAAGTATGAATGGAATTCTGTGATGTTTGGAATTTGCTTTAAAGTAATCCAGAGTAGAGGATGGGGGCATAGAACATGGTCAAGAAAATTGGGCATGAGTTGATCATTGTTAAAGCTGGGTAATCGTTACATGGAGATTCATTACACAATTATGTATTTTGTTTATGTTTAAAACTTTCCATAATACAAAATTCAAAGAGTTAGGACAGTTTACTTTGGGAAGTGAGAGCTCTCACTAACATCATGAGTTGCCTTGGTTAGCATCCTGATATGGTTTTGCTGTGTTCCCACCCAAATCTCATCTTGAATTGTAGCTTCCATAATCCCCATGTGTCGTGGGAGGTAATTGAATCATGAGGGTGGTTACCCTCATGCTGTTCTCGTGGTAGTGAGTGAGTTCTCACAAGATTTGATGGTTTTATGCGGGGCTTCCTCCCGCCTTCACCCTCTTTCTTCTCTCTCCTGCCACCCTGTGAAGAAGGACATGTTGGCTTCTCCTTCTGCCATTATTGTAAGTTTCTTGAGGCCTCCCAGCCAGGCAGAACTGTGAGTCAGTTAAATCTCGTTTCTTAATAAATTACCCAATCTCAGGTATGTCCTTATAGCAGCGTGAGAATGGACTAACGCACACTCAGACGTAATTATGGGGTGAGGAAAGTGGGATGAATTTACTAATTTCTATATGACTCTGGTACTTGAATGAGCAGCCCTGGTAGGGTTGATGGTACCATATGACTATTTCTGGCCAAAGATTTATGAATGGAAGTGGCATCTATTACTTTTAAGCCAGAGAACTGAGAACCTATAAGACTCTCTTTCCTTCTTTCATGGCAACGAGCATCATTTGAAATAATGGGGCCGGACACAGTGACTTACGCCTGTAATCCCAGCACTTTGCAAGGCCGAGGTGGGCAGATAACTTGAGGTCAGGAGTTTGAGACCAGCCTAGCCAACAAGGTGAAACCCCATCTCTACTAAAAACACAAAAGTTAGCCAGGTGTGGTGGCAGGTGCCTGTAGTCCCAGCTACTCGGGAGGCTGAGGCAGGAAAATTGCTTGAACCTGGGAGGTGGAGGTTTCAGTGAGCTGAGATCATACCACTGCACTCCAACCCGGGCAACAGAGTGAGACTCCATCTCCACAAAAAGAAATAATGGTTGCTTCCTCAGACTGGGTCTCTGAGTGACTAGGAAGAATAGCAAACAAAAAGAACAAATAGCAGGTCTCAAATGAGAAAGCTAAACAAATGGGGAGAGAAAGAGAGATTAAGAACTCAAGAACAAAGAGTGTAGCTTTTATGACATTCAAATTCATACACTCAGAGATTCAGTTATATAGTAAATTGATAAAGCAAGAACAGAATGCTGCAACAAAAGAGTAATCATGGATAAGAAAGATTTCTTAGAAATTAAAAAATAATTGCATAAACATTTATTGTTTTATGCTTTAAATGTATTACCTACATTATAAATTTATAATACGAAGTCAAGGAACATGAAGCAAAACCAGAAAAAGCTAAAAAATAAGAGAAAAGTTGAGACATGGAGAATCAGTCCAACTTTGGTTTAGTAGTTTTTCTTAAAAAGATGGCAGATAAAATGGAAATGAGGCAATAACTTTTTAAAGAAAGAAATTTCTCAGAAGTGAAGAAAGACATGACTATTTAAATTGAAAGTGCTCTTCAATTCAGAATAAGTTAAATAAAAACAAGATCAACACTTACTCCTGAAAGAAAATTATAGGCCCAGATAATTTTGAGTTCTATCAAATATTTAAGAAACATAATATAAAGGATAACACCAGAGAAGGTGAAGCAAGATGGTGGAACAGAAGGCTACATCATTTATTCCCCTCACTGAAACAACTTTTGACAACTATCTGCACACAGTAAAGCACTATCATAAAAACCAACAATCAGGTGAGCACTCACAGTACCTGGTTTTAGCTACATATTGTGGAAAGTGGCATTGAGGAGAGCAGGAGAAACAGTCTTAAGTCACTGACACTACCCCTCCCTCATCCCCTGGCAGTAGAGAGAGAATCTGTGCACTTGTGGGAGGAAGAGCACAGTGACTTGGGGACTTTACATTGAACTTAGTGCTGCCCTGTCACAGCAGAGAATAAAACCGTGCCGGGCTCAGCCAGCAACCATGCATGGAGGGAGCATTTGGACCTGCCCTAATCAGAGGGGAATCACCGAATCCAGTGGTGGAAACTTGAGTTTCTCCAAAGCCTTGCAACTGCAGACTGAAGTGCTCTGGGGTCCTAGGTAAACTTGAATGGCAGTCTAGGGCACAAGGACTGCAATTCCTAATGATAGGCTGGGCTTAGAGCTGGTGAACTAGGGTGGCACATGACCTAGAGAGACAACACCCAAGTATCTAAAGGAGTGCTTATGCCCCTCCTACCCCAACCACAGGCAGTGCAGCTTGTAGCAAGGAAAGTGACTCCTTCCTTTTGCTTAAGGATGGGAGAGTAAAGAGTAAAAATGACTTTGTCTTGCATCTTGGATACCAGCTCAGCTACAGTAGGATAGGGCACTGGACAGAGTCATGAGGCACCCATTCCAGGTCCTAGCTCCCGGACGAAAATTCTAGTCACACTGTAGACCAAAAGAAATCCCACTGCCTTAAACAGAAGGATCCGGTCCTGGCATGATTAATCACCTGCTGACTAAAGAGCTCTCGGGCCCTGAATAACCAGCAGTGATAACCGGGCAGTACTCCATGGGCCTTGAGCTCTGAGATGTGCTGGCTTCTGGGGTGATTCAGCACATTCCCAGCTGTGGTGGCTACCATGAAAGACTACTTCTGTTTGAGAAAAGCAGAGAGAAAAATAAAGGTGACTTTACCTTGCACCCTAGGTACTAACTTGGCCACAGTGGGGTCGAGGAACAAGCAGGCTCTTGGGGACCCTGAGTCCAGGCCTAGGCCTTAGACAACATTTCTGAACTTGCCCTGGACAAGAGGGGAGCCCACTGCCATAAAAGGTGAATCCCAGACTTGGCAGCATTCACCGCAAGCTTATAGAAGAGCCCTTGGGCTCTAAGCAAATATCGGTGGTGGCCTGGCAGAACCACCCATGGAGCAGCGGTGGTGGTGGCCATGGGAAGAGACTCCTCTGCTGGTGGAAAGGGGAAGAAAGAGCAGGAAGGACTTTGTATTGTGGCTTGAGTGCCAGCTTAGTTGCAGTAAAATAGAACATCAGGTAAATTGCTAATGTTTTTGACTCTGATCCCTGGCTCCCAGACAGTATCTCTGGACATACCTGGGGTCTGGGGGGATCTCATCACCTGAAAGGGAAGGGCCTTGGGCAAGGCCCAGTGCTGTGCTGGCTTCAGGTCTGACCCAGTGCAGTCTCAGTGGTAGTGGCCACAGGAGTGCTTGCATCACCACTCCCCCAGTTCCAGGTGGCTCAGCACAGAGAAAGAGAGAGAGAGAGATACTCCCTTTGTTTGAGAGAAAGTAAGGGAAAAACCAAGAGTCTCTGGCCAGTAATCCAGAGAATTCTTCCAGATCAAATTCAAGACCACCAAGGCGGTACCTCTATGAGTTTGCAAAAGCTACAGTGCTATTGGGCTTGGGGCCCAAGTCCCTTTGAATACCTGGAAAGCCTTTCCAAGAAGGCCAGGCACAAACAATGCCAGACTGTGAAGAGTACAATAAATACCTAGCTCTTCAATACCCAGACATCAGTGAATATCTACAAGCATCAACACCATCCAGGAAAACATGACCTCACCAAATAAACTAAGGAACAAGGAGCCAATCCTGGAGAAACAGAGATATGTGACCTTTCAGACAGAAAATTCAAATTAGCTGTTTTGAGGAAACTCAAAGAAATTCATGATAACACAGAGAAGGAATTCAGAATTCTATCAGATAAATTTAACCAAGAGGTTGAAATAATTATAAGAATCAAGAAGAAATTCTAGAGTTGAAAAACACAATTGATATTCTGAAGAATGCATCAGAATCTCTTAATAGCAGAATTGATCAAGCAGAAGAATTAGCAAGATTTCTGCTTACAAATGTATGTAAAAAGTAAATAATAATAAAGAATTAGTGAGCTTGAAGACAGGCTATTTGAAAATACACAGTCAGAGGAGACAAAAGAAAAAAGAATAAAAGTCAAGGAAGGATGCCTGCAAGATCTAGAAAGTAGCATCAAAGGGGCAAATCTAAGAGTTATAGGCCTTAAGAAGGAGGTAGAGAAAGAAATAGGAATTGAAAGTTTACTCAACAGGACAATAACAGAGAACTTCCCAAACCTAGAAAGAGATATTAATACTTAAGTACAAAAAGGTTATAGAACACCAAGCAGATTTAACCCAAAGAAGACTACCTCAAGGCATTTAATTATCAAATTCCCAAACATCAAGGATAAAGAAAGGATCATAAAAGCAGCAAGAGAAAGGAAACAAATAATGTGCAATGAAGCTCCAATACATCTGGCAGCAGACTTTTCAGTGGACACCTTACAGATCAGGAGAGAGAGGCACGACATATTTAAAGTGCTGAAGGAAAGAAAAACTTTTACCCTAGAATAGTATATCTGGCAAACATATGCCTTAAGCATGAAGAAGGAATAAAGACTTTCCCATACAAAAAAAATCTGAGAAATTTCATCAACACCAGACCTGTCCCACAATAAATCCTAAAGGGAGTACTTCAATCTGAAAGAAAAGGATGCTCATGAGCAAGAAGAAATCATCTGAAAGTACATAACTTATTGGTAATACTAAGCACACAAAATAACACAGAAGAGCATAACACTATAATTGTGGTGTGTAAACTACACAACATAAGTGGGAAGACTAAACAATGAGCCAATCAGAAATAATAACTACAACATTTTTTAAAGAAGTAGACAGTATAAGTCCAGGTGTGGTGGCTCACGCCTGTAATCCCAGCACTTTGGAAGGCCAAGGCAGGCAGATCATGAGGTTAGAAGTTCAAGACCAGCCTGGCCAACATGGTGAAACCCTGTCTCTCCTAAAAATACAAAAATTAGCCAGGCATGGTGGCACATGCCTATAATCCCAGTTACTGGGGAGGCTGAGGCAAAAGAATCGCTTGAACCCAAGAAGCAAAGGTTGCAGTGAACCAAGATCATGCCACTGCACTCAAGCCTGGTTGATAGAGCAAGACTCTGTCTCAAAAAAAAAAAAAAAAAAAAAAAAGTACAATAATACATAGGAACAACAAAAAGTTTAAAAGTGGGGGAACAAAGACTTTTTATTAGTTTTCCTTTTGCATGTTTTTTAGGCAATCAGTGTTAATTTGTCATCAGTTTAAAACAATGGGTTTTAAGTAGTGTTTGCAAGCCTCGGGGTAATGTCAAATTGAAAAACATACAATGGATACACAAAAAATAAAAAGCAAAAGAAATTAAAGCACACCAACAGAGAAAATCACCTTCACTAAAAGGAAAACAGTAAGGAAAGAAAGAAGGAAGAGAAAACAACAAAACAACCACGAAACAAACAAGAAAATGGCAGGAGTAACTGCTTATTTATCAATAATAACATCGAATGAATGGAAGTGAACTAAACTATTCAATCAAAAGACATAGAGTGGCCAAATGGATGAAAAAAAGATCCAATGGCCTGCTGTCTACAAGAAACACAGATCACCTATAAAGACACACATAGACTGAAAATAAAAGGATAGAAAAAGACAGCCCATGCCGAAGGAAACCAAAAAGGTGCAGAAGTAGCTATACTTACATTAGAAAATAGATTTCAAGACAAGAATTGTAAGAAGAAACAAAGAAGATCATTATGTAATGATAAAGGGGTTGATTCAACAAGATGATATAATGATGGTGTATATATTACACAATGATCTTCTTTGTTTCTTCTTACAATTCTTGTCTTGAAATCCATTTTGTCTGATATAAGGGTAGCTACTTCTGCACCTTTTTGGTTTTCTTTGGCATGGAATATATCTTTCCATCCCTTTATTTTATTATACACACACACACACACACACACACACACACACACACACACACACACACACATATATATATATCCAAAGCTGGAACACACAGCTATATAAAGCAAATATTATTAGAGCTAAGGAGACAGGCCTGAATACAAAAATAGCTGGAGACTTCAACACCATATTTTCAGCATTGGACAGCTCTTCCAGACAGATAATCAACAAAGAAACACCAGAAAATCTGCACTATGCAACAAATGGGCCTAATAGATATTTACAGAGCATTTCATCCATGGCTGCAGAATACACATTCTTTTCCTCAACACACGGATCATTTTCAAGAATAGACCATATGTTAGGTCACAAGTCTTAACATATTCAAAAAATTGAAATAACATCAAGCATCTTCTCTGACCACAATGGAATAAAACTAGAAATCAATAACAAGAGGAATTTTGGAAAATATGCAAATACGTGGAAATTAAACAATATGCTCCTGAGTGACCAGTGGGTCAATAAAGAAATTAAGAAGAATATTGAAAAATTTCTTGAAACAAATTACAACAGAAAGACAACATACCAAAACCTATGGCATACAGCAAAAGCCATACTAAGAGGGAAATGTATAGCTGCAAGCACCTACATCATAAAAGAAAAACTTCAAATAAATAACCTAATAATGCATCTTAAAAAACTAGAAAAGCGGGGGCGGAGCAAGATGGCCAAATAGGAACAGCTCCAGTCTCCAACTCCCAGTGCGAAGGACACAGAAGACCGGTGATTTCTGCATTTTCAACTGAGGTACTGGGGTCATCTCACTAGTGAGTGCTGGACAATCGGTGCTGGTCAGCTGTTGCAGCCCGACCAGCGAGA
>NW_012115333.1:3309009-3310315 GCF_000951035.1 Colobus angolensis palliatus | reverse complement strand
CTCGCAAAAAAAAAAAAAAAAAAAAAGAAATAATAAAGATCAGAGCAGAAATAAATGAATTTGAAAGGAATAAAACAATACAAAACAATACAAAAGCTCATGAAACAAAAGTTGTTTTTTTGAAAAGATAAACAAAATTGGCAAATTTTAGCCAGACTTAGAAAAAAAGAGGGAAGACAAAAATAAATGAAATCAGAGATGAAAAAAGAGACATTGAAGCTGATACTGCAGAAATTCAAGGGATTAATAGTGGCTGCTATGGGTAACTACATGCCAACAAATTGGAAAATCTAAAAGAAATGGACAAATTCCTACACACATACAACCTACCGAGAGTGAACCAGGAAGAAATCCCAAACCTGAACAAATCAATAACAAGTAACAAGATCAAAGCAGAAATAAAACGTCTCCCAGTAAAGAAAAGCCCAGGACCTGTCACCTTCACTGCTGATTCTACCAAATATTCAAAGAACTAATACCAATGCTACCTAAAGTATTATAAGAAATAGAGGAGGAGGGAATACTTCCAAACTCATCCTACGAGGCCAGTATTACCCTGATACCAAAACCAAATACACGTCAAAAAAGGAACACTACAATCCAATATCGCCCATGAATATTGATGCAAAAATCCTCAAGAAAATAGTAGCAAGTTGAATTCAACAATACATTAAAAAGATCATTCATCATGACCAAGTGGGATTTATCCCTGGAATTCAAGGATTATTCAGCATATGCAGATCAATCAATATGATACATTATATCAACAAAATGAAGAGGAAATACCATATGATCATTTCAATTGATGCTGAAAAGCATTTGATAAAATTTAACACTCCTTCATGATAAAAATACTCAGAAAACTGGGAGTGGAAAGAACATACCTCAACATAATAAAAGCCATGTATGACAGACTAACATATGACACATAATATGATACTGAATGGGGAGAAATGGAAAGCCTTTCCTGTAAGATCTGGAACATGACAAGGATGCCCACTTTCACCACTGTTACTCAACATGGTACTGGAAGTCTTAGCTAGAGCAATCAATCAAGAGAAGGAATGAAAGGGCATCTGAATTGGAAAGAAAATCATCTGAATAAGTCAAATGATTTGTTTGCAGATGATATGATCTTATATTTGAAAAAACTGAAAGACTCAACAAGAAAACTATTAAAACTGATAAACAAACTTCACAAAGTTGCAAGATACAAAATCAACATGCAGAAATCAGTAGCATTTCTTTTCTTCTTTCCTTCCTTCCTTCCTTCCTTCCTTCCTTCCTTCCTTCCTTCCTTCCTTCC
>NW_012115333.1:3288024-3308784 GCF_000951035.1 Colobus angolensis palliatus | reverse complement strand
ATTCTCATGCCTCAACCTCACAAGTAGCTGGGACTACAGGCATGGACCACCACACCCAGCTAATTTTTGTATTTTCAGTAGAGACCAGGTTTCTCTGTGTTGGCCAGGATGGTCTCGAACTCCTGGCCTCAAATGACCCACCTGTCTCGGCCTTCCAAACTGCTGGGATTACAGGCATGAGCCACCGTGCTTGGCCTAAAATTCAGCAGCATTTCTATATGACAGCAGTGAACAATCTGAAAAGAAATTTAAAAACTTAATCCCATTTACAATAGCCACAATAAAATAAAATATATAGGAATAACTTAACCAAAGAAGTAAAATATCTACAATGAAAACTGTAAAACACAAATGAAAGAAATTGAATAAGTCACCAAAAATGGAAAGATATTCTATTTTTGTGGATTGGAAGAATCAATATTGTTAAAATCTCCCTACTACCCAAAGCAATCTACAGATTCAATGCAATCCCTATTAAAATGTCAATGATATTCTTCACAGACATGCAAAAAACAATCGCAAAAATTTATATGGAACCACAAAAGACCCATATAGCCAAAGCTATCCTGAGCAAGAAGAATAGAATTGGAGGAACCTGACTTCAAATTATACTACAGAGCTATAAGTAACCCAAACAGCATAGTACTGGCATTAAAAAAGACACACAGACCAATGGAACAGAATAAAGAACCCAGAAACAAATCTACACACCTACAGCGAGCTCATTTTTGACAAAAGTCCCAAGAACATACATTGGGGAAAAGAAAATCTCTTCAATAAATGGTGCTGGGAAAACTGGATATCCATTTGCAGAAGAATGAAATTAGACTCCTACCTCTCACCATATACAAAAATCAAATCAAAATGGATTAAAGACCTCAAAACATAAAACTACTAGAGGAAAACATTGGGGAAACTCTTCACAACATTGGTCTGGACAAGAATTTGTTGAGTAATACCCCATAAGCACAGGCAACCGAAGCAAAAATGGAAAAATGGGGTCACACCAAGTTAAAAACTTCTGCACAGCCAAGGAAACAATCAATAAAGTGAAGAGACAACCCACAGAACGGGAGAAAATATTTGCAAACTATGTATCTGATAAGGGATTAATAAACAAAATATAGACATGTTCAAGCAATTCTATAGGAAAAAACAATAATACGATTAAAAACTGGGCAAAAGATTTGGATAGACATTTTTCAAAAGAAGACCTACAAATGGCAAACAGACATATATAAAGGTGCTCTACATCATTGATCATCAAGGAAATGCAAATCAAAACTATTTGTTGCAGCAGTGTTCACAATAGCCAACATTTGGAAGCAACCTAAGTGTTCATTAACAGATGAATGAAGAAAGAAAATGTGCTACTTATACACAATGGAGTACCATTCAGTCCTAAAATGAATGACATCTAGTCATTTGCAACAACATTGATGGAACTGGAGGTTATTATGCTAAGTGAAATAAGCACAGCACAGAAAGAGAAACATTGCATATTCTCACTTATTTGTGAGATCTAAAAATCAAAACAATTGAACTCATGGACATAGAGAGTAGAGGGATGGTTACCAGAGGCTGGGGAGGGTGGTGGGGGGTTTTGGGGGAGGTGGGAATGGTTAATGGGTAAAAAGTAAAGTAGTTAGAATGAATAAGACCTAGTATTTGATAGCACAGCAGGTGACTACAGTCAATAATAATTTAATTGTACATTTTAAAATAAGTATAAGACTATAATTGGATTGTATATAACACAAAGGATAAATGCTTGAGGTGATGGATACACCATTTTTATGATGTGATCATTACACATTGCATGTCTGCACCGAAATATCTCAAATACACCATAAATATATACACCCACTATCCACCCACAAAAATTAAAAAATAAAAAATTTTAAAAAGAAAAATAGAAAGAATAACACCAAATTTACACAAACCCAGCTTTCCTGGATCTCTAGCTTACAGACAACTGATTGTAGAATTTCTCAACCTCCATAACCGTGTGAGCCAATTCCTTATAATAAATCTCATTATATATCCCAGTGTCTGTGTTTCTTTGGAGAACTCGGACTAATATATATGCCAAGAAATTAGATAAATTTCTAGAAACACATAAACTACCAAAAATGAGTCAAAAAGAAGTAGAAAATTTGAACAGACTTATAACAAGCATAGAGACTGTGTTAGTAATTTAAAAAAATCAAATTCCTAACTCATTGTAGGAGGCCAGTATTATCTCTATAACAAAGACAGACAAGAGCAATCACCAGAAGAGTGCTACAGACCAATATTCTTTGAATATTGGTGCAAAAATACTCAATGAAATTTTTAGCCAACTGAATACAACAGCATGTTAAAAGCACCATATGCCAAAATGAATTAAGAAGCATATAAAAAGAAATAAACAGCAAGACCAAGTGAAGTTTATACCAGAAATGCAAGGCTGATTCAACATATAAGCATGAATCAATGCAATACACCATATTAATAGAATAAGGGAGAAAACCCACATGACCATCTCAATAGACACTGAAAAAGCATTTGATTAAATCCAACAGCCATTCATGATACAAACTCTCAACAAACTAGGAATAGAATATAAGTTTGCTGCCCAGATACGAGTATCTGCAAAACAAAACAAAACAAAACAAAAAAGCATAGCTAACATGATACCTAATAGTAAAAGCCTGAGTACTTACTTACCCTCATGTTCAGGAACTAGATGAGGATGTCCACTTTCATCACTCCTGTTCAACTTCTATTCAACACTGTAATGGAGATTTCCTAGACAAGAAAAAGAAGTAAATAGCATCCAGATCGGAAAGAAAGAGGTAAACCTATCTCTATTTGCGGATGGCATAATCTTACACAGAAAATTCATAAAGGATACACACACACACACACACACACACACACACCTATAACAGCTAACAACTAAGTTCAGCAAAGTTGCAAATACTAAATCAATATAAAAATTAGTTGTATTTCTATACACTAGCAAGAACAATCAAAATGAAATTTAGCAAACAATTCCAGAGGAAGTGACATTAGGAAGAGAGTGGAAAAGGAAGCCCTAAACTGTCCTTTCTTGCACAGAGACATCAATTCAACAACAATTCTTTATGAGAAATACAGAAACCATTTAAGAAGCTCCTGCACCCCACGTGAGCATGACATCAGCTGCATCAAAGTCAGTTAGGATATCTGGGGCACTCGCTCACCCTGTTCTTTCGCCTTTCTCAGCGTGGAATAATCAGGAGAGAACTCCCAGCTTCTGGCTTCCCTATGGAGGGGAAAACAGAAGGCTGAATCATACATCCAATGTTCAGACAAAGCTGATGGTTAACATTAGCATGCACCCCCTCACCATGTTCTCTCCCCCTGGTGCAGAGTGGAACCAGTGGGAGAAAACTTCCAATCCCTGGCTTCTCCATGGAAAGATAAAGAGTTGGTGGGTGTGTCAAACATTCCAGCTTTTTCAGGGGCTGTATGAGGAGCTGGTTTCTATCTTGCCTGTCTCAGAATGCTGACTGAATGCAAAATATTCTAGACACCTGGGGGCATGTGAGAACAAAAGAGAGGAGGGTGTCTGGCTGCTACTCTAAAGGACCTGTGGTACAGCAGACAGAGGCCGATTCAACTCAGTGGCCTTTCCTTCATGGGTACATGGAAGAGTGAGTGGAGTGGTGCATGTGTTTAATGTTCAAGATTTTCAGGAGTCTGGCTGAGGGACTGGTTACTGTCTCACCAACTCAGAGCACTGACATAATCCAGCATACATGTTTCTAGAAACATGGGGACGACTGAGGATAAAAAAGAATTGGATGCTTTGTGGCAGCTCCAGAGAATCTGCAGTACCACACACAGACACTAGGGGAAGCAAAAGATTATGAGCCCCTAAAAAATAAACCAGAATATTCCTCAGGTTGGTAATTTACATACACAAATTCAGAGAAGATATATCCGCAGAAAATATTTGAGAGACCTCCAGAATCTCTGGCCAGATTGATTGATGAAGGTCTTTTTCCATACAAGAGTGTAAAGACCAATAGAGATAGCTATTTTTTTCAAATGCACAGAAAACAGCATCAATTTATAAGCCACACAACAAAACAGGGTAATATAACTCAATTAAAGGAACAAAATAAATCTCCAGAAACCAACTCTAAAGATATTAAGATAGCTTCCTTTCCAACTTAGACCCAGCAGAATGGCTCCCGCAAAGAAGGATGAGGACAAGAAAAAGAGCCATTCTGCCATCAACAAGGTGGTAACCCAAGAGTACACTATCAACATTCACAAGCGCATCCATGCAGTGGGCTTCAAGAAGCGTGACCCTCGGGCACTCAAAGAAATTCGGAAATTTGCCATGAAGGAGATGGGAATTCCAGATGTGCGTATTGATACCAGGCTCAACAAAGCTGTCTGGGCCAGAGGAATAAGGAATGTCCCATACCCTACCCATGTGCGGTTGTCCAGAAAACATAATAAGGATGAAGATTCACCAAATAAGCTCTACACTTTGGTTACCTATGTACCTGTTACCACTTTCGAAAATCTACAGTCAATGCAGATGAAAACTAAATCACTGATCATCAAAAACATCAAATAAAGTTATAAAATTGAAAAAAAAGAAATTAAGATAAATGAACAACCTGACAAAGAATTCAAAACAGCTGTTACAAAGATGCTCAGTGAACTCAGGAAAACTGTGCATAAACAAAATGAAAATATCAACAAAAAATAGAACATATAAAAAAAGAACAAAACAGATTTTTTTTTTTTGCTGCTGAATAATATAATAACTGAATTGAAAAACTCACTAGAGAATTTCAACAGGAGACTTGACCAAGCAGAAGAATCAATGGACTCACAGACAAGTCCTTTGACATTATCCAGTCAGAGAAAGAAAGAAAAAAAAAAAAAAAAGAGGCCAAGAATGGTGGCTCACACCTGTAATCCCAGTACTTTGGGAGGCTGAGGCAGGAGGATCACTTGAGCTCAGGAGTTTGAGACCAGCCTGGGCAACATGGTAAAACCCTGTACAAAAATTGTGTACTTTCTGTACAAAAACAAAATTAGCTGAGTTTGGTGGCACATGCCTGTAGTCCCAGCTACTTGGGGGGCTGAAGTAGGAGGATTGCTTAAGCCCAGGATTGCTTAAGCCCACTGCACTCCAGCTTGGGTGACAACGTGAGACCCTGTCTCAAGAAAAAAAGAAAAAGAAAAGAGAAAGAGTGAAGAACAAAGCTGAAGAGACTCATGAGACACCATCAAGCAGACCAATATACACATAATAGGAATTGTAGAAGGAGAAGAGAGAGAAAAGTGGAGAAAGCCTGTTTGAAGATATAACAGACAAAAACTTCCAAAATTTGGGAAAGAAAATGGACCTCCATAGTCAAGGATCCCAAAGAACTCCAACTAGGATGAAACCAACGGAGTCCACAAGACAAATTACGATTGAATTATGAAAAGTCAAAGATAAGAGAGTTTTCCAAGCAGCAAGTGCAAAGTGACTCATCGTATACAAGGGAGTCCTTGTGAAACCATCAGTAAATTTTTCAGCATAAACCTAGTAGGCCAGAAGAAAGTGGGATGTATTTTCAAAGTGCTGAAAGAAAAATACTGCCAACAAAATACATTTGGCATAGCTGTCTTTCAAACATGAAGGAGAAGGAAAGACTTTCCCAGATAAACAAAAAACGGAGGGAGCTCATTACCACTAGATTTGCCTTAGAAGAAATGCTAAAGGGAATCCTTCAAGGTGAAATGAAAGGATAGTAAATAGCAAGGTGAAACCATATGAAAGTATAAAGATCTCTAGTAAAGGTAAATATTTAGACAAATACAGATTATTGTGATATATTTTGTATATATTTATACAAAATATAAAAAGATGTAATTTGTGACATTAACATCAGAAAGTGTGGGGGGGGAGATAAGTAAAAAGGTACAGCTTTTATATGCAACTGAACTTAAGATGTTATCAGTTTAAAATATATTGTTACAACTATAAGATATCTTAGGTATCCCATGATAACCACAAAGAAAGTAACTATAGAAGATACAGAAAAGAAAATGAGAAAGGAATCAAAACATGTAACTACAAAAAGTCAACAAAACACAAAGGAAGACAGAAAGAGAAGAAAAGAGAGTCAAAACACTCCATAAGACAGACCAGGCACAGCAGTCATGCCTGTAATGCCCGCACTTTTTGGGAGGCTGAGGCAGGAGGATCACTTGAGGACGGGAGTTTCAGATCAGCCCGAACAACACAGCAAGACTCCATCTTTTGGCCGGGCGCGGTGGTTCAAGCCTGTAATCCCAGCACTTTGGGAGGCTGAGACGGGTGGATCACGAGGTCAGGAGATCGAGACCATCCTGGCTAACACGGTGAAACCCCGTCTCTACTAAAAAAATACAAAAAAACTAGCCGGGCGATGTGGCGGGCACCTGTAGTCCCAGTTACTCGGGAGGCTGAGGCAGGAGAATGGCGTAAACCCGGGAGGCGGAGCTTGCAGTGAGCTGAGATCCGGCCACTGCATTCCAGCCCGGGCTACAGAGCGAGACTCCGTCTCAAAAAAAAAGACTCCATCTTTTAAAAAGTTTTTTAAAAAAATAGTTGGGATGGTGGTGTGCACCTATATTCCCAGCTGCTCAGGAGACTGAGGCAAGAGGATTGCTTGAGCTCAGAAGTTCAAGGCTGCAGTGAGCTATAATTGTACCACAGAACTCCAGCCTGCGTGACAGAAAAATACCCTATCACATAAAACAAACAAAACAAACGAACAAATAAAAAACACTTAAGACAGAAAAAAAGAATGAAATGGCAATAGTAGGTCCTTTCCTATTAGGAATTACATTAAATGTAAATAAATTAAACTCTCCAATCAAAAGACATAGAGTGGCTGAATGGATTTTTAAAAACAAGATCCAACTGTGCTGTCTGCTAGGGACTCATTTTAGATTGAAGTACACGAATATGTTGAAAGCAAACGATGGAGAATATATTCCACGAAAATAATAAACAAAAGAGAGCAATGGAGGTCATATTTATGTCAGACAAAACAGATTTTAAGTAAAAAGCTATCACAAGAGACAAAAAGGACAATATAATGATAAAAGGTCAGTTTTCCAGGAAGATAATAATTATAACTATGTATGCACTGAACATCAGAGCACCTAAATATATGGAGCAAACATTGACAGAACTAAAGGAATAAATAGATGCCAATGTAATAATAGTAGGAGATTTTAATAATCCACTTTTAATAAAGGATAGAACACCCAGACAAATGATAAATAAACAGAGGATTTGAACAACACTGTAAATCAAATGGCTCTAACAGAGATATACAGAACATTTACTCAGCAACAACAGAATACACATTCTTTCAAGTGCACATGAGACATTCTCTAGGACAGACCACATGCTTGGTCACAAAATATGCCTTAACAAACTTAAGAAGATTGAAGTTATCAAGCATCTTCTCTTGATTGAAGTTATCAAGCATCTTCTCTTACCATAATGGAATAAAACTAGAAATCAATAGCAAGGCCAGGCATGGGGGCTCATGACTGTAATCACAACACTTTGGGAGGCAGAGGCAGGAGGATTGCTTGAGCCCAGGAATTTGAGCCCAGTCTGGGCAACATAAAGATACCCTGTCTCTACAAAAAAAATTTAGAACGTTAGCAAGGACAGTGGTGCATGCCTGTAGTCCCAGCTACTCAGGAGGCTAAAGCGGGAGGATCACTTCAGCCCAGTAGGTTGAGACTGCAGTGAGCTATGATCATGCCACTCCAGCCAGGGCAACACAGTGAGATATTGTCTCATAATAATAATAATAATAACAACTAGCAGAAGGAAAACTGGAAAATTTACACCTATATGGAAATTAAACAACACACTTGAAAAACCAATGGGTCAAAGAAGAAATCAAAAGGCAAATTAGAAAATATCTTGAGACAAACGAAAATGAAAACACAGCATGCCAAAACTTATGGGATGCAGCAAAAGCAGGATGAAAAGGGTAAATGTCTTTGTTAACAAAGATGAAAGATCTTTGATTAAAAACCTATATTTACATCTCAAGGAATTAGAGAAGAAAGAACAAACTAAGCCCAAAATTGTAGAAGAAAGGAAATAATAAAGATTAGAGTAGAAATAAATGAAACAGAGGCTAGAAGAACAATAGAAAAGACCAATGGAACTAAAAATTGTTTTTTGAAAAGAAATGAAATTGACAACCCCCTAGCTAGATTAAGAAAAAAAAGAGGCCAGGTGCGGTGGCTCACGCCTGTAATCCCAGCACTTTGGGAGGCCAAGGTGGGCAGATTGCCTGAACTCAGGAGTTCGAGACCAGCCTGGGCAACACGGTGAAACCCCGTGCCTACTAAAATTAAAAAAAAAAAATTAGCCTGACGTAGCAGCACGCACCCCTGTAATTCAGCTACTCTGGAGGCTGAGGTAGGAGAACTGCAAGAACCTGGGAGGTGGAGGTTGCACTGAGCCGAGATCACACCACTGCTCTCCAGTGTGAGATTCCATCTCAAAAAAAAAAAAAAAAAAAAGGAAAAGACCTAAAAAAATAAAATTAGAAATGAAAGAGGAGACATTACAACTGATGTCACAGAAATAAAAAGAATCATAAAAGACTACTATGAGACATTATATGCCAACAAATTGGGTAATCTGAAAGAAACAGATAAAGTTCCAGAAACATGCAACCTATTAAGAAAGAATCATGAAGAAATAGAATCTGAACAGACCTATAACTAGTAAGGAAATTGAATCAGTAACTAAAAACTTTTTAACAAAGAAAAGCACAGGAAGTGATGGCTTTACTGAATAATTCTAACAAACATTTGTAGAAGAATTGTTACCAATCCTTCTCAAATGCTTCAGAAAAAATCAATAGGAGGCAATATTTCCAAATTCCTATTTGATGCTACAATAGCATCAAAAAATAAAATGGGAAAAACATAGTTAATGAAGTGAAAGACTAGTACACTTAAACAAGAAAATATTGCTGAAAGAAGTTAAAGAAGACACAAATAAATGGAGAAACATTACTTGTTCCTGTATTGGAAGAATTAATATTAAGATATCCAAAGTAATCTATAGGCTCAATGCAATCCCTACCAAACTACCAATGGGATTTTAAATGAAAATAGAAAAACAAGCCTAAAATTCATACGGAACCACAAAAGACCCCAAATAGCCAAAACAATCTTAAGAAAGAAAAAAAACACAAGGCCTCATACTTCTTGACTTCAAAATATTTTACAAATCTACAGTAATCAAAACAGTATGGTATCTACATAAAAACATATATATAAACCATATAAACAGAATAGAGAACCCAGAAATAAACACCGGCATATACAGTCAACTGATCTTTGGCGAGGGTGCCAAGACTACACAAAAGAGAAAGAATAGTCTCTTTAACAAATGGTGTTGGTAAAACTGAATATCCACATACAAAAGAGGGAAATTGCACCCTAATCTTATAGTATATAAAAAAACTCAAAATAGATGAAAAACACAATTGTAAACCTGAAACTAAAACTCCTAGAAGAAAAATGGGGAAAGCTTTGTAATATTGGTCTTGGCAATGATTTCTTACATATGGCACTAAAGCACCAGCACCAAAATCAAAACTAGACAAGTGGGACTGCATTAAAGTAAACATTTTCTGTAGAGCAAAAGAAACAAGCAACAGAGTGAAAAGGCAACCTACAGAATTGGAGAACATGTTTGCAAACCAATATATGATAAGAGAACATTATCCAAATATATCCAAAATATATAAGGAACTCCTACAACTCAGCAAAAATCTAAAATAACTCAATTTTAAAAATCATCCAGGGACTTGAATTTTTCCAAAGACAACATACAAATAGCAAACAGATATATGAAAAGATGTTCAATATCATTAATCATCAGAGAAATGCAAATTAGATCCACAATAAGATATCACCTAGTGCCTGTTAAGATGGCCATTATTAAAACAAACAAAACGACAGGAAATAACAATTGTTGGTGAGGATGTGGAGAAATTGGAACTCTGCATTGTTGGTGGGAATGTAAAGTGGTGCCACTGCTATAAATAAGAGTATGGAAACTCCTAAAAAAAATTTAAAACAGAACTACTACATAATCCAGCAATGCTACTTCTGGGTATCTAAAAAATCAGAAGCAGGATCTCAAAGAGATATTTGCGCTCATATGTTCATTGCAGCATTATTCACAATAGCCAAGGGGTCAAAACAACCTAAATAACTATTGATGGATGACTGGATTAAAAACATGTGGTATACATACACAATGGAATATTATTCAGCCTTTAAAAATAAGGAAATTTTGTTATATGCTACAGTACGGATGAATCTTGAGGACATTATACCAAGTGAAATAAGCTAGTCATAGGACAAATACTGCACAATTCCTCTTGCATGTGGTATTTAAAGCAGTCAAACATATAGAATCAGGGAGTAGAATAATGGTGGCTGGAGGCTTGGGAAAAGGGAAAATGTGAAGTTGCTTTTCAATGGGTATTGAGTTTTCTTCTGCAGGATGAAAAATTTCTAGAGATCTGTTGTACAGCAATGTGTATATAGTTAATAATACTGTACTGCACACTTAATAATTTGTTAGGAGTATAGATATCAAGAGATTTTTACCACAATAAAAAGAAAACAGAATAATTTCATTTATAATAGCATCCAAAGAATAAAATACTTACGAGTAAAATTTTGAAAGATGCAGAAGACATGTACATTGAGAATTATAAAACATCATTGAAATAAGTTAAAGGATGACCTAGGTAAACGAAAACAAATGCCATTCTCATGGATTGAAAGACTTAATATTATTAATATGGCAATAATCCCCAAATTGTAGTACATAGATACAATGGAATATTATTCAGCCATAAAAAGAAAGTAGGTACTGTTACATGGTGCAAGATGGATGAACCTCTATAATATACTCAGTGAAAGAAGCCAGACACAAAAGGTCTCATATTGTATGATTCCATTCATATAAAATGTCCAGAATAGGGAAATCCATAGAGATAGAGAGTAAGTAGATTAATGGTTTCCAGGGGATGGGGAGGTATAAATTGAAGCTAGTTGCTAACAAATCTGGTGATTATTCTTGTGATGTAAATATTCTGGTATTATATAGTGGTGACGGTTGCACATAATGAATATACTGAAAACCACTGAAGTGCAAACTTTAAAATTGTAAATTTTATATTATGTGCATTATATCTCAGTTAAAAAAACATTATGAGATACCTTAACACAGCCACCAGAACGGTTAATATTAAAAACGCTCCAACACCAAATATTATGAATGACGTGGAGCAACTGGAAATCTCATGCACTGGTGGGAATGTAAAATGGTACAACCACTTTGCAAAATTTGACAGTTCTTTTGCAGTTAAACATATGCATTTCCTATGACCCAGGAATCTATACCTAAGTTGTTACTCATGAAGAATTTAAACATATATGCCTGCAAAGACTTGTACACAAATACTCATAGCTGATTTATTCATGATAGCCACCATCTGGAAATAATCCACATGTCCATAACTTTACAGACTGTGATGTATTCACACAATAGATACTACTCAGCAATAAAAGGAATGAAATTATACATGTAACAACATAAATGAAGCTATAACATGTAATGAGTAAAAATTTATACATTGTTTAATTTATATGAAATTCTAGATTATACACTATGTTATTTCATTTCTATAAAAATGTAGAACATGCAAAACTATTTTATGTTAGGGAAAATCGGTGATTTCTCTACAGGACTGGAGCAGGGCATTGTTGGAGAAAGGTTATTAGGGAACTTTCTGAGGTGATGCTAACATTTTATATTTTGATGAGGTTTGGGTTATACAGATGTATGCATTTTCCAAAATTTAGTGAATGTACAATATGATTTGTGCGTTTCATTTTATGTATTTTTTTGAGACAGGGTATTTGTCTGTCACCCAGGCTGAAATGAAGTGGCATGATCATGGTTCACTGCAGCCTTGACCTCCCAGGCTCAAGTAATCCTTCTAGCTCAGCCTTCTGAGTCACTGGGACTAGAGGTGTGTGCCACCACGCCTGGCTAATTTTTTAATTTTTCTTTTTGTAGCGACGGGGTTTTGCTGTGTCCCAGACTAGTCCCAGACTCCTGGGCTCAAGTCAAGTGATCCTCCTGTCTCAGCCTCCCAAAGTGCTGGGATGCTGGGATTACAGACGTGAGCCACCACACTTGGTGTCATTTAATATAAATTTCTAGTAAAAAGCTAATCAGTATTGAACTCTAGTTAGTTATATGCATGCTGATGTGTTTACAGGGAAATGTGCTGATGTCTGCAACTGACTCTGAAATGAAGCAAGACATAAGGTGAATTAATAGACAGCTGGACAGACATATGATACAGCAACTATAGCAAACTATTCATGTTAGAATCAAAGTGATGAGTATTCACATGTTTATCATAATGCTTTCTGATTTTAATGTGTGTTTGAAAAAAATCATCATAAAATGTCAGCAAAAAATCCAGACTTAGATACATCCTTATGAAGTTCCATACCCTCAATGAAAGAGGATCCTACAATCTCCCGGAAACAAAACAAAAACAAAACACAAATATGGAACAAAGGACCAAAAATTAAAATGGCACCAAAATAAGATCGGTATTGGACCGCTCCTTAGTAACTGTGGGTAACAGAAGACAGTGGAGAAATTCCCTCAGAATTCTAGGGAAATTAGAGTTTTGCTCTGTCTCCAAGACTGGAGTGCAGTGGCACCATCTCAGCTCACTGCAACCTCCACCTCCCAGGTTTAAGTGATTCTTCCACCTCAGCCTCCGAGTAGCTGGGATTACAGGCACCTGCCACCATGCCTGACTAATTTTTTTTTTTTTGTATTTTTAGTAGAGATTGGTTTTCGCCATGTTGGCCAGGATGGTCTGCAACCCCTGACCTCAGGTGATCCGCCCGCCTTGGCCTCCCAAAGAGCTGGGATTACAGGCGTGAGCCACCGCACCCAGCCAGGTTTACCTATCTTAGAATTTATCACTAACAAAAGCTATAAGATTATTTACATAATGGATTAGAATAATCAGTTGCCTGGGCATAGTGGCAAATCATCTCATGACTGTGAGGGGAACACAGCCTTGGAATAAATTTTATATTATGGAGAGAGGCAGAAAGACCCCAAAACTTCGATGTTACCATGTAATCACTGATGAACCAACCTTTAAGCTTGCCTTCTCTATGCACTTTCTCTTATGTAACCTAATGTATTCCCTCATTGTTATCTGATACAAAAAGCATGCATTACTTTTGTCAAAAAAAAAAGTGAGTAACTTCAAGAAATAAAAAAGAGATGTACAAGAAAGTCATGAGCTAGATAGGGAGCAATCCATGAAGAATAAGAAAAGAGAATTTATTTGGTATTGATGATCAGAACATTCTTCAAATAGCATGGTTTTAGAGACATACAATTAGATTTCCTTCTCTGTGGGCTCAATTACACTACATGATTCTGCAGTGAACAATATTAGTATAATCCTAATAGTGTAAATACTGTTGTTTTTAGTATTTTATAAATAGTAAGCAAAAACTTAAGCAGCATAATTATAACTATAGAAAAATTTAAGTGCCATAAATCTGGAGAGTTATAAAATTTTATCTTACATAGATTCTGGAGGTAGAGGGAGGATAGGGAATGAGGGAAAGTGAGAAGTTTAAATTATCTTATGTAAAGAGAGTCAAATGATAATCTCTAAGGTAAAGACTGCCTGAGTTCCAGTACTGGCTCTACCACTTATTTGCTTTGTGAACTTGGGCAAATTATTTAATCTCTCTGTGCCTCAGTTTCCTTATCTATAAAATGAGGAAAATAATGGTACCTACATCACAAGATTGTTAGTAAGAGAAGTAAATTAATATTGCTATACAGGGCTTAAAAGAATATCTGTCATTTAGTAAGTGTTCAGTAAATATAGATAATATTGTTTCTGTTATCTATCCAGAAACTGTGGTTAAAGTATGCTATTGAAAGTTATAAAAGTAATTCATAGGAGAATTTAAAATAATATTAACTCTAAAAATATGGGAGATAGGAGTAATGTAAATGAGCTAATTTCTTACCTTTCTTACCTTGGGTAAGGTACGAGTTATTAAAACAAAGAAATAGATAAGCATATTATTTAAGGTTATAGAGTAAACCACTTGAAGAATTAAAACTAAAAATGGTTAAAAATAGCTAACTCTGGGATGTGAGCCAGGAAGAAGAGCCAGAGATTTTACTTTTAATTTCATATACTCTGTTTTGTTTGAAAATTTTCGCTATTTGAATGCATTACTAATGTAAAAGCCTAATCTAATAAAATATAGCTTTTATTTTCAAGTGGCTGGCTCTCTTGTTAAGCAGTAGGTGCTAAAGTGAGGGTTATTTTTTTCTTTCTTTTTTTAAATTATACTTTAAGTCATGAGATACATGTGCAAAACGTGCAGGTTTGTTACATAGGTTTACACATACCATGGTGGTTTGCTGCACCCATCAACCCATCATCTACATTAGGTATTTATCCTAATGCTATCTCTCCCCTAGTCCCCTGCCCCCTGACAGGCCCCGTGTGTGATGTTCCCTCCCTGTGTCCACGTGTTCTCATTGTTCAACTCCCACTTATGAGCGAGTACACGCAGTGTTTGGTTTTCTGTTCCTGTGTTCGTTTGCTGAGAATGATGGTTTCCAGCTTCATCCATGTCCCTGCAGAGGACATGAACTTATTCTTTTTTATGGCTGCATAGTATTCCATGGTGTATATGTGGCACATTTTCTTTATCCAGTCTATCATTGATTGGCATTTGGGTTGGTTCCAAGTCTTTGCTACTGTGAATAGTGCTGCAATAAACATACGTGTGCATGTGTCATTATAGCAGAATAATTTATAATCCTTTGGGTATATACCCAGTAATGGGATTGCTGGGTCAAATGGATTTCTGGTTCCACATCCTTGAGGAATTGCCACACTGTCTTCTAAAGAGCTTCTGCACAGCAAAAGAAACTATCATCAGAGTGAACAGGCAACCTATCGAATGGGAGCAAATTTTTGCAATCTGCCCATCTGATAAAGGGCTAATATCCAGAATCTACAAAGAACTTAAACAAATTTACAAGAAAAAACCACCCCATCAAAAAGTGGGTGAAGGCTATGAGCAGACACTTCTCAAAAGAAGACATTTATGTGGCCAACAAACATATGAAAAAAGCACTCATCATCACTGGTCGTTAGAGAAATGTAAATCAAAACCACAATGAGATACCATCTCACACCAGTTACAATGGCAATCATTAAAAAGTCAGGAAACAACAGATGCTGGAGAGGATGTGGAGAAATAGGGATGTTTTTACTCTGTTGGTAGGAGTGCAAATTAGTTCAAACATTTTTTTCATTTTTTAAACTTTTTTTTCTGTCCCTTGTCTACCCTAAACTTTATTTATTTATTTATTGTCTTTTTTTTTTTGAGACAGAGTCTCACTCTGTTGCCCAGGCTGGAGTGCAGTGGCATGATCTCAGCTCACTGCAATCTCTGGCTCACAGGTTCAAGCGATTCTCATGCCTGAGTCTCCCAAGTAGCTGGGATTACAGGTGTGTGCCACCATACCTGGCTAATTTTTGTATTTTCAGTAGAGACAGGGTTTCATTATGTTGGCCAGACAGGTCTTGAACTCCTGATCTCAAGTGATCCACCCGCCTCAACCTCCCAAAGTGCTGGGATTACAGGCATGAGCCACCATGCCCGGCCAAACCTTTCATTTTGAAATAATTATAGATTCACAAGAAGACACAGAGATAGCACATTCAAAAGAAGACGCAAAGATAGTACTGATTTCATTTTACTTAACTATAGAACAACCAGAAAACTGAAACTGGTCAAGACAAGGAAACTGAAATTGGTACAACACTTGTGTATAATTCTGTGTCTCTTTTTTTCTCATGTATATATTTGTGTAACCATCACAGTAATTAAGAGACAGAACTATTTCATCACCACAAAACCTCCTTCATATTATCCTTTATAGTTACATACACCTCTTTGCCACATCCCTAAACTCTGGCAACCACTAACACTAAACTGTTCTCCATCTATGTAATTTTGTTATTTCAAGAATGTTATATACATGGAATCATGCAGTGTGATCTTTTGATATGGGCCTTTTACATTCAGCACAGTATCCTTCAGATCCATTTGAGTTTTTGTGTGTATCAATAGTTCATTCCTTTTCAGTGCTGAATAGTAGTCCCTGGTGTATGTCTTAGTCCATTTTGTGTTGCTATAAAGGAATACCTGAGGTAATTTATAAGAGGTTTTTTTGGCTCACAGTTCTGCAGGCTGTACAAGAGGTGTGCTGCCAGCATCTACCTCTACTGAGGACTTCAGGGTGTTTCCACTCATGGCAGAAGGTGAAGGGGAACCAGCCTGTACATAACTCACATGGTGACAAAGGAAGAAAGAGAGAAGGTGAACATGCCAGGTTCTTCTCAATAACCAGCTCTTGTGGAACTAATAGGGAGAATTTACCCTCCCTCCCAGAGGGAGCATTAATCTATTCACAAGGTATCTGCCCCCATGATACAAACACCTCCCATTAGGCCCCACTCCCAACAACTGGGATCAAATATCAACATGAGATTTGGAGGGGGCAGACATCTCGGGGTGTTCAATCTTTTGGCTTCCCTGAGGCCACACTGGAAGAAGAATTGTCTTGGGCCACACATAAAATACAGTAACACTAACGATAGCTGATTAGCTTAAAAAAAATCGCTAAAAAATCTCATAATGTTTTAAGAAAGTTTACGAGTTTCTGTTGGGCTGCATTCAAAGCTGTCCTGGACTTTATGTAGCCCATGGGCCGTGGGTTGGACAAACTCGATCTAAACTATAGGAGTATAGACATGTCACAGCTTGATTAACCATTTACCTATTGAAGGACATTTGGTTGTTTCCAGTTTTTGGCTATCATAAATAAAGCTGCTATTAACCATCATATGCAGGTTTTGTGTGAATGTAAATGTTCATTTTTCTGGGATAGATCCCCAGCAGTACAGTGGCTAGGTCATGTGATAATTATATGTTATACTTTTGAGAAACTGCCAAACTATTTTTCAGAGCAGCTGTACCATATTAAATTTTCACCAGCAATGTTTGAATGATCCAAATTCTCTGCATCTTTTTCAAAATTTGGTATTGTCACTGTTTTTCATTTTGTCTACTCCAGTAAGTGTGTAGTGATATCTCGTTGTGATTTTAATTTGCATTTCCCTAATAGCTAGTGAAGTTAAATATATTTTCATGTAGGATTTTTGCCATCTGCTTACCTTCTTTACTGCAGCATTTGTTCAAATCGTTTGCCCATTTTCAAATTGGATGTTTGTTTTCTTGTTCAGTTTTGAGAGATCTTTATATATCCTACATATGAGATCTTTGCAAGATTTGCGTCTTGCAAGCATTTTCTCCTAGTTTTTAACTTATCTCTTAGTCCTCTTAGCAGAATGTCTCCAGACTAAAAGTTTTAAATTTTAATGAAGTCCAATTTATACATTTTTAAATAGATTGTGCTTTTGGTGTCATGTCAAAAGATTCTTCATCAATCACCAGATCCCAAAGATTACTGATAGCTTTATGTTTTGTATTTAAATCTTGATCTATTCTGACTTCAGTTTTATTTTTTGCCTATGGATATGCAGTTGTTCCAGCATCATTTATTGAAAATGCTATCCTTCTTCCATTAAATTTATTTGCACCTTTTCCAAAAATCAGTTGAGCATAATTTTTCACTTCTATTTATGGGTTCCCTGTTTTGTTCCATTCATCTATATGCATCTCCCTCTGCAAGCATCACACTTTCTTGATTCCTCTAGCCATATTGTAAGCCTTACAATTGGGTAGAATAATTCCTCCTACTTCATTCTTCTTTGTCAAGATTGTTTTAGTTATTCTACGGCTTGTGCCTCTGTGCATAAATTTTAGAATAAGCTTGTTTATAAAAAAGTTTTGTTGAGATTTGACAGGAATTGTCAAATCTCAACAAAATTGTCAACTAACCTATAAATCAGTTTAGGGAGAATTGATGTCTTTACTCTGTTGAATCTTCCAATCCATCAGAACAATATTTCTCTCTATTTATTAAGATATATTCCTTAATCTCTTCATCAGTGTTTTGTTTTTTAGAGACAGTCTTGCTCTGTTGCCCAGGCTGGAGTGCAGTGGTGCGATCATAGTTCAATGTAACCTTGAACTTCTGGGCTGAAGTTATCCTCCTGCCTCGGCCTTCCACAGGCACTCACCACCATGCCTGACTTTTTTTTGGTGGGGGGGTGGGAGTGGTAGAGACAAGGACACACTATGTTGCTTAAGCTTGTTTCAAACTCCTGGCCCCAAGCAATCCTCCTGCCTCGGCCTCCCAAAGTGCTTGGATTATAAGCATGACCATTGCACCTGGTCTGTTTTGTATTTTTCAGCATACAAATCCTATACATGTACTTTTGCTTGTTTGTTTGAGACAGGGTCTTGCTGTCACCCAGGTTGGAGTGCTATGGTGCAATCATGGCTCACTGCAATCTTGGCCTCCCAGGCTCAAGCAATCCTTTTATCTCCCCAGTAGTTGGGACTACAGGGGCACGCCACCATGTCTGGCTAATTTTTATTTTTATTATTATTTTTTTAAGAAGAGAGGAGGTCTCATTATGTTGCCCAGGCTGATCTTGAACTCCTGGACTCAAGCAATCTCACCACCTTGGCCTCCCAAAGTGTTGAGTTTATAGGCATGAACCAGTGTGCAAAGTCTTACATATGTTTTTTTGAACTTATACTTAATAAAATTTAAATACATGTTTCAAGTTTACTTATCTTAAATTGGCAGACACAATTTCAGATATTGCTTCAACATACTTATTTCTTTTGGAAATGTACCCAAAAGTGGGTTGCTGGATCATATGGTAGTTATAATTTTAATTTTTTGAGGAACCTCCATACTGTTTTCCATATTGGTTGTACTGATTTACATCTCCACTAATAGTGTACAAGGTTCTCTTTTCTCTATATCCTTGCCAATATTTTTTAAATCTTTAATTAAAAAATTCTTTCATTTTAGTGTTTGTGAGTACTTAGTAGGTATATATATTTATGGGGTACATGAGATGTTTTGATACAGGTATGCAATGTGTAATCACATCATGTAAAATGAGGTATCCATTCCCTCAAGTATTTATCCTTTGTGTTACAAGCAATCCAAGTATATTCTTAGTTATTTTAAAATGTACAATTCGGCTTTGGGAGGCCGAGGCAGGCGGATCATGAGGTCAGGAGATCAAGACCATCCTGGCTAACACGTTGAAACCCCGTCTGGGCCGGGCGCGGTGGCTCAAGCCTGTAATCCCAGCACTTTGGGAGGCCGAGATGGGCGGATCACGAGGTCAGGAGATCGAGACCATCCTGGCTAACACGGTGAAACCCCGTCTCTACTAAAAACTACAAAAAACTAGCCAGGCGAGGTGGCGGGCGCCTGTAGTCCCAGCTACTCGGGAGGCTGAGGCAAGAGAATGGCGTAAACCCGGGAGGTGGAGCTTGCAGTGTGCTGAGATCCGGCCACTGCACTCCAGCCTGGGCGACAGAACTAGACTCTGTCTCAAAAAAAAAAAAGAAACCTCGTCTGTACTAAAAATACAAAAAATTATCCAGGTATGGTGGCGGGTGCCTGTAGTCCCAGCTACTAGAGAGGCTGAGGCAGGAGAATGGCCTGAACCCAAGGCGGAGCTTGCAGTGAGCCGAGATCGCACCACTGCACTCCAGCCTGGGCGACAGAGCGAGACTCCATCTCAAAAAAAAAAAAGTAAAATAAAAAATGTACAATTAGGCTGGGCGCAGTGACTCACGCCTGTAATCCCAGCACTTTGGGAGGCCTAGGTGGGTGAATCTCTTGAGGCCAGGAGTTTGAGACCAAACTGGGCAACATGGTGAAATCCCATCTCTACTGAAAATACAAAAATTAGCCAGGCATGGTGGTGCACACTTGTAATCACAGCTGCTTGAGAGTCTGAGGCATGAGAATTGCTTGAACCTGGGAGGCAAAGGTTTCAGTGAGCCAAGATTGCGCCACTGCATTCCAGCCTGGGTGACAGAACAAGACTCGGTCTCAACAACAACAAAATAATAAAAAATAAAATAAAATGTACAATTAAATTGTTACTGACTATACTCACTTGTTGTGCTATCATACACTAGGTCTTATTCATTCTTTTTATTATTTTTTACTCATTAACCATCCTCACCTCATCCACAACCCTCCACTAACCTTCCTAGCCTCTGGTAACCATCCTTCTATTCTCTAGCTCCATGAGTTCCATTGTTTTGATTTTCAGACCCCCAAAAGAAGTAAGAACATGTGATGTTTGTCTTTCTGTGTCTGGCTTATTTCACTTAGCATAATGACCTCCAGTTCCATCCAAGTCATTGTAAATGGCTGGATCTCCTTGTTTTTAATGGCGGAATGGTACTTAATTGTGCAAAGTACCACATTTACTTTATTCATCTGCTGATGGACACTTAAGTTACTTCTGAATCTTGGCTATTGTGAACAGTGCTGCAACAAACATGGGAGTGCAGATATCTCTTTGATATACTGATTTCCTTTCTTTTGGGTATATATCCAGCAGTAGG
>NW_012115333.1:3256355-3287928 GCF_000951035.1 Colobus angolensis palliatus | reverse complement strand
CTTCCCTTCCTCTTTTTGAGACAGAATCTTGCTCTGTCACCCAGGCTGGAGTGCAGTGGCATGATCTTGGCTCACTGCAACCTCCACCTCCCGGGTTCCAGTGATTCTCCTGCCTCAGCCTCCCGAGTAGCTGGGACTACAGGCACTTGCCACCACGCCTAGCTAATTTTTTGTATTTTTAGTAGAGACGGGGTTTCACCCTGTTAGCCAGGATGGCCTCCATTGTGATCCATCTCCCTCAGCCTCCCAAAGTGCTGGGATTACAGGCATGAGCCACCACACCTGGCATGGTTTCCTTTCTTTTGGGTATATATCCAGCAGTAGGATTGCTGGATCATATGGTAGCCCAATTTTTAGTTTTTTGAGGAACCTCCAACTGTTCTCCATAGTAGTTGTACTAATTAACATTACCACCAACTGTGTACAAGGGTTCCCTTATCTCCACATCCTTGTCAGCATTTGTTATTATTTGTCTTTTGGATAAAACCATTTCAACTGGGGTGATGATGAGATCTCATTGTAGTTTTGATTTGCATTTTTCTGATGATCAGTGATGTTGGACACCTTTACTTATGCCTGTTTGCCATTTGTAAGTCTTCTTTTGAGAAATGTCTATCCAAACCTTTTGCCCAGTTTTTAATCGTATTATTAGGTTTTCTCCTATAGAATTGTTTGAACACATCTATATTCTGTTTATTAATCCCTTATCAGATACATAGTTTGCAAATATTTTCTCCCGTTCTGTGGGTTGTCTCTTCACTTTGTTGATTGTACCTTTGGCTGTACAGAAGCTGTTTCACTTGATGTGATCCCATTTGTCCATTTTGCTTTGGTTGCCTGGGCTTGTGGGGTATTACTCAATAAATTTTTGCCCAGACCAATGTTCTGGAGAGTTTCCCCAATGTTTACTTATAGTAGTTTCATGGTGTGAGGCCTTAGATTTAAGTCTTTAATCCATTTTGATTTGATTTTTGTATATGGTGGGAGATAGGAGTCTAGTTTCATTCTTCTGCATATGGATATCCAGTTTTCCCAGCACCATTTATTGAAGGGACTATCTTTTCCCCAGTGTACATTCTTGGCAACTTTGTCGAAAATGAGTTCACTGTAGGTGTGTGGATATGTTTTTGGGTTCTCTATTCTGTTCCATTGGTCTATGTGTCTGTTTTTATGCCAGTACCATGCTGTTTTGGTTACTTACAGCTCTTCAGTATAATTTGAAGTCAGGTAATATGATTCCACCAGTTCTATTCTTTTTGCACAGGATAACTTTGGCAATTCTGGGTCTTTTGTGGTTCCACATAAATTTTAGGATTGCTTTCTTCTATTTCTGTGAAGAATGTCATTGACATTTTGGTAGGGATTGCATTGAATCTGTAGATTGCTTTGAGTAGTATGAACATTTTAACAATATTGATTCTTCCAATCTATGAACACAGATTATCTCTCCATTTGTTTGGTGTCCTCTTCAATTTCTTTCATCAATGCTTCATTATAGAGATCATTCGCTTCTTTGGTTAATGACTAGATATTTAATTTTATTTGTGGCTATTGTACATGGATTACTTTTTAAATTTCTTTTTCAGATTGTTTACTATTGTCATACAGAAATGGTACTGATTTTTTATGTTGATTTTGTATCCTGCAACTTTACTGAATTTATCAGTTCTAGTAGTTTTACAGTGGAGTCTTTAGGTTTTTTCAAATGTAAGATGATATGATCTGCAAACAAGGATAATTTGACTTCTTCTTTTCCAGCTTGGATGCCCTTTCTTTCTCTTGTCTCATTGCTCTAGTTAGCACTCCCAGTGCTATGTTGAATAACAGTGGTGAAAGTGGGCATTCTTGTTGTGTTCCAGATGTTAGAGGTCTTTCCCCATTCAGTATGATACCTACATGTGTGTTTGTCATATACGGCTTTTATTATGTTGAGATATGTTCCTTCTATTCCTAGTTTTCTGAGGACTTTTTATCATGAAGGAATGTTAAATTTTAATAAATGCTTTTCAGCGTCAATTGAAATGATCGTATGGTTTTTCTTCTTCATTCTGTTGATATGATGTATTATAATGATTGATGTGCATATGTTGAACCATCCTTGAATCCCAGGGATAAAACCCACTTGATTGTGACAAATGATCTTAATGTATTACTGAATTCAGTTTGCTAGTATTTTGTTGAGGATTTTTGCATCAATATTCATGAGAGATATAGGCCTGTAGTGATCCTTTTTTTGATGTACCCTTGGTTTTGGTATCAGGGTAATACTGGCCTCGTAGGATGAATTTGGAAGTATTCCCTCCTCCTCTATTTCTTGGAATGATTTGAGTAGAATTGGTATTAGTTCTTCTTTAAATGTTTGGTAGAATTCAGCCATGAAGCCAACAGGTCCTGGGCTTTTCTTTACTGGGAGACGTTTTATTTCTGCTTTGATCTCATTACTTGTTATTGGTCTGTTCAGGTTTGGGATTTCTTCCTGGTTCAATCTTGGTAGGTTGCATGTGTGTAGGAATTCGTCCATCTTTTTTTTAGATTTTCCAATTTGTTGGCATGTAGTTACCCATACCAGCCACTAATAATCCCTTGAATTTCTGCAGTATCAGTTTCAATGTCTCCTTTTTCAACTATGATTTCATTTATTTTCATCTTCTCTCTTTTTTTCTAAGTCTGGCTAAAATTCATCGATTTTGTTTATCTTTTCAAAAAAAACACAACTTTCTGTTTCATTGAGCTTTTGTATTCTTTTCTTCCTTTCAAATTCATTTATTTCTGCTCTGATCTTTATTATTTCTTTTCTTCTACTAATTTTGGGTTTGGCTTGCTCTTGCCTTTCTAGTTCTTTAGATGCATTATTAGGTTATTTATTTGAAGTTTTTCTTTTTTGATGTAGGTGCTTGCAGCTATACATTTCCCTCTTAGTATGGCTTTTGCTGTATCCCATAGGGTTTAGTGTGTTATCTTTCTGTTGTCATTAATTTCAACAAATTTTTCAATTTTCTTCTTAATTTCTTTATTGACCCACTGGTCACTTAGGAGCATATTGTTTAATTTCCATGTATTTGTATAGTTTCCAAAATTCCTCTTGTTATTGATTTCTAGTTTTATTCCATTGTGGTCAGAGAAGATACTTCATGTTATTTTCAATTTTTTTGAATATGCTAAGACTTGTTTTGTGACCTAACATACGGCCTACCCTTGAGAATGATTCATATGTTGAGGAAAAGAATGTATATTCTGCAGCCATGGATGAAATGCTCTGTAAATATCTATTAGGTCCATTTGTTGCATAGTGCAGATTTTCTGGTGTTTCTTTGTTGATCATCTGTCTGGAAGATCTGTCCAATGCTGAAAGTAGGGTGTTGAAGTCTCCAGCTATTATTGTATTGAAGCCTGTCACCTTAGCTCTAACAATATTTGTTTTATATATCTGGGTACTTCAGTGATGGGTGCATATATATTTAAGATTGTTATATCCTCTTACAGAATTGACACTTTCATCATTATATAATGACCTTCTTTGTCCTTTCTTATAGTTTTTGTCTTGAAATCTATTCTGTCTGGTATAAATACAGCTACTCCTGCTTTCATTTTGGTTTTCTTTGGCATGGAATATCATTTTTTTATTTTTAGCCTGTGTGTGTCTTTATAGGTAAAGTGTATTTCTTGTAGGCAACAGGTCATTGGTTTTGTTTTCGTTTGTTTGGTTTTTTGTTTTTTGTTTTTTGAAACGGAGTCTTGCTCTGTCGCCCAGGCTGGAGAGTGCAGTGGCGTGATCTTGGCTCACTGCAACCTCTGCCTCCCAGGTTCAAGTGATTCTCTTGCCCCAGCCTCTTAAGTAGCTGGGATTACAGGCATGCACCATGATGCCCAGCTATTTTTTGTATTTCTAGTAGAGACGGGGTTTCACCATGTTGGCCAGGCTGGTCTCGAACTCATAACATCAAGTGATCTGCCCATTCTGGCCTTCCAAAGTGCTGGGATTACAGGCGTGAGTCACCACAAGGTCTTGGTTTTTATCCTTTCAGCCACTCTATTTCTTTTGATTCAAGAGGTTAGTACATTTTCATTCAGTGTTATTATTGATAAGTAAGGACTTTCTACCATTTTGTTATTTGTTTTCTGGTTGTTTTGTAGTCTTCTCTTCTTTATTTCCTTTTAGTGAAGGTGACTTTTCTCTGGAGAATGATTTAGTTGCTTGCGTTTTATCTTTTTGTGCATACATTTTATATTTTTTGGTTTGAGGTTTCCATGAGACTTGTAAATACTATCTTATAACTCATTATTTAAGCTGATAACAACACTGTTTTTATAAATAAGCAAATAAACAAACAGGAAGAAAAGTAATGAAGACTTTATGCTTTTTCTTCTTCCCCTGATTTTTAACTTTTTGTTATTTCTATTTATATCTTCTTGTCTGTGTCGTGAGAAGTTGTTGTAGTTATTATTTTTGATTAGTTCATTGTTTAGTCTTTGTACTTAAAAGTAGTTTACACACCACAGTCACAGTGTCATAATATTCTGTGTTTTTCTGTGTACTTACTATTACCAGTGAGTTTTGTACCTTCAGATGATTTTCTATTGCTCATTAACATCATTTTCTTTCTAATTGATGTACTACCTTTAGCATTTCTTCTACAACAGGTCTGATGATCTTTCATCTTTTTGATAATAGCCATTCTAACAGGTAGGAAGTGATATCTAGTTGTGGTTTTAATTTGCATTTTCCTGATGATTAGTGATATTGATCATTTTTTTCATATACCTGTTGACCATTTGTACGTCTTCTTTTGAGAAATTTCTATTCAAGTCCTTTGGACATATTTTAATAGGGTTATTTGTGTTCTTACTTCTGAGTTGAGTTTCTTAAATATTTTGGATATTAACCCTTTATCAGATACATGCTTTACAAATACATTCTCCCAATTTGTAGGTTGTTTCTTCATGCTGTTGATTGTTTCCTTTGCTTCACAGAGGTTTTTTTATTTTATGTTATCCTGCCTATTTTTGCTTTTGTTGTCTGTGCTTTTGGGATCATATCCAAAAAATCATTGCCCAGACCAAGGTCATGGAGGTTTTCTCCTGTTTTCTTATAGGAATTCTATAGTTTCAGGTCTTAGGTTTAAGTCTTTAATCTGAGTTGAGTTTTGTACATGGTGTGAGATGAGGGTCTAATTTCATTCTTCTGGATGTAGCAATTGCACTGTTTTACATTCCCACCAATAATATACAAGGATTCCAATTTTTCCGCATCCTTGCCAACAGTTGCTGTTATCTTTTTTTTTTTTTTTTTTTTTTTTAGACAGAGTCTAACTGCGGCACTCATGCTGGAGTGCAATGGTGTGATCTCAGCTCATTGCAACCTCTGCTTCCCAGGTTCAAGTGATTCTCCTGCCTCAGCCTCCAGAGCTCCAGAGTAGCACTACCATGCCCGGGTAGTTTTGTATTTTTGGTAGAGATGGAGTTTCACCATATTGACCAGATGGTGGCTTACACCTGTGATCACAGCACTTTGGGAGGCTGAGGTGGGCGGATCACTTGAGGTCAGGAGCTATTGTCTTTTTTATTCTAGCTACCCTAGTAGGTGTGAAGAATATCACATAGTAGTTTTGATTTACATTTTCCTAATGACTAGTGATGTTAAGTATCTTTCTATATGTTTATTGGCCATTCATATATTTTCTTTGAGGAAACACCTATCCAAATCCTTTGCCCATTTTTATAGTAGATTATTTGTCTTTTTGTTGTTGAGTTGTAAGAGTTCTTTATATGTTCTGGATAGTAGATCTTATCCAATACGATTGGCTAGTATTCTCCATTCTGTGTGTTGTCTTGTCAGTATCTTGATAGTGTCTTTTGATGGATAAAAGTTTTAAATTTTGATAAAACCAAATTCATTTATATTTTCCTTTGGTTCCTTGTGCTTTTGGTGTCATATCTAAGAAACTATTGCCTGATCCAAGGACACTCAGATTTACATATATGTATTATTCTGAGAATTTTATAGTTTTTGCCCTTACACTTAAATCCTTGATTATTTTGATTTAATTTTTGTATAGGTGTGAGCTAAAGATTCAACTTAATTCTTTTGCATGTGGATATCCATTTGTGCCTGCACTATTTGTTGAAAAGACCACTTTTTTTCCATTGAATATTATTGGCACCTTTGCCTAAAATCAATTGACCATAAATAGAAGGCTTTATTCCTGGTATCTCAATTATATTACATTGGTCTATGTATCTTTTTTTTTTTTTTAAGACAAGGTCTCACTCTGTCATCCAGCCTGGAGTGCAGTGGTGTGATCATAGCTCACTGCAGCCTTGGCCTTTTGGGCTCAAGTGATCCTTCCACCTCAGCCTCCTGAGTAGCTGGGACTACAGGTGCACAACACCATGCCCAGCTAATTGTTTGTTCTTTTTTGTAGAGACAGGGGTATCGCTATGTTGCTCAGGCTGATCTCATACTACTGGACTCAAGTGATCTGCCTGCCCTGGCCTCCCAAAATGCTGGGATTACAGGCGTGAGCCACAACACCCAGCCTATGTATCTATTTTGATTCCAGTCCTATATTATCTTTTTCTCCAAAATTTGTTTATTTTAAATCAAGAAATAAAATTATATGTATTTATCATGTGTAACATGATATTTTGAAGTATATAGACATTGTAGAATGATTAAATCTAGCTACTTATAATATGCATTACCTCACATAGTTATCATTTTTGTGGTGAGAGCATTTAGCATCCACTCTCTTAGCATTTTTCAAGAATATAATATATCATCATTAACTTGTAGCAGAAATAGAGAGTAGAATGGTGGTTACAACAGGCTGAGGCAGTTGTGGGGGAAGGTTGGGCAAATGTTAGTCAAAGGATACAAAATTACAGTCCTATACTATCTTTATTACTATAGCTTTGTAGTAAATTTCAAAATCAGGAAGTCCAATTTCTGTAACTTTTTTTTTCTTTTCTCAAGATTACTTTGGCTCTTCTGGGTCTTCCGTTTTCATATAAATTTTCAAATCAGCTTGTCAATTTCTGCAATAAAGGCAGCCAGGGTTTTTATAAGGAATGCATCTAATCTTTAGATCAATAGGGAATATTGCCCTTTTAACATTATTAAATTTTCTAGTTCATAAACATGAGATATCTTTTCATTTGTTAGGTACTTAATTTCTATTAATTGATTAATTAATTTGTATATTTTAGAGATGGGGTCTCACTCTGTCACCCAGGCTGGAGTGCAGTGCCACAATTGTGGCTCATAGCAGCCTCAACCTCTTGGGCTCAAGCAATCCTTCCAACTCAGCCTCCTTAGCAGCTAGGACTACAAGCATGCACCAACACACCTGGCTATTTTTTTTTCTTTTCTTTTTTTTCTTTTTCTTTCTTTCATTTTTTTTTTTTTGTAGACAGGTTCTTACTATGTTGCCTAGGTTGGTCTCAAACTCTTGGGTTCAAGTAATCCGCCTACTTCAGCCTCTGAAGTGCTGGGATTACAGGTGTGAACCCCTGTGATGAGCCCTTATGTTCCTAATTAGGAATTAATTCCTAATTCCTAATTTAATGATTTTTCATGAAAGGGAGCTGAATTTTTGTCTAATCTTTTTCTTCAATTTTTTAGATGATCATATGGTTTCTGTTCTTTATTTTATCCGTATGGTGTATTTCATGCACTGATTTTTATATATTGAACCAACCTTACATTCCTGGGATGAATCCCACTTACTCATTCTTTTTGTTGTTTTGTTTTTGAGTTGGGGTCTCACTGTATTGCCCAGACTGGAGTGAGTGGTGCAATCATGGCTCACTATAACCTTGCCCTCCTGGGCTCAAGCTCTCTGCTTACCTCAACCTCTCAAGTAGCTGGGACCACAGGCTTACACTTCCACACTGGGCCAATCTTTTGATTTTTTTAGAGACGAGGTCTCACTATGTTGTCCAGGTTGGTCTCAAACTCCTGGACTCAAGCAATCCTCTCATCTTAGCCTCCCAAAGTGCTGGGACTACAGGCATGAGCCACTGCACCCATCCATTCATTGTTAATCATCCTTTTTATATGTTGCTGGCTTGGTTTGTTAGTATTTGGTTTGGGATTTTTGCATCTATATCCATAAAGAATATTGTTCTGTAACTTTTTTCTTATGATGTCTTTTTCTGGTTTTGGTATTAGGGTAATACTGGCCTCATAGAATGAGTTGGGAAGCATTACTTCTTCTTTGATTTACTGGAATCATTTTTAAAGGATTGGTGTTAATTTTTCATTAAACATTTGGTAGAATTAACTGTTGAAACAATTTTGGTCCTGAGCTTTTCTTTGTAGGATTTTTTTATTATTATTAATTCAATAACTTTGCTTGTTATAGATCCATTCAGATTTTCTCTTTCTTTTTTTCAGTTCTTTTTGGTAGTTTGTGTCTTTTTAGAAATATGTCTAGTTCATCTAAGTTGTCTAATACTTTTGGCATAGAGTTGTTCATAGTATTCCATTATGGTATGGTTAATATTGAGTGTCCACTTGATTGGATTGAAGGATGCAAAGTATTGTTCCTGGGTGTGTGTGTAATGGCATTGCCAAAGAAGATTAACATTTGAGTCAGTGGACTGGGAGAGGCAGACCCACCCTCAATCTGGTGGGCACCATCTAATCAGCTGCCAGTACGGCTAGAATACAGCAGTCAGAATAACGTGGAAGGACTTGACTTGCTGAGTCTTCCAGCTTTCATCTCTCTCCCATGCTGGATGCTTCCCGTCCTCAAACACTGGACTCCAAGTTCTTCAGCTTTTGAACTCTCAGACTTACACCAGTGGTTTGCCAGGGGCTCTTGGGCCTTCAACCACAGACTGAAGGCTGCACTGTCGGCTTCCCTACTTTTGGGGTTTTGGGATTCGGATGGGCTTCCTTGCTCCTCAGCTTGCAGACAGCCTATTGTGCGATTTCACCTTGTGATCGTGTGAGTCAATTCTCGTAATAAACTCTCCTTCATATATCCATCTATCCTATTAGTTCTGTCCCTCTAGAGAACCCAGACTAATACACCTTATAATCCCTTTTGTTTCTGTAAAGTTGATAGTAACATCCTCTCTTTTATTTCTGATTTTATTAGTGTTATCTCTCTGCTTCCCCCTCTCCCTAATCTGTCCAGTTAAAGGTTTGCCATTATTTTTGACCTTCAAAGAACCAACTTTTGGTTTTGCCCCAGGGCACCCTGGAAGGAGGAGCTCTGTGCTGAGCTCAGAGCCCTGGGCTGGCAGTGAGGGACTCTGGAGCACAGGCCAAGCCAGGCCCAGACCAGGTGAGATGCAGGGGTCACTTAACCTCTCTGCCCTCGCCCTCCCTAAGCTCAGACACAGAGATGTGGGGCAGCTCATGACTGCCTCCTGGCACTTAGACTGGGCAGGTGGAGCTGGATAACCCAGGCCTGGCTCTTTCCCAGACACGTGGAGGCCTGTCATCTCCCCTCAACCAACACCAGGCAATATGCCAGCCCGATGGAAGGCCGGGCCCCAACATCCACTCTAGACTCCTGGGCCGTGACAGTGCCACAGGTCCCATTTCACACCCAGGATGGGCCTCCGGACTGACCTTACTGGCCTATCTCCAAGGGGCCAGAGGTTTTCTGCTGCAGGCAGATGGAGCACCCGCCATACACCTCGGGGAAGTCTGCCTGCCCAGCCCTAACAAATAGGTGGGGTCACCCTGGACAGAGCACTTGGTGACCGTGGTGGCACAGACGCTCAGAGCAGGACATCCACCCCAGTGCCCCACCACATTCCTACCCTCCAGAAGAAGGTCACAACGTGCAGAGGGGAGATGAGCAAAGGCAAGACCGCCTCTGACACAGCCCCGCACCCCACACACAGCAGGCAAGGACAGGAGCACTCCTCTCCGCCCAGCTTAGTCTCAGTCCTCAGCCCTGGAGCTTGCTCCTCCCTGGCTAGGCCCACTTTCCTCATCTGGAAAAAACGGGGTGGGCCCTGGTTCTAGGGTCCCTTCCTTCCAGAATGCTCTGCTTCTGTGAGCTCCTCTGTGTGTTCCCATGGAGGTGGGGCATCTGCAAGTCCAGCATGCACAGGGCTTCTGCAGAGCATGGGGATGGGGGTGGCATGATAGTCCTCTGAGGATGGGGGGTACCTGGGGCCAGGGAAGGAAAGTGAGAAAAAGGAAGGTTGGGGAGCCTGAGGGGAAAGGCAGGGAAAGGGAGGGCTGAGGCTAAGCCATCCCACTCCTGGAGCCCTGGTCTCTGCCCCCAGCATTGCTCCCAGCTCACTCTGGGGCTATGGGTACCCAGAGTCCTTGAACAGCCCTCAGGATCCTGCCTCCTTGCCTGGGATCCTTTCAAGTGTCCCTCCAGGGCTGCAGCTCCCAAGGAAAATACCTGGGAAGGGGAGGAGGAGCGGGGAAGCAGAAAGAGAGACTCTTCCTTCCCACTCACAGGCTCCATCATCAGCCCCCATGGCCTGACCCCACACTGCCACCAGACCTGGCGCTCTGGAAGCTGGAGGGCTGCTTGTGGAGAGGTGTGTGGCTTTTACACACCCTGTCCCCAGCCTGGCCCAGCTCAGGCCTGTGGAGAGGGGTCTCTAGGGCCTGACAATGTCATTTCAGGCTGGCTGAGCCTGCCCCTGGCCAACCACCCCCCCGTCTCCTGACAGGCTCCAGGATGACATTGGAAAAGGGCATAGGATGTGTTCAGATGGTTGAGGGCCACTCAGGCAGAATTCCTCTGCCTTCTCAGCAGGCCCTTCCCCAAGCACAGCTCCCCTCATTCCCTTCCATATCCACACACTTACTAAGTAAGAGTTCTGATTCACCCTCAGCCAGGGCTAGAACTTCCCCACACCTATGCATCAGCTGGTCCCGTAACATCAGTAGGCATGGGCATATACCAGGATATGCAGCACATCTCATGGAAGTGTCACTCCTTTATGTTATTCACCACGTACTTTTCACGTACACTATAAGCAGGTCTCCACATGGCACCTTGTGTGTATTTTCACCTTTATTTTGTGGAAACTGAAGCTTAGAGGCATGAATGTGAATGGCAGAGCTGGGCTATGACTCCCAAGGCCACACAAACTTGATTCCAGGCTCAAATCCAGAGGGAGATGGGGAGCGTATGGTTTGCTGGAGCTGTCTGTGAACCTCTCTTCTCCCTCCTTATGAGATTTCCTCATCCTGTGGTGTAGATTGGCAGAGAGCCTGGCTCTGTGGAGATGGCTCCAGGTTGGGGCTGCAGGACTGTACCCTTCCTCCGTTCTTCTCCTTTTCCTTGATTAGCCCTAGGTCCGGCTCTTATACTCTGGGCATGAAAGCAGGATAGAAAAGGTGGAATGGGAAACAAATCATGGAAGAAAGCTGCAAACAGTCCAAAAGGCAGCATTCCTCCATGGGTAAGCAAAATGGAATGATCTGATTATTACACAAGGTAGCCTGTAGTATAAAATAATTTACTGCAAAGTGAAATGCCTTTTTGAAAAGTTCCAGATGAAGAATAAAAACAAAACAGGCTCAAATATATTCAAAATTCCAAAAAGTTAGAAAGTGGAAGGCTCTGTGAAGTGATTCTCTCTTTCTTTTTCTCCTTCTATCAAGAACTTTCCATCAATCTTCCCTGCAAATTAATGCTGTGCAACAATAAAGGATACTTTTAAAGGTGCTTCTTATAGTATAGGGGGTTCTCCTGTTTTATTTTGAAAAAGAAATGTCTGGGAGACCAGAATGGAATGATAGAATGAGCTGTGTCTTGAATCCATAAGGAAGCCTTAGTTTGAGCTCTAGCTCTGACACTAACCTGCTCTGTTAGCCAGGTCAGTTCCCTCTGAGTCATTGTGAAATGGGAGTGACAGGGGGAGATGGTAGACTAAGTGATCTTTAAAGTCTGTTCTGGTTCTGTAGGTGATGTTCAGCGTGTCTCTTCTATCAAGAGTATAGTTTACTTGTTACAAAATGGAAACATTGGGTTACATTACCTTGAAGGCCTCTGCCAGTTCTTTCATTTGTGGCCTGAGATGAGGAGATATTCCTGGCTCACCTGTCTCCTTTACCAGCTCCCCACATGAGGCACCATGCTGGATAGCTGGTCCCTGAAGCTGAGGAAGAACTCCAGAAGAATGGGGTGTGGGTGTGTCCAGGCCAGAAAGGGAAGAAGAATTATGGCATAGTGTGGGAACTGTAGAATGCAGAGGAAGACAGATGGGTTCAAAATCTAGCTCCACCACTTCCCAGCTGTTGTGATTTTAAGCAAGTCACATGACCTTTCTTAGCCTTACTTTACTTATGGTCAAAACATGCCTTGGGGGATGTTGGAGAGTTCAAGTGAGAGTGAAAGGGCTTAAGAAAGTGTTCATTGCTTTACAAATATCCCGTATGGTCAAGTCTGATATTCAGTAGCCACACACTGGTAGGGGCCCATTCTGATTGGTCAGAGCTTGTGCCACAGCTGTGAAATATTTCAAGTACCACTTTCTGGTGGTACTATTATTATTATTACCATTATTATTATTATTATTATTATTATTATTATTACCCAGGGTTTCTAGAAGGCCACCCTCTTAGAAAAACTGAGAAGACCCACCTTCCCAAGGCCTTGGGAGTCAGGCCTGAGCTATTCCTCCCTCCTTTCCAGAAGGGCTTGCTCAGAAACAGGCAAAGAGCAATTGTTGAGCATGTGTGCTCCTTCAAGCTCTGTGGTTATATCAGGTGGTCCCTAACAGAGCTAGGTTGGAGGATGGCAAACCACAGTCATAAGTGAGATATGAACACTCTGAACAAACGAGTTGAAAAGGCGTCTAAAATTGTGATGAAGACAAGCTCTGGGATGGTTTTCCATGAGGTTTTGATGAATGGGAGAAGTCCCACTTGTTTGTACTTGAGCAAATGCCATGCTGCTTCCATAGAGAGCTAATCAGCCATGCTCTTCAAACTTTCATGTGTATGGGAAGAACCTGGGGAATCCTGTAAAAATGCAAGTCCTGATTCAAAGGTCTGGTTTTGGGCCTGAGATTCCACACTTGTAACAAGCCCCTAGCACATTGAGGAAGAAGTGGCTAGGTGACCTCACTGGGACCATGTACCCTGAGATGATTACTTCTTTCTGGAACAAATATGATTGAGTGCTAACCTTTGTTTTTCTTCTTCAACTCAAAGGCAGAGCCTAGTAGTGAGGAGAAAAGGGAAGCGACAAGGGAGTGGTGACGGAGCTGCAATATGAATGGAGTGAAGTCCTATCTGTAAAGGCCTCTCCTATCCATAGAATCCTCCCCTTTCCTGATTTTTTTTTCTTTTTTTTGAGACGGAGCCTTGCTCTTGTCGCCCATGCTGAAGTGCAGTGGCGCGATCTTGGCTCACTGCAACCTCCACCTCCCAGGTTCAAGCTATTTTCCTGCCTCAGCCTCCTGAGTAGCTGGGATTACAGATGCCCACCACCACGCCCAGGTAATTTTTGTAGTTTTAGTAGAGATGGGGTTTTGCCATGTTGGCCAGGCTGGTCTCGAGCTCCTGACCTCAGGTAATCCACCCTTTCCTGATCTTTGAGGGTTCCAGCCAGCATGGGGTGAAGCAAGGCACTCAGAGAAATGGGCTGTTTACCATCTCCCTACCAGCTGACTTGGTCAGTTCATTCATTTCCTTATTCATTCGCTGATCCATTTAACCACCCCCTCCCCCACCCCGTATGGCAGATGCACCTGAGAATAATAACTTAAGCATACCCTGAGAATGACCCTATGGTCTAAGAAGAATGTGTGCTCAGAGTTCCAAGCTAAGGAATCCAGGAGTGGCCAACCCGGAGATTCATTCTTATCTGTGAGGAACATCTCTGAACCTCTGGCCCAATTCTTGGAACACAGGACATGCAAGGAACCGAGGCCCTTTGTTTTGGGTTAGACGGAGGTTGCTAGGGGAAGAGTGCTAAGTAAAAATGCTGTATAAACTGCATGCTTTTTACAAACGGTTTGGTTTTCCTGTCAAACCCACCACTCCTGGACCACCCTGTATGTAAATCTCCAATAAACCCTATGTCTTGTTTACTGGATCCAGCTCTCTTCTGTGGCCTCTCAGACACAGTGCCATCGCTACTGGAGTCAATAGGGGTCTGGCTTGACACCCACTCAGTAAAAATTTACTAAGTATACTCTACTTCAAGCCTTGTGATGAGCACATTCATTCAGAAATGAATCAGATATAGCCTCATCCCTCAAGAAGCTCACAGACTAACAAATAAGTTGCAATTCAGTATGATACATTTTATAACACAGTATTAACAAGATGAAACAGATTCATGAAGGAGAGGGATGTTTACCATTTCTGGGTATAGGATGATGGTTAGAAAGGCTTCATAGGGTAGGAGGTGATACTTAAGATGGGACTTGATGTAAGAGTGTTTGTCATGCAGATACAGTGGAAATACATTCCAGGCAGAGAGAGGCACCAGCATGCACAAAGGCATTTACTAGTGTGTTAGGCAACCATGAATGGGTGGAATATGGTATGTATTAGTTTGGATGCTTTCAACCACAAGTGAGTGGATATCCAACTAAAAGTATTATGAACACATGAACACATTGGCTTATTGTCTCACATGATAGGTAGTCCAAAGGTAGGTGGTTCCCAGGCAGGTTCAGTGGCTCAGTGATGATGTCATCAAAGATTCAGAGGGTTTCTTATCCTTCTGTTCAATCATCCTTGATTTGTCAACGACATGCCTCTCTTTTTTTTAATTAAAAAAAGTTTTTTAGAGATAGGGCTTTGCTCCATCACCCAGACTAGAATGCAGTGGCACAATCTTTGATCTGTCTTTTTGATTGCAAGATGGTTATTGTGTCGCATGCAGGCTCAACCACATACAGTGAAGAATGAGAGGACCCCTTCATTCCATGTGTGTTCTTATAGCAGGCAGGAAAACCTTTCCCGGAAGCTCCCCATCAGACATTCCTTTCCCGTGCCCTAAATTCAAGAAAGACTAGAAAGGTGAGTTTATGGCATTTTTAGTCTTTATAGTGGGAAGCGTACCACAAGGAAGGGATGGCAGGGCAAAAGTCTGAAGAAGTCAGGTCCCGAAGACCCTGTTTGCCTGGCTAAGAATTTTGCATTTTCTTATGCAGGCTATTGGAGAGAAACTGGATCACAGGAGTAATACAATCAAATCTGCATTTTGGAAAGATCATATTGCTAGATATATACATATGTGTGAAAATATATAGAAAAGGCCTGGATGACCAATGTCAAATGACGATTATCTCTGAGGAGGGGAGTGGGTTGGCAAAGGTGAAGGGGGGCGTGCACTTTTTACTCTTTAACAATTATTCCCAATGGGGGGAAATTTTGCCACCCAGGGGATATTTGCCCGTGTCTGTAGATGTTTCTTAGTTATCACAACTGGGAGAGTGGTACTGGCATCTAGTGAGCAGAGACCAGGGATGTTGCTAAACATCCTGCAAGACATTGGACAGCCCTCACAACAAAGAATTATCCAGTCCCAAATGTCAATAGTGCTGAGGACAAAAAAAAACCCAGTCTAAAGAAGTCTATAGACTTCTTTATTGTTGATACTGTTTGCTACAAAAAAGCTACTCATGTAGTATTTATATTTTTAAAGTGTTTAAAAGCCGAATTGCCTTACCCACAATTTGTAAGCAGTGTTGGAAAGCAGATTGGAGGGGTGGAGGGTGGAGGCTGGAGGCAGGGAGAAGAGTTAGCAGGCTGTTGCAACATTTAACTGAATGGCTTATTTTCTTTATGCTGCCAGATGAAGTCCCTCTCCTCCCAAGAGCCTCTGTGTGGGACGGCAGTAAGTCCCTCTCCCCACTAGTGGCCTGGCCTAGTGCAGCTTAGCCTCCTTCTCTGAGGACCTCGGGTGGACCCAAGGAACCCGTCCCATCCCAACACTGTGGCAATATATGCTCACCTTTGATGCCCAAATGACTTGACCTTCCAGACAATTAGGCCCCACTGGAGTGCATAATTCCAAATTCAGGATTCTAGGAGGAAATAACACATTTCTATGGCGTTTTTCAATTTAAAAAAAATTAGATGCATTGACTTATTTAATCCTCAGAATTAAGAACAGCTGAAGACCAGTGAGAAAAGTACTGAATTGTACCCAGGTGTTAGTATATTTAAAAGTCAAGTGTGAGTTTCATTTGATTTAAATGTTTAACTTAGTAGAGGCTGATGTTAAAACCAAGCTACTCTCATAGAGTTCCAGTCTTCTGAAAAAGGTATACATGGATTGAAAAGCACAACGCTTTCCTTGTCTCAGTTCACCTCTCCCACATCCAGCTTAGCTACTGGGACTATGATAAATCCCCCCTCCATTTGCATAGCACTCACAGAGCCTCAGTTGCTCTGATATTCTTTTTATCATATCATCATAAAAATAACCACTTAGGAGGTGCACAGGACAGAGACTTTTTTCCAGATTTTTCAGAAGAGGAGACCTGGAATGATGCAGCCTGGAGTGATGCAGAGATTTGCCCAAGATTTCCCAGCTATCAGGGGCTGGGCTAGGACTCTGAGGTACGCCTACTGCCTCTAAGCCTAGTCTTCCTTCCCTTCTAATATAAGGGTCTGATTTTCTACGTGTTTACTTTTTGTGTTTATAGTTTGTCTCTCCCACTGGAATGTAAGCTTCAGGAGGGCAGAGGCTGTGTTGGTCTCATTTACTATTGTGTTCTCAGTGAGTAGAACAGTGTCTAGCGTATAATGGTAAATATTTGTTTAATAAATGAATGAAATGTATACATGTGAGAATTGAACTCCACAAAGAAGTGCTTTGTCCCAAATCCCATGGCCAGGCTATGTCCTTCTTCCTCCTAACTGCCAGAACAGTGCTTTCCCTGCTCGCATGGGGTCAGGACTTAGCTCTAAAACTACTCTGTCGATTTGAGGGCCAGGACACTAGAAGAGGGGCATGAGGCTTGGTGGTCAGGTCCCAGTGCCAACAAGATGATGGCAATTATTGCAGTCTTGAGAAAGGCCACTGTGCCTTTGATAGAGGAAAGCTCTGGTTTTGGCCACAAGCTGAGCCCCAAGGCCACTCAGTAGTCTGGGGAACTGAGGTCACCCATGGAAAGTGTTTAGAGTGGTGTCTGGCACACAGTAAGAGCTCAATGCCTGTTAACCGTGGTTGTGGTTATTTTGTTAGAATTCATCATTATACTTTCTTCTTATTGTTCTGTTGTTATTTATTTTATTTTCACCATCCTCATCACTGCTCTTATTACTTAGTTTGCTTTTTTCTCCTTCCATGTATCCATGCATTTTTTTTCCTCCAGCTCTATGGATTGATGGTATATAGAGAAATGGAAGCACATCAGCCTAGCAATGGCTTGTTCCGGGTCTCATGGTTCATCAAGTTACCAAGAAGGCCACAGCTTCACAGCTCAAGGCTTGCTTTTGCTGCAGCTGGGCCTCTTGGGAAGCCTTTTTGCCACTACAGCATGGTCTGAGTCAAGCTGTACAAGCTGCGTTGTGTCAAATACAGGGGGGCAGGCACTTTTGGACTGACTTTTGCCCTGTGGGATGTCTACTAACTAACCTTGCCTGGTGCCCGGTTGCTGCTCATCTCCTTCCCCCATCTCTGAGACCTTCTGACCCCTGCTTCAGGCCCAACTCCGTCTCTGGCCCCCATGCTGACACTGGGAAGCCCTGGGCCCACCTGCTGGCCTCCACATCAGACTCTTGCTGTGATTTGGTGCTGGCCCTATGCCCTGGTTCTAGTCACTGGGCTCTGACTGGAAACAATAGCCAAGTCCCCACCTTGCCCACACCAGCTCTGATCCCTGGGTTCCATCCATGGTAAAGTGATAGCTGAGCTCTAGTTTGCTATTGCCGATCCCCTCACAGACTTAAGTCTGGTCTCTTTTCCCCCAGCAAGGTCTTGCTGCCACCTGCCCCTGCACACACCCCACTCCCCGCCCGCCCCAACTGTCCCCTAGAGTATTTGGCATCACCCATCCCTGGACCCCTCGTCAGTTGCTGTGTCCTCCCCAAGACATTGTGTAAGACTGAAAACTTCTACTGTTCCCTTGGGTGTCCCCACTTCTCGCTATTGCCTCAGCTCTCTAGAGAGCCTGTTCTATCTGTTCTGCCTGCCTGACTGCAAGTATAGCAAAAGCCTGCCCAGGTCCTTCCATCTCTCAGGGCATCTGGGCTTGCTTCAGCAAACTGTGGCCATGATAACCCATAATAGGAAATCTGACTACCCACCAAGCCTAGCAGAGGCTCCCAGCATTAGCTGACACTAACTTGGGCTCTCCCTGAGCTCTGTTAGGCCTTGAGACATGCCATTGGGCCATCCAGGGGCCCTAAGAGGAGGCCTAGAGTGTCACTGACCCAGACCTTGCTCCAAGCCAGTCTGTTTCTTTCTCCTGCCCCGTTTCTCGGCCCCCCTCTCCCGATATTTGACTCCTCCCTTCCCCCGACACACCCTGCTCTCTTAGCCCTGCCAGATTCTGGTTGACCTGTCAGAGCCAAGACAACAGCCCTGATACCAAAGCATTTGGTGCCACCACCTTGTGCAGAAATTGCTCACATGCTGGGCTGATGATAACCTACAATCCTACTGACAGATGCTTAGGGGATTCAGCCTCCAGTTGCCACCACTTCCTGTGAGGCCCAGAAGGATTGGCCTGTTGGCAAGTGGGCCTCTTGGAGAGGTAAAGTGGGTTGGCCCAGGGTGGAGGCTGCCAGGTCTGGCTAGGAAACATAGCAGAGTCTGGTCTTCAGGGATCTCATATCCCCTGCCCTGACTCTAATTCTCAGTATAACTGGTTGGAGTAGGAGCCACAGGACCTATGAGGTGCTGAGTTGACCTACTTATGGGCAGTAGCCACTGTGGCGGGAGGCAGAGGCCTTGTGTTCCTGAGCTGGGAAGTCGATATTTCCCACCTCAGTCCCTGCTGTGGAAGACCAGACTTTCTAACAGCAGTAATTTCACTTCTCCAAGGGGTATCTCATATCTTTTCTAGAGATCATGCTTAGGCCTGCCTCAGTTTCAGGCCGTTGGTCTTGATGGTACTGTGACACACTGAACACCAGTCTCCATCCCATCCCAAGAAACTCCTACAAGGCAAGGGACATTTTGCACACACACACAAAAATGATCAGCTACCTCCTATCTGCCAGAACTCCCTGTAGTATGGGCATTTGACATGGGGCCTTCTGGAAGCTGGGAGAGGAATGGAAGGGGAGTCCCAAAGTCTTTTATAGAAATGGTTGGGCCTCACTGGTGAGGGAAACTGAGGGAAGGAAGGGACTCAGGGACTTTATAGTATAAAGGTATAGCCTACCTCTGTGGTATGATCACTCTTGAACCAGTCACAAAGGATATTGAAGCTAGAAGGATACTTAGAGCCACCGAGCCCATTGGTTTTCAAACTTAGATGTTCATCAGAATCACCAGAGAACCAGATTCTTCTCCCTAAGGTTCGAATTCAGGAAATTTGGGGATGAGTCTGGGGATCTACACTTTGGAATATAGTTGTGCACTGGGTTTAGGAACCACTGGTCTAGTCCAGTGCTCTCACATTGCAGGTAGGGGAAACTGAAGCTCAGAGAGGCAAGTTTGCAAAATCATCCGGCAATGACCTAACCTGATGTTGAGAGTTCTGTATGATCTGATTCCAATCTGCCCTTTCTCATTCTAGCTTCTCATTTATGCATTCTTGGGGTTGCTGTATAAAATATAGGACCCCAATTAAAGGTGAGTTTCAGACACACTTGTATAAAAATTTATCTGAAGTCCAACTTTAACTGGGCACCTTGTACTTTTATTTGCTCAGTATTGTGATCCTATGAACCCTATACTGGAGACATCTTGAATGAACTTCTTCATATGTAATTTCTGAATTCCTACTTTTAGACCTTTGCTTATGCTGTTTCTTCTATCAAGAATACTCATCCCATCACTTTCCCAAAACCTGCTCATCTATCAACACGAATGTCACCTCTTCCCTCAAGCTTTCTTATTCCTTGAGTTGACCCTCATCTAGCTTCCAATAACACTTTCTCTGACTCTCTGCTTCCACCCCCTCATGCTGTATTTTGGATCAAGGCTGTTTGTCTGGTTGGCTTAACTCTCCTGTGGAGCATGAGTCAGCCCTTTGCCAGGGTGGGGGTCATATTTGAACAGACAGCAAAGAGTAAAAGAATGGGCTCTGGAGTGGGGTGGCTTTTGCTTGAACCCCAGCTCTGTCACCTACCAGCTGTGTGACCTTGAGCAAGATTTCTTACTTCTCTGGGACTCAGTTTTCTCATCCGTGAAATGAAAATTATAAGAGTAATTTCTTCATAATGTTAATGTGAAAACTAAATGAGAGTGCTTAGAATTGAAAGAGTACACAAAAATGCCCAATACATCTTAGCAATTGTTATAAATCATCATCATCATCATCACCTCTGTATCCTCAGTGCCAAGCACAGAGTGCTAATCAGTAAGGTCTACTGAATGAACACATGGGTGAAAGTAAAAGGCCTGGATATAAGATCCTGTGACCTATTAGCAGAAGGCGCTAGATGCTAATGTGTGTAGCTCTACATTGAAAATACACATGCCTTGGAAAATCACGTTCCCTCAGGAGGAAGTTTCTGCCCTTGAGGAGCTGTGTAAAATACCATATTTCTCTCTAGGAGAATAAGCTGTTGTTTGGAGATTGTTACACAAATGTTTGTCTCATAGGAGCACTTCTATGCTTCTATTCTCTACAGTAATGATTGGAAATGGAAATCAAGACTTACGCCTTTCACAAGTCCCTGCCTTCCTGTGGAATGCTAAAAACTTTATTTTCTTTCCACCAAGCTTAGCTGTTTCCCTCTGTTATAGTGGAATGCATTAATTAAAAGATTGGCAAATGCTCAGAGACCAGGAAAAAAATGATGAAATACAAACACCAAGTTCTGTCCAAGTTTACTTTTCTGATTCTTCACTATTACTCCTGTGATGGTTAATTTTAGGTGTCAACTTGACTGGATTATGGAATACCTAGAAACCTAGTAAAGCATTATTTTTGGATGTTTCTGGAGGAGATCAGGGCATGCGTCTGAGTGGACTAGGTGGTGAAGATCCACTCTCAATATGAGCGGGCACCAGCCAGTCTGCTGGGGGCCTGCAGAGAGCAAAAACAGAAAAGGCAGATATGTTGAATTACCCGCTAGAGCTAGGATACAGTCTTCCTCTTTTGTCCTTGGACATCAGAATTCCAAGTTCTCCAGCCTTTGAACTCTAGACTTACACCAGCGCTTCCTCCATAACACTGGGGTTCTCAGGCCTTCAACCTCAGACTGAGAGTTACACCTCAGCTTCTCTTGGTCTAAGGCCTTCAGATTTGGACTGAGTCATGAACGTTACCAGCATTCTAGGGTCTCCAGCTTGCAGACCTTGCAGACCTTGAAGGCAGCCTGTTGTGGGACTTCTGAGCCTCCATAATTGCATGAGCCAATTCTCCTGATATATATATATCCTACTGGTTCTGTCTGTCTGGAGAACCCTGACTAATATACCCTTAAACACACTCAGTACTCAAGGGTTCATTGGGTTTATGGTACTCACTAAAATGAGCATAAAATAAACAGTTAGAGATTGAAATAAAAGGAGATAAGAGAGGTACTTTTCTAGTGCAATGAGAAGTATTATTCTCATCTGAAATCACTTATGATTTTTATTGGAACAAGGCACCCAGCAAATTGCCTGGCATAGAGTAGATGTCAAATAAATATTTGACAAATGGATGAATGGATATTATTGAATGAAAAGTAGAATGTAAATAGATACATAAATCATTTTTAACAAAATAAATGAGGAAGAATTCTAATCTTTTCCTGCCTACCATGTCCCTGGCTCAATGTGGAAAAGTGACTGATTTGGCCCTGCATGGGAACCCTGCCTGAACTGTGGAGTAAGTACCATTTATAGTCACCTCTCTTAGACTCTTGAAGCTGATAGGAACCCAAGTGGTTAGCTGAGTCAACCTTTTCCTCATATGCATCTAGTGACAGGAAACTCACTACCTTATTGGCATCCATGCTATGATTCTTGGATGCTCTAAAAATATCTGACTGCTGCATCAATTACAGCAAGTAATTGCTAGTAATTGTGCTAGGACGCAAGCCTCTCTATCATCCAGACTCAGGTACTCTCCAGTGTATCACAGCTGACACCCTTAGAATATATAGCTGTATTTTATTCAAAGGTGGTGGGAAAATAACTTTCCTAGGAAGCAGGAAACCTGGATCCAACTCTGAGCTCTGCCACTGACTTGCTGTGTGAATTTGAGTATTCTCCTTTCTTATTTGGGCCTCAGTTTCCTTTTTTTACTCAATGAGGGGGGTTTCAAACGGGATGCTCTGCAAGACTTCCAGTTCAGACGTTCCAGGACTCTCTAATGAGGTCTAATTAAGATCTTCTAATGCAGTGGTTCTCAAATTGTGGTCCAAGAATCCCTGGAAAGCCTGGGCAACATAATGAGACCCCCATCTCTAAATATATTTATATATAAAAAATCCATTAAATATATGCTATATATTAGTGCACCTGTAGTCCCAGTTACTTAACAGGCTGAGGTGAAAGAGTTCGAGGCTACAATAAGCTATGATCGTTCCACTGCACTCCAGCTTGGGTGACAGAGACCCTGTCCAAAAAGAAAAAAAAAAAAAAAAAAAGAAAAGAATCCCTGAAGTTCCCTGAGAATCTTTCCAAAGGTCAACGAGATCTTTTCAAACTAACATATCCGTAGGAGGCAGAATTTTCTTCATATACTTCAATACATAGCAGAAGCAGCTATGAGAATCCAGCTGCTTCTGAATCCAGCCAAACATCAAAGAGAATAATAACAAATGTAAAACCTCCCCACTCTTCTCAGTAAATTTATTTTTGTTTTGTAAAATATTGTTATACTTCATGAAATACTAAAAATATATTCTAAAATATATTATTTATATTAACATGTTTAATTTTTAAGCATGACTTTGACAATGAAGGAATCAATCAAGCAATATTCCTTAAATGTTTCCATCTTAATTTCTAATATAGTGAATATGGATAGATGTAACCCACATAAATAAAAACTCCATGAAATCCTTCATAACTTTTAATAGTGTACAGTGGTCCTGTTCTAGTAGGTCTGACTTCCTTTCTCATTCCATATAGTTTTCTGCCTGGTCCCCCAATGGTCACAGATGTGCTCTGCTCAATATCTGGCACAGGAATGGACACAGTAACTTTGGGAGAAAGGCCATTCTTCCTTCCTCATGGGCCTCAGCCATACCGGGCCTGGCCTGTCTTCTCCTTCACCTGGGTTCCTTGGCATAGACCGGTGACTTGGGCCTTAAACAAGACACCCGCTTGTGGGTAGTGCCAGTTCCTGAGTGGAGAAATCAAGCAGCTAATCAGGCGAGGCTTGATGTGCTAGCCTCCCCGCTTGCCTGAGCACAGTTGCCCAGCCCCTCTGGGTTCCAACTTCCCTGAATGCTACACTCTCCATACCTGCCACCCAAAGAAAGCAGATTTCATGACTGCTATGCCAGTTGTCAGGCCTTGGGTGTGAGGCAAGGGAGAACCTGCCAGATTCAGAGTCCGCATGGCGGTATGTGGGGAGGAGGGAGATGAGGAGGGAGAACTTGTGTTAACTGAGAGAACCACTTCGCATCAGGTCCTGCATGTTCCTTCTTTCTTTGTTTGAGACGGAGTTTTGCTCTTGCCGCCCAGGCTGGAGTGCAATGGTGCAATCTCAGCTCACTGCAACCTCCGCCTCCTGGGTTCAAACGATTCTCCCACCTCAGCCTCCTGAGTAGCTGGGATTACAGGCACCCACCACCATGCCCAGCTAATTTTTTATATTTTTAGTAGAGACAGGGTTTCACCATATTAGGCTGGTCTCGAACTCCTGACCTCAGGTGATCCACCCATCTCGGCCTCCCAAAGTGCTGGGATTACAGGCATGAGCCACCGCACCTGGCCTGTTCCTTCTTTCTTAATAACAAACCTGGGAGATGAGCATAGATCTTTATCCCTATTCTCCTATTATAGTCATGAAAACCGAAGGTTCCAGAGGTAATGTGATTTGGCTAAGGTGGTTACGCAACCAAAAAAGTAGCTGGGCTTGGATCTAAATTCACATCTAATAATGTCAAATCAATGCTCCTTCTGCTTTACCAGAAGCAGGGAGAGCCAGGAGCATTCAGGACAAGACGAGAGAGGAAGGGAGCTAACATTTATTGAACACCTACTATGTGTCAAGCATATGTTATCTCATTAACTCCTAACAGCAGTCCCCTTATGTAAGCAGTGACTCTCAGTTTACAGATGAGGGAACAGGCTTAGGGAAGGGAAGTGGCTTTTGTTCTGCTAGGAGGTAGCGGAACCAGGATTCAAATCTAAGTCTGTCTGGCTCCAAAGCCTCTGCTTCTTCAATAATACCAAAGGAGATTTATTTTTATTTGTTAATTGTTTATTTATGAAGAGAAACCATTTCTTAGCCCACATATTCATATTTCATAGTTCAGGAACACAGGTCAGTGACAAACTTCTGTAATTCAACCCAAAGAAATTCTTTATATTCCAAATCACTTTGTACCAGCCTTCTTCATCTCCTCAAAATCTTTTATGGAATCATAATTTCTGTAAAAATCTGCGCATGCATTCTTCCTTGGTTTGGTCAGAGCAAACACAGAGAGTTGCAACCCTCAGGGAAGCAATAAATGCTTCAATAATATGAAACCCATGCATCTGAGGTTTCATCAAAGCACTGAAAGCCATGGTAGTTATTATCCTTGATAGATATGTCAACCTTAACACCAACATCCTTCCTGGCTGATGGAGAATGAGCCACAAATAACATTTATTGAGAACTTACTTTATGCCAGACACTATACTACATGCTTTAATTCATTCTGTTTAAACCTCCCAAAGGAGGTAGGTACTATTGTTATTCCCCATTTTACGCATGGGAACACTAAGGCAGTAACAGGCCCAAGGTCACCAGTTAAAGAGTAACAACTAGTATTTGAATCCAGGCAGTCAACTTCCGAGTTCATGGCTTAAAACCACCTCAAGACTAAACTGGTGTGAGAGACCCAGAACTGAAACTGAAGTCTCCTGGTTTCTTAGCTTAATGTGGTGTGCTGTGCACTAATGCCTCCTGAATGAATGCCCAAAGGCATGGCTGACACATCTCCTCCCAGGGGCCGGAATGGAAAGAAGGAGGTGAACTCCAGAGAGCGAAAGACTATGAGGCCATCCTAGGAGGGCAGGCAGCTTTTACTGTAATAGTTGCTTCCCAGTTCTCCATCCTCAGGCCTCTGGCTGCAGGGCAGGAGGGCATATGCTCAAAGGAGAAAAGTCTCTGAGCTCTGACACCTCCCGTTATTCCGCCCCCACATGCAGAGGGCTTCCCCTTATAAGCCTGTGCTCAGCTGGAGGTGGGTGGGAAGCCACTTATCTTTGCTCTTGCTGACTATCTTCCCGACACAGCCCAACAAAACTCACATCTGAGACACCCCTGAGGTCGGTGCTAGAGAGAGGGTGAGGTCAGTGATTGCAGCCTCCTTGGTACAAACGAGGAAACTGAGGGCCACAGAGTAAGTTGTAAACAGAGCTGGGGGGACCCTCACAGAGACTCTGGACAAACCTCCAGACAAAGCCACTGATGAAGAAAGGCCTCGAAGGCAGGCAGAGGCTTGCTTAAAGCAGCCTAGGACCTTCCAGGGTCCCAGGACCTGGCTGTTTGCCTGACTAACTTGGGTCTCTGAAACAGAAGTGAGGCCAGGGAGAGTAAGTTATTCTGGGCCTCATGATGACATGTGCCTCCAGAGATCCAAGCCTGGCCTTTTGCCATGGGGTCCCTGGGAGCCTTCTGGCCACCAGCCATGGCACCCTGCCTTCTGATGCCTGGGGAGGGGCTGAGAGAGGGGGAGGGTCAGTGCTTCTTAATGGCTTCCTGCCCAGAAAGCCTCTAGAACTGCCTACTGCTAACTTTAAAAGAACCGACTTGAGGGTATCCAGAGGGTTCAAGTTTAGATTCCAGGCTAAACTTCTGGGCTTAGAGGGTCCTGAGCATGGGACTGGATAAAGGAGGGAAGCCATCATCTCTTCAGAAGATGTTCAGAAAAGGGCATACACCCAGTCTATCTGAGTTGGGAGTGAGCTGTTATGTCCTGAGGCAGGGGGATGGATGAAATGGCATTTTAGGGCTCAGATTCTCTTTGGGGCAAGACCTGACTTCCTATGGACTCCCAGGAGCAGCAGGGGAGTTCTGAGAAGAACTGTGGTTGTCCAGAGTGAAGTTTCTTTGAGACTTGCCCTGTACCTAACCCCAAACAGACTTGAGACTTAGAGACCTCTAACCAGGCATCTCATTGTACAGCTGGGAAAACTGAGACCCAGGAGGAAGGGGCCTCTCCGAGATGCCACAGTGAGTCAAGAGTCCTCACTTTAGAGGGCTGGAGAATGATCCACTGAGGCAGGGCCAGGGCTCCTGTCTGAGAGGGGCTCCTGAGGCTCCAAGCTTTTCCCCTTCTGTGGACTGCATTCACACCTTGTTCGGTCCTGCTGGGGCCGGGGCTCTCCTTCCTTGCCCCTTTTCCTTGGCATTCTTTCCACAGGCCCTGTGTGGTCTGGGCTCTACCGAGAGGTCCCCAAGGAGAGCTGGCGCGTTAATCAGCCAAGAAGCAAGCAAGCAGGCAGGCAATGCCAGCATGCAGGTGGCGGGGCTGGCAGGGGAGCCGGCAGGCGGGCCGGACACCCGGAGCCCGGGAACTGTAATGTTCAGGGAATTTCAATTGGCATTGCTGACCCGTTCCAGCCAACTGGCTAACGGTGCCGAGTTTGAATCAGTGACCCGCCTCCTGGTCCCTCCTCCTTAGCCGGCCTCTCTCCCTCCCTTCCTTTTTCCCTCCCTCAGTGGCCCTCCAGGAGGCGGGAGGCGCCCGCTATCAAGGCAGCTGAGCCCCGGCAACCGCTGCTCTCCTCTTCTCCCCTCGCGGGGCCGGCTCATGGAGCGCAGGGCCCGGGCTGGCTCTCGCTAAGTACCGGGCCTCTTTTAGCCTCATCCCCAGAGTGGGAGGGGACCGTGCCCGGCACAGCCCTGCCGGCCCTAGCAGCTCCCCACACGCCACCATGCCTCTCCTGGACGTTTTCTGGTCTTGCTTCAGGAAGGTGAAGGTAAGTGACTGCCCAGCCCCAGCCCATCCCGCTACTCAGGGGGGAAGGAGGCAGATGCGGACCATTGCGCGCCAGCTGGGAAAACGGACCAGACGGGCTTCTGAGACTACCTGAGGCTCTCAGAGTTAAAAGGGATTGGGTTCAAGTCTCACCTTTGTCACTTAACCAGTTCTGTGACCTTCTGTTGCATTCCCATACAAACAAGTCGGCTAGTTGGTTCTTTTTCATAAAACTTGCCTCTGTTGCTTCCTGGATCTTGCCACAAAGGCAAGATGCTTAACCTCTCTGAACCTCAGTTTCCTCTCAGCTTTAGAACGAGGACCATAGTAACACCAACTTTATGGGGTAATGAGGTTGGTGTTATTGTTTACATAGTAAATGTATGCAAATCCAGGAGATAATGTGTGTAAGGTTCCTAGCAGGATGCCTGGTGAGGAGCATCCACACAAGCAATGGTATCTATTATTATTATTAATTTCTATCCACATATATCAAAGCACATACTCTGTGCTAGGCACCATTGGAGCTACACAAAGACAAAAAAGGGGTGGACAGAGTGGCTCACGTCTATAATCCCAGCATTCTGGGAGGCCGAGGTGGGAGGATCACTTGAGGCCAGGGGTTTGAGAGCAGCTTAGGCAATATAGGGAGACTGCCATCTCCATTTTTTAAAAGAAGGCAAAGAAGTACATGGCTTTTGTCCTCAAAAAGAATATAAGAAAAGTGACAAATATTTACCAGGCACCTACTATATGCCAGACATTGTGCTAAATAGTCAGTTTGTCAGTAAATATTTGTTGAGTGTCTACTATATCCTGGCCATGGGGGATACATGAGCACAGCCGAACCCATGAGGGTGTGTAAAGCATGATTCCACTTTCAAGAACCAAGAAACTAATATTTATTTAGTATCCACTATGTACCAGACCTAGGCACTTTTAATTCATTCATGTGGCAGTGATCTTCAGCACAACCCATTGTTTTCCTGCTTTTATGGATAGGGAAAGAACACTGTGAATAGTTAAGAAATATTTACAAGGTTGCTCAGATATGACTGGCAGAGCTGGGATCTGAGCTCCTAAGTCCATGCCTTTCTTGGCACTGTGTGGTTTCCCACAGTACAACCCAGGAGGAAGACTTTCAAACGATTAGCCTGACTGACTGTAAGACAGGATGAAAGAATGCTGGGACCTTTGGGAAGGAAAGATCCATTCCACCGGGAGGGACTTGGAGAGATTTCACAGGAGGTCACATTTGGGCTGAGTCTGAGGCTTAAAGGAAGAGAAGAGTTTGTCAGTCCAAAAGTGGGGGAAGGGCATTCCAGGCATGCCTGGCAGAGGGAACTTCGTGAGCTAGAGTTTGGAGGCAGTCAAATGGTAGTGGGCTGGGGGAAGGGCTTCTTTCGTGATGTGGCTCAAATGTAGGGTTAGAGGGGATAGGAGCTTGAGAAGGGGAAGCAGGGACTACTTCCAAAAGGGTTTGGAATTGATCTGTGGATTCATGGTCCTCACCTAGTGAAGGTCCCGAATGAGATTTTTCAACCATATGTGGCAGAATGAGAGAAAAGTAGGGATAATGTCGTGCAGTGTTCATAAAACTAAATTAATTCCACTCAAAGGACTATTCTTTATTTGGAGACTGTTGTGTCCTTCCCGTGGGGGTGGGGATTCAAATGATCTTTCTCCTACAAAATATGAGTGAGAAATTTTTTAAATGTCTGTCCTCAGCAAAATTACAAAGTTTGCAACGTGCTGATTGTTTCCCTATTTATTTATTTAAGAACGTTTTCCTCATCCATGAAATCTGAAACTCCGGTGACTACTGTTTTGGGGAACAAGGGGCTGATTTCAGTACAATAGGGATATAATTAAGTGGACGGTTTTAGAAAAAGCACTCCAGCAGTAGTGGGCAGGGATAGTGCGGAAAGGCCCAAGCGGAGATGCAGAGGCCAGGAAGGAGGCAGCTGCAGTGGAAATGAGGATGGGAGAGGAAGAAATGATGGAGAGCTGGATGGAATGAGAACGACGGGGGAAGGGGAAATTAAAGCGCCTTTGAGGTTTGATGCCCAAGATGCACCTCTGTCCCCTACCCCGGTTGACTGTTCTAGGTGCTTGGCATGGATTTAAATCTCTTTGCACTCATTCCCCCAACTTCTCAGATACCCAGCAAACATGTCCTAACCCCTGTCAGCCTCTTAGAAACTGTTGGGCTAGGTTAAGGGCGGTGGCTCATGCCTATAATTCTAGCATTTTGGGAGGCCAATGCGAGAGGACTGATTGAGGCCAGGAGTTCCAGACCAGCCTGGACAATATAGTGAGACCCTTTATGAAAAATAAAAAAATTAGCTGGGCATGGTGATGCATGATGGACACCTGTAGTCCCAGTTACTTGGGAGACTGAATTGGGAGGATTGCTTAAGCCCAGGAGTTCAAGGCTGCAGTGTGCTATGATTGCACGATTACTCTCCAGCTTGGACTACAGAGTGAGATCCTAACTCAGAAGGACGAGGAGGAGGAGGAGGAGGAGGAAGAATAGTAATTATAGGTATGGTGTCACACCTGTAATCCCAGCACTTTAGGATGCCGAGGCAGGTGGATCACTTGAGTTCAGGAGTTCAAAGACCAGCCTGGGCAACACAGTAAGACTCTGTCTCTAGAAAAAAAATGTAAAATTAGTCAGACATGGTGATGCATGCCTGTTTTCTCAGCTACTTGTGGGCTGAGGCAGGAGGATAACTGCAGTGAGCCATGATGGCACCACTGCATTCCAGCCTGGCCATTAGACTGAGACTATGTCTCAAACAAAACAAAAGAAAACTGGTGGGCTAGGACAGCCCCAAGAGAAGGTTGAGGATCTCTATCCCGGGTCCCAGACGTTTGCACACATTCACTCATGTGCGCGTCCACAGAGGACATACACGTGCATTTGTGCACATTCAGCCCCCCACACATATGCACATTCAGTCCCCCACACATATGCACAGGCACACCATTCAAGTGTGCATACGCACATACACACATAGAGACGAACACACATATACCGTGGCACAAGCAGGCAAATGCACATGTACACACAAACAGTGCACATTCCTAACATGATGTAGACTCACGCACATATGCATGCATGCATATACAGAGGTAGGCACACAGGCACATCAGATACATACCCTCCTACACAAGCATTGGGGACACACAGAGACACAGCCAGGCACATCTCCAAAAAGCCTGTAGACATACAAAAGCATGCACACGGCGTGAAGGCCCACATGCATGCACATGCATACACACAGGTCTGTGGTTGCACATGTCCTTGGCAGATGTGAATCAACACACGGCTGGATCTCAGGGCTAAGAGGCAGCCTGCCAGATCCACACACACACTTGGACTGCGTGCTCCCCTTTCCAATGCTGCTGCTTCAAGGCCCCAGTCAGAAAGGCAGGCTTTCTGGGCTCTGGAGCTCAGTCAAGGGCACAGGCTGCTGTGAGCCACCCTCCCTCTCTGAACCAGGCCCCCTGAATGTGGGAGACTGAGGGGTTTGAGGGGTGGGGAATGCCCGGGACAGATCCTGTCAGAGCTGAAACGGCCCTCTCAGATCATCTTATTCAAACCAAGCTCCTAACCCTAAGTGATCAGCCCACCTCGGCTTCCCACAGTGCTGAGATTACAGGCCTAAGTTACCACGCCCAGCAAGGTTGTGTCTTTAAAGTGCCTGACATGGAGTAGGTGGTCAATACACATGATTTGTTGGAAGCTGCTTCCGAAACTGTGTAGTGGAGGCATCACAGCAAAGAACGAGGGTTATTCCATATTTGAAAATTCCAGGGTTAGGGTCTCAGGTTTCATCTGCTCCTTTGCCACAACTCCTCAAGCCCTTTACTTTGACTCTGCCTAGGTCTAGGAACAGAAGTGACCCATTTGGGAGATGAAGACTGACACCTCAGAAGCCAGGGATGGTGGGAAGGTGGCAAGAGGCCAGGTCAAGGCTCAGGATTGCTTTGAGCTGCTCTTGTGTTAGGGGCAGCCAAGGGACAAGACGTTTAAGTGTGAGATGAATCCAGTATAAATAGTCCAATATGTGTCTTCTGTGTCTTTCCCTGGAGGCCAGTCAGGGCCCAGAAGGTATCCATGGCCACTTGGTACAACCAAGCATGCATATGAGTCAGTTTCTCACCCACTCCCCCTCAACACACACACACACACCCCACACACATAGAGCACACACACCAAACACACATCACACACACATACCATACGCACCACACCCCCACACACACCACACCCCCCCCACACGTAGAGCACACACACCAAACACACATCACACGCACACACCATACGCACCACACCCCCACACACACCACACCCCACACTCACACCCCACACACCACACACACACCCCACACCCCCACCACACACACACC
>NW_012115333.1:3255167-3255659 GCF_000951035.1 Colobus angolensis palliatus | reverse complement strand
CACACACACACCACACACACACACGCCACACACCACACACCACATAAACACTGCACACACACACCCCACACCACACACACACACCCCCCACACACACCACACACACCACACCACAAACACCCCACACCACACACACACCACACACACCATGCACACCACACACATACCACACACATGCTGCACCACACACACCACATACACCACACACACACCACACATACACACCACACCCCCACACACACCACACACATGCCACACCACACACACACACACACACACCACACACACCACACACACACCACACACATGCCACACTACACACACGCCACACCACAAACACACGCCACACCACACACACCACACACACACACCCCACACACCCCACACACCACACACACACCACACACCACACACACCACACACACCACACACACACACCACACACACCACACACACCACACACACCGCATACACACCACACACCACACACAC
>NW_012115333.1:3254583-3255117 GCF_000951035.1 Colobus angolensis palliatus | reverse complement strand
ACACACCACACAGACACACACGCACACGCACCACACACACCACCCACACACCACACACCACACACCTCACCACACACACCCCATACACACCACACACCACACACACCACATACATACCACACCACACACACCGCACACCACACCACACACACACCACACACACAGCACACCATATACACCACACACACCCCATACACACCACACACCACACACACCACACACATACCACACCACACACACCGCACACCACACACACACACACCACACACAGACACCCCACATACCACACACACACCATACACACTACACACACCACACACACACACACAAAACACACCACATACATCACACACACACCACACACACACATGCCACACACCACACACCACACAAACACCACACACACACACCCCACACCACACACACACCCCCCTCAGACCACACACACACACACACACACACACAAAACATACCAGCAGTTTGAAAACTCAACTGATTCCAAGGTAAACAAATGCTAAAATTCATTTGGAAAAA
>NW_012115333.1:3167796-3253885 GCF_000951035.1 Colobus angolensis palliatus | reverse complement strand
CACACACACACCACACGCCACACACGCACCACATACATGCGCGCACACACACACAGCACACACACACCACATACATACAGAACCATTTCTTTGATGTGTCCTTTTGCCCCCTTCTAGCACTTAGCATGGTGTTATGCACATAAGGGGTGCTAGGAACACAAATCCTCCCTCATGTTACTTGGCTTCAGGTGGGCATATCAGGTCCTAGAGGGCACTGGCTTGGGAGGTGGGAAATCTGCCTGGAGCGCCATCTCAACCATGACCTCTGGATGACCTTGAGAGGGTTAATTCTCTCTCCTGTCCCTCAGTTCCCTCCTCTTATAACATAGGTAGATAATCACACAATATCAGAGATGAAAAGGCCCTTGGAGGTCATCTATTCCTCCTTCTGTGTTCCTCTCTCCAAACTACCAGTGAGGAAACTGAGGCCCAGAGAGGGAGAGATATGGCCAAGGTCTCAGAGGGCGTCAGGACACAGCAGGATTCCAATGTGGTCTGTGTAATATACCATAATCTCCCTACTCATTCTGTGGCAAAATCCAAACACAACTTGTCTCTGGTAAAATCTAAAAGCAGTAGTAGGGGGGATGTCTCTACACATGCCACACACACGCATGCATACACATATGTGTTAACAACCCTGCCGCACCTACCCACAAAGCTTTTATGGGAGTTAAAGCAAATCATGGACAGACAGTCGTGTGGACTGGGAAGGCTCATAGAGGTGAACCACCCAGTCGTGGGCCAACATGGGACCCCATGCTTTTCCCTAGGCACCGTACTTACATACTTAGGTCTCACACATGAGTGTGTTTGTGCACAAGGGCTTTCCTGAGCTCGCCCAGACACACATTCTCAAGCACCATCTCCTGTGAATGCTTTCGTCTAAGTATGCATGAGACTTGTATGTGGCTGCTCTTATACCTGGCTTCCCAGGCACCTGTTCATATGAGTGTGAGCTTTCACGCCCCCCTGTGCAGGCTCACCCCAGCCCCTCTCTGCCCCCAGGCCAGCTCTCAGCTTCCCAATCTGCCTAGGAGTAGCCTGGCAGGATATGGGGTGAACGTGTGACAATGATAGGGTGATTCAGCAATTTCACTCCCAGCCTCCAGGATGTCTCTCCTTTTTCATTCCTTTGCCCTTGTCATCCCAAGTAAGTCCAATTTGCCACATGCAGTGTATATTTGTTGTGGAAGGGGCAGGGGGAGTATAGAGAATTCAGGGGTGCACATGAATGTATACAAACTCCTGGGGCTGGAAAAGGGACCTCAGAGACTCCTCGATGCCATCACTACAGAGTTGCCTCTATCACATCTTACCAAAAGAATGGCCAGACACTTGCACACCTCCAGTGATGTGGAGCTCACCACTTTCTCAGGTAGTCTCTTTTATCTCAGGACACTGTTGCAGATCCCTTCATCAGTCTGATGTGTGTGCGTGTGTGTGTGTGTGTCTGTGAATGGAAGTAGTAATGTACATGTGTACATGTGAGACAGTATGTACAGCCAGCCACGTCTTAACTACTTGTTCCAAAGAAAGAAATTATGACATAAGACTCTCAGGTCATGGAAAAACCACTTAGAGGGGGAAAGGTAAAGGCCTATACTGCACAGAAGGAAAGTTCACTCGGAGGACCCTCTTGGCAGAGTTCCACAGCCCACTCAAATAATGTGTCAGTTGGGTGATAGGTATAGGCCCCATACATGTGTGAAAAATTCAGACTGTGGATTGTCCCTGACATGGTTAACTGTAAGATGCCTAGATGCTGGACATATGCTGTGTATCTTTGAGGCACAGGCCCATGGACTAGAGCAAAATAATAGGTTGTGGTAAGGTTATTGGCATAGATGGAGCTCAAGAGATTTGTGAGGTGGTTTCTGGGTGATCTAGGAAGCTTTCTGGGAGCAGTGTTTGGGACCAGAGTAGAAGGCAACTTAGTGTTGCCAAAGGAGTACTGGACACAGAGTGAGACTGACCTGGATATTACGTCCACCTCTGCCACATCTATGCTGAGTGCTCCTTGGCATGTCACCTCTCCTCAGTGGATAAGACTTAATGGAGTTGCCAGCGAGATGATGTCTATAAAAGCCTGTTACAAGGTAGATGCTCCATTGAATCTGAATCTGAAGGAATGACCTTTGGAAGAAAAGGGCAAAGAGTGTTTTCAAGGCAGAGTGAGGTTGGAGACATGTGAGGGAAGAGTCACAGATCCAAGGGACTTGTCCTCAGTGGAGGTGTTGGGAGTGAATGGAAATGGGAGGAGGGGGAAGAACAAGAGACTTTGAAATTTGTGTGTGGGACTTTGAACTTTGTGTTCTTGATGCAGTGAAAAGACCAAAACATATACATGGAGTCAAACCCTTCACCTATCTGAGCCACAACTTGCTAGCTGTGTTGACCATGAGAAAGTTACTTCACCTTTCTGAGCCTTAGTTTCTTGCTCCCTAAAATGTAGATAATAGTAGTACCCACCTTACAGGGTTATTCTGAGGCTTAAATCAGTTAATATGTGTAAAGCTCTTAGAAAAGGGGCACATAGTAAGCATTGACCATTTTTATTATTTGTACACTGGGAAGAATGATAACTCCTACCTTATAGGGCTATAGTAAGGATCAAATGAGATAATGATCCCAAAGCCTGTTGAAATGTTTATTTGTTGTTATCTTGCACAAAATGTGAGGGGGTTTCCTTAGGCTGAAAATAACCTTCAGTAATTCATTCCTTCACTAGTTCAACCAAGCAATATTTATTCAGGGCCTACTATGTGCCAGACACTGTGTTAGGTCTTAAGGAGATAGGTAATGCTGAGCAAAACTGCTGTAGGTCTTCATCTCATGCAGCTTACTGTCTAGTGGATATGAGTTTTTCACACTCAACCCCCAAGTGCCCTGTTGGTGGGCATGATTGATTTAGTACAGAAAATTTCAGTATATGAAACTGCTCAATGCGTTAACAGTTTTAGTTAATCTAGTACCTGTGATTGGCGATCCCACCTAATCCTTAAGGCAAAGGGATAGCCATGCTGAAGTCTGAGTAACTCCTGTAACAGCAAAGTCTGGAACAATCTTAGGCTCAGCCTGGGAATGGGGATGGGGACCCGCTGCCAAATTTGCCTGATCCAAAGATCCTAACCCTTGCCCCATCAGCACAACTGGTGTGTTTTCCTCGAGTCATGTGAGATTGGATAATATTTGTTCTAGGGGGTGGGAGAGATGGGGGCGAGCATTGGGAAGGTGAGATGGGGAGCAGGAGGCAAGGCTTCAACTCTGACTTAGGTCTCTTCGGATACAGATTCTTACCTTGCTTTTAGCTTCTTTGATGCCAAAAGGTGTACAAGTGGGAGATCCCGGCGGGGTGGAGGGTATACCTCCTATGGCTATGGTGGAGGTTGGGGGAGGCAAAAATGAGTGGAAGGGGCTGCAGATTGGCAATACCAGACTTCTCTTTCATCCCCAAAGACTAGAAGAAGTTAGAACTAATACTAGCTAATATTTGCACTCGATTGTAGCCAAGAGGTCGGGAAGCGATACTAGCTAATTAATATTTGTAGAGCACATACTATGTGGTGTACACTGTTCCAAACCCTCCGCATATATTAACTCATTTCACCATCACAATAATCCTGCAAGGCAAGCTATCATTGTCATCATCCTCATTTTACTGAAACACAGAAAGGTTTAGAAATTTATCCAAGATTACACAGCTATTAAGTGGTGAATTGGGGATTTTTAACCCAGGTAATCTAGTTCCAAAGTCCACTATGTTCATGTAATCTGTGTTGCGTTTCTCCACTTGTAAAATGAGGAGGCTGGATTGGTTTATCTCTGAGAGTCTTTCCAGCTCTGACAGTCTCATTATATTTCACATATACTTCTATGAACTTCCAGGCCAAATGAAAAAAAAAAAAAAATTCTGCTCCCAAATGTCAGTGATTTCCAATAAAGTCTCTTGGGAGAAAAGCGGGGAGCCCAGGCTCAGGGAAAAGAGCCGACACTGGAGCTTGGTCTTCCCAGCAGCCTCCAGGGCCTGAGAGCAGCTAGGGGCCTGGGAAGCTCTGGGAGCCAGGGCCTGGCCTGCATTTCCAAGTCACTTGTAACAATAACAAGGAGCAGCAGCTCAGGCAGCCTCTGCTGGGATTTGGGGTCAGAGGTTTCACAGTGGGTGGGGAACAGAGCTCCTCAACTCCATGCCTCTGGGCAACCCTTGAGCTGTTGCTGCTGCTGCTGCTGTCAGGGCCCTTAGAGTTCAGGTCAATCAGTAGTTCCAAGGCTGAGGCTGCCAAGGGGCAGAGGAAAGGAAGTCCTGCACTTGGGGAATGGGAGTTGAGGCCCTGGATATGGATGAAGCTGACTTTCCCTGGCCCTTTCTTCTACCTTGGGTTGGGTGCCTTCTGGGAGCTGGAGAGAAGAATGTAGTACGATGATATAATGTTGTAGATGGAAATAGGACACTGATCTAGCAGCCCAGGTTCTGCCTCTTCTCTTCTCTAAGCCTCAGTTTCCTTACCTACAACATGGGGAGAATATTCCCCATTTCATAATTGATTGTGATGATGACCTATGTGAAAAGGCCTGCCACACAGTGGGTGCTCAGTAAATATGAGTTGAATGTAAAAATAGTTGATTGATTGCTCTAGGTGACCCTGGGCCCATAGGTTGGACCCTGTTGGTTCATCTATAAAATGAGGAAAAATTTTTACCTGCCATTCCCTTCATTCCCTGGCTGAGGAGAGCCTAGAATTGGGGACATCCTGTGGAAGTGAAAGGACAGTAGAAAACACAGATGCGACTACCCTGAGGTTCAGGAAGTGGGTTGTTTAGGCAATTTCCTCATTCCTCCTATTCCGGCCCCTGCTCCCATCCCTGGTCAGACTAGTTCAGACTCTGGAAAAGAAGCTCCATCCCACACTGGAATCCCCATGTCTCTCTCTTCCAGCCGCTTCCTACACTCACCCCTATAGGGCGCCTCTCCCGGAAAGACTCCCAAGTTCTGGGCAGGAAGGAGGGCCCCTGTTGGCTGGTGGGAAAGTCAAGTCTTTGGGATATTACATTCCTGAGATTATCCAGAGAACCCCTGGGGGTTGCAGCTGCTGCTGACTCTCCTCCCTGGCCCTACTCTTGGCCTCTGTGGACGTGTGGACAGTAGGGCCCAAGGCAGGAGAAAGATTGGAGGAAAGGCTCAAAGGCAAAGAGTCAGGCCTGGAGCAGCCCTGCAGGCCAGGTGAGGAGTCAGGATGGGGCAGCAGGAAAGGATGTCCTGGCAGCACTGGCAGGAAGGAATTAAAGGGAAAAGCGTCCAAGGCAGTAGGAATTTTTGCCAAGGGGTGACTTATAAAACCATCAGCATTCCTGAGGCTATAGGTTGGGGGCCCTTTTTGGGGGTGGATGAGTAGGTATTAGATCACAGTCGTCCTGGTGGGTAGAGATGGAAAATCAGGCTTTCTGAGAGGCCTTCTGTGAGGCCCACATACTCCAAGCCAGTGTGGGACAGCTTGCACCCTCGGAGGGAGACAGACGGGAGACAGGCGCTCTGGGAGTTCCTCAGGAGGCTGTCCCAGACTCTGAGTTCTATAAAAACCTTTTAGAATTTATTCCTTCCATTGCTCTTTCCCGACTGGGAATGTTCCTCATTCTCTTCTTTGTGATGGCAGACTAAGAATTGTCAGGCACCCACCTCTCATTAGGTAACAAGTCTGAAGCCCAGCAAAGAATTGGTCAAAGGCACAAGGTCAAGCCCAGAATGCCTGTGTCAGTCAGTCCTTCTTGAAACCAGCTCTCCTCTGCCCTTTTCAGGGATGAGATTGGCATCCTTCAGGGCTGTAGCACTCCATCCCCAGCAGACCTCACATCCCGAACATGAGCACGTGTCTCCAGGTCATTGACATGGGGTTGAAAAGTGGCACCGTGACACCAGTACTCCAACTTAGGACCTGGAGGTAGGCTCAATTGAGCTTCAACCCACATACCATCTTCCATCTCTACTCAGCTGTCTCTGAACTGTGAGCTGCTCTAAGAAACCAGCCTGGGTCTAATCGACCCGTGTGTCCTGTGACAGCCTGGCTCAACACAGCCCCTATTCTAGGCCTAGCCTAGAGAAAGTTTGCCAAGTGAATAGAACACACATGCACTCTCATGCACGTAGAAGTGGCCAAAGCCACTGCACCCACCTTCCAGCTGAGGGACCCCAAGAGAGAAGAGTCAGCTCCAGAGGGCTCAGGAGAGCCTGCTGTCCACAGTGGCCATGGTCTGTGCTGGCAAAACTCAGGATAGGCCTGGGGGTGGTGAGAGCCCATTATGGAAGAAGGGAGGGCCAGGCTGTGAATAAGGCTCTGTGTGGCCAGGCTGAGAAGGCTGGGGGAGGCTGGAATGTGAAGAACGTGCTCTCATGACTGTGGCCCTAGGCCTGGGTCTATGGCACAGGGTTGGCTAGGAGTGAGGGGTGGGGGTGTTGGAGGTGGTTAGGGAAGGAAGGAAGAGGTGGAGCAGAGAAACCAGGCAAGGCAAGGACAAAAAGTCTCTCCAGACATCCCCTCAGATACCAGGGCAAGGGCTGGTCCTAGAGCCTGGAGGCTGAGCAAAAAGGATGCTGGGAAGAGTGAGCTCCATCCCAGCCACTTGTGGCTGAGGATGGCCCAGTTCTGGACAAAGCTTGTCCATAACCTTTGCAGCTTGTCTCCAAACTACCCCTCTCAGACCTCCCTACTTCTCACCCAGCAACCATCTTTCTGTTTTTATTCTCCTTTTGGCTCTGGTTTTCTCCTTTGCACTCTTTCAACGTGTTTCCCTTTTCTCTGAAAAAACTCATGATCTACCTTTTTTTTTGGCTGACAACTGTATCTACCACTAGACTGAGAGCTCCTCCAGGGCAGGAATCACATCTGCTTTTGTTCATGTTTGTATCTGCAGGTCTACCCCAGTGCCTAGTGGACCGCTCAAAGCAGATGCTCCACAGACCTTTTTGAATCCAACAGATCTAAGGGGAAATTCATTACAACAAAAAGATTCCCCCGGTATACCCCCCAAATCACTTTTTCCTCTGTTCCTGACCTCAGTTAATAGCATCACCATCCACCCAGTTGCCAGGCCAGAAACATTGGGGTCATCCTTGACTCCTCTCTTATCCTCCCACATCCTTTCATTTACTTTGGTTCCACCATGTAAATTGTCCATATATTGGTCCCCTTCTTCCTATCCTAAAGACCACTGCCCCACCCAGAACCTTACCATTAACTCTTGTCTCCCTTTCTTTTTCTTTCTTTCTTTCTTTTCTTCTTTTTTTTTTTAGATGGAGTTTCACTCTTGTTGCCCAGGCTGGAGTGCCATGGCGCGATTTCAGCTCACTGCAACCTCCGCCTCCTAGGTTCAAGTGATTCTCCTGCCTCAGCCTCCTGAGTAGCTGGGATTACAGGCATGTGCCACCACACCTGGCTAATTTTTTGTATCTTTAGTAGAGACAGGGTTTTTCTATGTTGGTCAGGCTGGTCTCGAACTCCCGACCTCAGGTGATCTGCCTGTCTTGGCCTCCCAAAGTGCTGGGATTATAGACGTGAGCCACCGTGCCAGGCGTCTGGTCTCCCTTTCTCTAGTTTTGCCTAAGCCCCACATTCCCAATCCATCCTTCACTCAACAGTTAGAGTAACATTCTGAAACATAAATCTGACTACGTTACCTCTCTGTTTAGGCCCCCTCAATGGCTCCCCACTGGGCTCTAGATAAAGTCCCAAGCTCTTAAGATGACCTACAAGGCCCTTCACGATCTGGTCCCTAAACTGCTGCTTCAGATTCATTTCCTACTCTCTGTCTGGCACTCTGCTCTCCAGCTAGACCAAGGTCCTAAATGTAACAGTTCCGGGAAATTAGGAGATAAACTGATGGGTAGGACAAACCACAGGCTTTGATACCTCCTCATCCTTTTCTAGTCTCCCCCTTCTACCTGTCAGGCTCTTTGCCCCCTTGTCTTCTTGATGAACAACTGCTTAGCTTTCAAGACCTGTTCTAAACGCTATTTCCTTCATGAGGGTCCTTATGACAATGTGCCCCCACTCCCAGCAACAACTTACTCCCTCTGCTCAGTTCCATAAGGCTTTATACTTTCCAATAGCACTCACATTGAATTGTGATGATTTGTGCATGTAATTGACTTCCCCTCTGAGCTGTGATTTTCTCAAGGGCAGGGAATATGTCTGATCTATATGAATCCCTGAGTACCTAGCACAGGGCTTAGCCCTGAGGAAGTACCTAGTGAATGAGTGAATAAATAAATGAATATATGAATGAATGACCCACTAGATGAGAAGATTGTCACCACTAATCCTGGTCTTCTTCTAGAGTGGCTGTCTTTGTAACTGTTGGATTTTTGGCTTCTGGGTTCAGAAACTCCAAATCAGAGGGATATGTTCTACAACAAGGAAACAAAAAGGGCCTTCACTTTGTAGCAGAACTCTTTGATGCAAAAGTTCATAAGCTATCTTCCCTTGTAAGTCTTTCAGCTACCAAAATAGCATCAAGATTAAGGTCAAAAGCAGAGTGGGACTCATGGGCCTGATCCAATCCAGGTTATTCTGGACCTCAGAGAGAAAAAAATAGAATGCCATAAAATTGGGAGCCCTATTGACCTCAAGCATAGACTATTGGTTCTGACGCTTACCTCGACCTTGAGCAAATCATTTCACTTCTAGGCCCCAATTGCCTTATGTGTCACATGAGGATAATAAAATCTACCATGCAGGATGGTTGTAATGGCCAAAGTAGGTCACTAATTTGTAACTTATAAATCCCTAAATTTAAGGCCTAGTTATTTCCTGAACTATCTGTAATTCTGCTATAACTATGATGGGTTGGGCTGGTAGGGTGGGGAAGTAGGAGATTTAATATGACTAGAGCATAGAGTACAGTCTGTCCCACCCATCAGTTCATCTCTTAATTTCCAAGAACTGTCACATTTAAGACCTCACAGGGGCCTGCTTCGTCCTTCTCTTCTACTCTCTCACCCTTTCTCATTTTTGTTTCCTCCCCCTTTGTCCACCACTAAGAATTATATTGACTTGCTTAATCATAGTTCCACTTTGTAGCTTTGTAGCAAACTTTCATATCTGTCGCTATTGGTCTTTCTCCTCTAGTCATGCCGATCTCATTCTAGAACTTTTTGTCTCCTTCACACTGACATCCCTTGAGGGTCCTGCCAGTGAACACTTGGGAGGACATCCCCCATCCCTCCTCTCTCCTGTGGCCAATTATGGGCTACAAGGGTGGATCAGACCTTTAGTCATTTTAGGGTAATCTAAGGCTAAGACAAATCTTTTAGGATTAGGAAGCATTGTGGTCAAGTGTCTGCAGCTGGTATGGCAGTCCTTGTGCAGAGGGTAAGAGATAGACACATACTATGGCAACTATTTTCCTGATAACCACTTGGTTGGTTTAGAGGCTGGCTGTGTAAAAGGAGAATAGGCAAGAAGATCCTTCTACCTCTAAGAGGTACCCTTCTTTCCTTCCTTCTTTCTTTTCTCTCCTCCTTAACTATTGAATGAATGTCTCTACAACTACCATTTTAGCCCAAGCCACTGACGTTGTTTGCCTGAACTGCTGCAAAAGCCTCCTAACAGATTTCCCTACTTCCACCCAGGCTCTACAGTCCACTTCCTACCCAACAGCCAGAGTGACCTTTTGAAGGTAGAAATCAGATCGTGCCATTCTCCTGCTCTATATCCACCAATGGCTGCCTATTATAATTTGAATCAAAGTCCAAATCCTTGCCCTGGCCTTCAAAGCCTCTCATAATTTGGCCTTCGTTTCTCTCTTCACCATCTTCCTGAAATGCTCTTCACCTAGCTCTTCACACTGCTGATAACTTCTTGTCATCTGGGTCTCTGCTCAAAGTTGAGCTCCTTAGAGAGACCCATCTGGTCACCTCCGTATTCCCCCTACTCAATCACTCTCCACCTCATCCTGTCTTTAAAAGTTTCTCCTTCTTGGTTCTTAGTGATACCTGAAATTTCCTTATTTCTTTGTTTACTTATTTATTGTTTGTCTCTTCCTACTAAGAGTTTAGCCGCATGAGGATCTTATCTGCCTAGATCACTGCTGTCCTTAGCATCTAGCATAGTGCGCCGAAGGGCATTGGTACTGTATAAATATTTGTTGAATGCATTAATTTAGAGTGCTTCATAGGTGGGAACTGAACAATGAGATCACTTGGACTCGGGAAGGGGAACATCACACACTGGGCTTATCATGGGGAGGGGGGAGGGGGGAGGGATTGCATTGGGGAGTTATACCTGATATAAATGATGAATTGATGGGTGCTGACGAGTTGATGGGTGCAGCACACCAACATTGCACAAGTATACATATGTAACAAACCTGCACGTTATGCACATGTACCCTAGAACTTAAAGTATAATAAAAAATAAAAAAAAAAAATTTAGAGTGCTTAATCATTTTAAAAAGTGTCTTTATGTATGTTAATTTGTCACAAAGCCTGTGAAGTCGGGATTATTGCTCTCCTAGTCTTATAAATGCAGACACTGAGGCTAAAGAGGTTACGAGTGATGTTCAATGTCACATAATCAGTAAGCAGGGGAAGGTGGCCCTGAACTTGGGCTCTCCAATTCTAAATACTGCCCTTGCCACCAACACACCCTGCTTCTAGCCTTGTTGATGCTATACCAAGGATGGTATGTGCCAAGCAAATGTTAACTCATTCTTTGATAATCTTTCTTATCAGGCCTTGGAACAGTACTGTGAGCTGTGGCAGAGTGTCTCCAATCCCCTGACCTGGGGGCCTTCTCCATTCAGGGAGAGTGAAGTGAACCGGCAGGATCAGCCGTGGGGTAGCAGAAAGTACAGTTGTATGGAGTGGGCATCCAGGAGTCTGTGTCTGGGCTCCACTTTGTTCCTTACTTCATTTTCCTTTTCTTTGGACCTCCATGTGTCTTTCTGTAAAACGGGTGGATCGAGCTTGCTAACTTTAAGATCCCTTTCAGTTCGGATATTGCATCTCAGCAATGCCTTGACTTCTTCTCTGTTTCTTTTGCAGTGCTTCCCATTGCTGCAGGTGAAGAAGAATGCTGGTAAGTACACGAGGTGGGCATCGCAAGTGGCATACAAAGAGACTGAGCTTCTCAGTAGTCCTCATGGGGCAGCCGATCAGGTCCCTGGGCAGCAGAGCCAACGGCTGAGATGCAAAAGCCGGAGACATCCTCTCTGTCTCCCTCCACTGGGCATTTGCTGTCCTCCTCGGGCCCTGCTTTTTGGCTCACGTGCAGAACCTCTTTATTTCTCAGCTGGAGGTTTTGCTCTTGTCAGAGAGCCAGGGGAGGACTTCCCTCCAGAGCTTTCAGCAAGTGGCAGCCACCCATATACTTCCCTTGTTCTCAAATGCCTTATTTCCACTGGGAAGTGTATTAGGTGTGGGAGATGCCTCAGAAGAGAAAACAGGTAAGTGGAGGGTAAAGGAAGGAGACTTGGCACTTGGGGTTCAGTGTCTGTTATATTCCCAGTACTTGCTTTATCTAGAAGGCTTCCAACAGGAGGTAGGCTTTGGAGCTCATTAGACTGAGGGGATATATGTAGCTTTTTCGTTTTGCTCTCTCACAAGTTTCTTTGAGCCCAACTTCCTATCTGCCTGGTGCCTCTGGTGTCCTACTTGGGTGTGGATAAGTGAATGGCATACTGGGAGCAACTACCTTCCATTGAGAAGGACACAGTTTTCTAGAGAGGGATAACAGCTTTGTGGAGGAAGAGAAAGAAGGCTACTGGCCAGGGAAGAGTTTGGTGCTGGAGCCCGAACTCCTGTATCAGCTGGGCTTTGCTGAGGTCATCAAGGCCATCCTCCTGGCTCTAGCCTGACTTCAGTCATTCCCACTGGCTCCAATTTTTCATCAGGATGAGCTCATGACTTGAATAAGCATAGTTGCTGGTGACAGGATTGGGGCTGCCAAAACAGAAAGGCATCAGTTAACAAGTGGCATGCTAAGGGTCTGTGCAAACCATCATGGGAAGATGTTGGAAGAGAAAACCAGAACGCTTACTAATAAGGATCTTCCAAAGTAGTTGGAGCTGGTTTGGGCAAATCACACCAGGATGCAGAGAGGGGATTCTAGTGACTTTCCAAGGACGTTTCCATCTTAGGACTCTGAGTTTTTGGGTGGTGGCTGCTACAAAACAAGAACTGATAGGGTGGGGGGTTTATTTGCATTGCCATGACAGCAGATAAGAGAGGATTTATTTTGAAACAGGAACACTGCTTTGATCAGCATACAGCATACATCTGCTTCTCCATTTCCCCACCCTGCCTTTCCCCCTCATCATCATTCCAAGGCTTCTTGCTGGGCAGTTTCTGCTTTACAACAGAGACTTCTGGGGGCACAAGGTCTGTGCACTGCCCATACTAGGGGAAGGACACACTTCTCCATTTCAGAGACACCAGCTGCAAAGGCTAAAAAGAAACCCCTCAGGCCCTGAAATAGTGACCCCCTCAGACGAATGCACTCACAGCTGCCAAGTTACCTCTTTAGAATGTCTGTGCCAGGCAGAGGTGCCAGCACTGAGCTCTGGGAAGGTGGGCACCAAGAGGCTGAGTGGTCTGTGGCTTCCAGAGAAGACAGGAGTATCTTTTAGGGGGTGGGGTCAGGCAGAGGAGGTTGCCACCTACAAAGTTGAGGTGGGACCGGTCTTTCTGCTATTTCTTAAGTTAAAGTTTGAAAATGTCTATTTAAAGGCAAATGGAAACATGTTGCCTCAGGCTGATTCAAAAACAATCTGGCATAAATTATGAGTTTATGTGGATGTGGAAATGGTAGCAGCAAGGCACTGGGAATCAAGGCACCTGGATTTTAGCCCAAATTTCATTATAGATTCACTGTGTGAGCCCAGGAAAGTAGCTTCCTCTGTCTGGACTGGTGTCCACATCTACAAAATGGAGCTTATTGCATGGGACTCTTGTATGGATCACAATAGACAGCACATTAAAAATGTCAAAGTGCTGAACAAATGTGATTGATTGTTTCTGAAACTTAGGTCGTGAGGTGAGCAGAATGCTTCATTGTTTTGTTACGTATTATTTGAGACATAGGTAATATCTTCACAGGTTTCAAAATTCAAGAGGTACAAAAATACAGTCTCTTCTCACCCCAAGTCCCCAGCCACCGAGCAAGCCTCTTAGAGGTGATCAGTATTAGCAGCTTCTTGGCCCTCGATGAGTTTAGAAGGTTTGAATCAAGTGAGCTGTGTTAGATGGAACTGCGATGGGGGCTGGCACTGCCTGACTGGCCTGGGGGTGGGGCTGAGGGGAGCTGCAGAAAAGGTCATGGAGCAGGAATCCCGGGGCAGGAAATATGGGCTGGTAGAATCAGCATTCTTTTGGGACCCAGTCTTGACTGTGCCACTCATGGTGGAATGATACCAAGTAAGGGCTTTCCCCTCTCTGAACCTCAGTGTTCTCATCTATACATTGAGCCTGTCCCATTCTCCTATGCCATTTCTCCCAAGTGCCACCAGAGCAGAAAAGAAGTGGTAGAGGAGAGGACCAGCCAGGGACTTCTTAGTGACAAGAAAGCCAAAATACTGACTCCAGGCTGAGAGTTGTATATAATTTCTTTCTTTCTTTCCCTCCCTCCCTCCCTCCCTCCCTCCCTCCCTTCCTTCCTTCCTTCCTTCCTTCCTTTTTCTTTCTCTTTCTTTTCTTTCTTTCTTCTCTCTTTCTTTCTCTCTTTATTTCTTCTTCTCTTTCTCCTTCCTTCCTACCTACCCTCCCTTCCTTCCTTCCTTCCTTCTTTCCTTCCTTCCTTCCTTCCTCCTCCATCTTCTTTCTTTCTTTCTTTCTTTTTCTTTCTTTCTTTCGCCTTCCTTCCTTTCTTCCTTCTTTTTTTTTTTTTTTTCTTTGAGACAGGGTCTCTGTCACTCAGGCTAAAGTGCAGTGGTGCAACATAGCGTACTGCAGCCTTAATCTTCTGGGCTTAAGGGATCCTCTCACTTCAGCCTCCTCAGTAGCTGGGACTACAGGGCTGCATCGCCACGCCCAGCTCATCTTCCTTCTATTAGGATGAATCAAGCAAAGATTTATCTGACACATCATTGCTTTTGCTCTAGTGATCCCACTGACAGAGGAAACCTTGTAAGGGCTGTCATAGGATCACTTGGTACCACCTTATAGGAGAGCATTAGGAATATCCAACTGGCTTCAACACATGTGGTGCTGCCCAGGCCCAAGAGAATGACCTTCAAAGGTGAATTACCTTTGAAGTCCTTGCTATGACAGTCCAAGAAGCCACTAGCACAATGTTTCCCAAATGTCACTTATTTGTGAACCAACTTCAGAATTTTTGCCATCACATCATCCATGCCATTAAGTACTTAATGTTTTTCTTTAAATCAACCTGATTTTAAATAATAACCTCACCCTAAGCCATAAAAATCTATGAAATTAGGTTTTGAGGCACTAGTTACATTTTTCCTGATATGTAGTAAATTATATATATATCTATCATGATGCAGATGCCAATGTATCACCCCAAATCATCCTATGTCAACATATATATCAAACACTGAGAAACACAGAGCTAGCGGCAGTAAAACCAGCAGCTCAGGAGGAGGTTCAGTCCTTAGGGACTCACTCCAAGACGTGCTACATGCTCTCAGGCTCCCATCTTCACTTCATATTTCTTTCAGGCCTTCACACCCTGTTGCTTGAGCACAAATTGCTCCTAAGATGGAAAGGTCCTGGAGCCTAAAAGGAACCCGTTTCCTCCAAATAAAACCCACAATTCAAAACTGCCTCTTAAGTGCTGAAGTGAGAATACTTGACTGGGGCCCGAAGCTCTAGGTTCCAGTTTTGGCTGTGACCTTTGCCAGCTGTGTGTCCTTGGGCCTGTCCCTTTCCCTCTCTGGGCCTTAGTGACTCTAACTATAAACTGAATAGCTTGCTTTAAGTGACCTCTAAGGTATCTTGCTGCTCTGAAATTCAGTGACTCCTTGACTTACAAACTCCGTGGAGTTCATTAGCTCGCTTCCCAGCAGCCCACAGCGGTGAGGAGGCTGCTGACCTTCCCTCCCACCGCCTTTGTGCCAAATCCTTCCCCGAGGTCCCCTGCTCCCAGTGCACAAAGCTCCTTTTGTTGCCTGGAGCCATTTGAGGCTTCACTCCAGGCTCCTGCTGAAGTGGCTGAGGTGGCCTGGTAGGGTAATAGTTTGCCTGTAACAAGAGCCCCTGCTCGCAACCCAACTGGCTCCAGTCTGGCTGCAGGCTTGGCCTCAGCATCAGACTCATCCATCAGCTGCCCAAGACCTCTCCCCCAAGCTCTGAGGGAGCGGGAAGACAGATTTGAACAGTAGAAAATGGAAACAAATACATTTATTTAACATGCTATTGGGTGTCTGTCATCCAAGGCTCAGAAGGGCAGCAGAAAAAAATACTAAGCATATGAAAGTCATCAGAATAATAATAATTCAATCTACATCCTTTCTTTTGAAAATGACCAAATCATTTTGATAACTAAGTCTTGGCAGATCTGGTCATTTAACATTTGTTATTTTACAAAGAACATTTGCAGGGCATGGCTTATCTAACATCTGACAGATATTTTACCCAGCAACTTGGAATAGTATAAAGATCTACTTAGTTAGGGAGCATCTGGAATTTATTATCATTTGAGACAGGAAATCTTTTAACCATGATCTACAGTGAATTCAGCCAAGGTAAAAATGCTGGACTGTGACTTGAGAGACCTAGGATCTAGTCTCATGTCTATCATTAACTCCTTCTGCGACCTTGAGTTAGTCACCTCTGCTCCCTGGGCCTCAGTTTCCTTGTCTGCAAAATGAGAATGTTGAACTAGAAGGTCTCAAGATTTTGATTTTGTGCCCCGGCCCCCTCTCTTCCAGAAGTGAGGCTGAAAGGAAAGGGAGGTGGGGGTAGGGTCAGTGGAAAGGGCAATTTCAAGATGTTCTTTGGCATGGGGGAAGGGTTTCCAGGCCTGTGGAGGAGTATAAGGGCTTCCTTTGTGGCCCAAGGGGCTGGGAAGCCCAGGTTCTCAGTTGCTTCAAGAGTGCAAGACAGAATTAGGTCTAGGTTTAGAGAGGCAGGTCAGGTATATCTCTCGAGGTATAGCCTAGATGACCATTTTCACAGTGTAAGCCACTCCAAATCAGGGGCTGGAGAGGGCGTGGGAACTTCAGGTGGAAAGACAGTTCTGAAAAGGACCTGGGAAGTGCTATTGGACACTTCCACCAGAAGGTCCTGTGGATCCTTCAAACTCAACACTAAAGATCATAGTTCTTTATCATTTCTCTGGAAACCTCCTCTTTCTACAGAATCTGCTTTCTTGGTTAAAGCAGCCCCATGCACCCAGCCACTCGAGCAAGAATCACGGGCGTTACCTGGACTCCATCTTTCTAATTTGCTGTCATTTAGTTGTGTGCTTGGGACCTCTTCATAAGGCTTCCTAAATCTACCCCCTTTTTTTGTCACTCACACTAACATAGCCCTCCATCTGGGCCCTAGCAACTCTGGCCTTGATGGTTGCGACCGCTACCTAACTGGTCTTCCTGCCACCATGCTCGCCCTTCCAGTTCACCCTCCATACTGCTGCCAAAGTTCTCTCTTTAAAAGAAAAACTTAGGCATCCTCAAAAATCTTTGGCTGTTTCCTACCTTTGGTCAAAGTCCAGCTTCTTTGCTCTGACATTCAAGATCTCTCAAACTTAGACAGCCTATCTTTCTTGCTTCCTCTCCCACCTCATTCCTATATTTCTGAGCTCCATGGGACAACTCGCTATTTCCTAGACAGACTCTCCCCTGAGTGTGTTGTTGCCAGCTCCCTTCTTGGCCTGTCAAGCCATGCTCTGGCCTCCCTTCCCATCTTGTCCGTAGCTATTACATTATAAAACATCACACTGTTCTGCATTGGCCTCTTTTCTTTCCTGTCTCTCCCATAGACCATGAGCTCTTGGTGTACAATGGCTACATCTGACTGACCCCTGGATTCCCAGAATTAAGCATAAGGTCTCACATAAACAATGAGTCTGCCAAGAACTGGCTTTTATTTCTGATGGCATAGCAAAAGAACTTCTGGTAATCAGACTGGTGACTTCTTCCTTTCAGCAGACTTTCTTCCCTATCATTTCAGCTCTGAACTAGCTATTACAGATCAACATAGAGCCCCACTGGCTCCAGATGACAAAACCTCTTGAGACAGGGCCTTGAGGATCCAGTGGTTCCAGCCAATGGTGCAGATCCATGTAAAACACATTTTCACCAAACTCTCGAAATGTGGAGGTCGCCCACATCTCAAGGCAGGAAGGACACTTAAGGACTATATTAACCTGTGCTTTTGAAACTGAGTACTGAGGAACCCTAGTGTCCCCAGAGATTCCTTAGGGGACATGAGAGGAAGACAGAGTTATGGGATATCTCATTCCTGCTCCATTCAACTTAATCTATTTGACTTTTCGAAGGTTCCATGAACATTTCATTTGGAGACTGTAGTTGACTGCATTAAAGTTTCATTTGGAGACTGTAGTTGGCTGCATTAAATGTTGGCAATCATAGCTCGAATCTGGTGTTCAATTTTCCCTTTTTTACCTTTCCTGCTACATGCCCAACTTGGGCTTTGACCAAACTCTTCAGGTATGGTGAAGCATCCTTTTTCATTCTATACTGTTAAAAGTTCTTTTTATTGAGCCAGAATCTGCCTTACAACAACTTCCACCCAGTGGCCCTATTTTCACCCCTTGAAGTCCCTTGGAAGTAGTGTGTTCCTTCTTCCTTAAGGCCAATCTGCTGGCATTTAGAATCTCCCAAAATCTAAGGTAGGAGGGATCTTATAGCTCATACAGTCCAATGTTCTCGTTGCAGCTGGGGAATGAAGCCTAGATAAGCTAAGGGATCTGCACAACAGCATAGAGCTAGTTGGCAGCAAAACTGAGACTAGAACCCAAGACTCTACTCATCTATAATGTGCTCCCCAGAATCTGTCCTTTCCTAGCTCCTAAAATCGTTTCTCAGAGTCCTGATCACTCTTCCCTACACGTACTCCTGACTGACAGTGACCAATGACTGAACATCAGCAGCTGAGTTTGTGAAAGCTCCATGGCTCCCAAGCCTTGGTCTGCCTGGGGAGAGGGCAGAGGCAAAGCAGAACAAACTGGTGTCAGAAGCAGAGCCATTCCCTCACCACAGCCTGAAAGTCATTCTCCTCATCCTCCTCTTCTTTCCATAAAACTAAATTCCATTCAAACAGCCCTCCCCCAATGGCAGGGCAGCCAAGGGGCAGCTTTCAGAGGCCCCTTCTGACCTGTTTGCTAAAGGGTTCCTGCTGTGTGACCTTCCACATCCCAAGCCCAGAAACAGGAAGAGTTAGTTTGGTTTGCGTTTTGAGAAGAAAAATGAAAACATAGGAAGTAGGGCTCCTGAGAACAGAGGCTTCCAACTCTGTGTCCATTTGTCCCTGGAGCAGGATATTTCAGGGAATACATTCCACAGGGGAAGGGAACAGCCTCCCTTACTAAAAACGAAACACAAAACCCTTCAAGGTTTGGAAAAAGAAAAAGGCCAAAAGGAGACTCTTAAGGAGGGGAGGGGGTAATTGTTTTATAATCTCCAGCCCTTCACCCCCTTGGCCACTTGGAGCTGTCATACTTTGATCTCACTACCGTTATCAGCACATCTGGCCCCCAGAGATGTCCTGCTCCCTTTAACCTATGGCCCAAGAAAGAGTCCAAGTCTCCTTTCTTGTTTACCTGAGGATGGCCAAAGTAGGCCAGCACTCAGAGCCTTCAATTAAAACCAAGAAAAAACAGACAGAAATTAATTACACAATGCGCAAACAGCAGAACAACATTCAGGCCTTACCAAGTATGTGTTTTTTGTTTTAAGAAGCCCAGCAAAAGCAGGGAAGTGCTTTGTCAGTCCCCAAATATCTCCCAGGATAACTACTTCATTGCCTCAGATGCGCTGCCGTAAGTTTGCCTGGCTTTCTCCCGTCTCAGCTGTCAGTCACTGGGAGGCAGGTGCCATCTTGTTTCCCTACCACTGTTGCTAGAAGGGCCAATACAACAGGTCTTTTACCAACAACAGCAACAACAACAACAACAAAACAACCTTCCAGAACCCCTACGGTTCTTTTCAGTTCTAGTTTCTGGGCTGACGAACATGGCTAGTTCACAGATAGTGCCAGGGTAAAAGTGTGGATCATTTTGGGGTGCCAAAGAAGCATATAGCCCTGCAAGGAAACCAGCTCTGCCTACAATCTGGAGCTTCTACAGGTACACATGTACATGTGTCACATGTGTAGTGTGCAAACACACACATAGTCTATTTACCAAAATTTTAGTTTCATGAAATAACAAGGCCTTCACTGTACACAAACATACCATTGTCTCCCCTGAGGTTATGGGTAAGCAGAACCTCTTTCTAGAGGATGATTCCAAGAGCATCTGCCTGGAATGGCTTGTTTTTTCCATAAGATCTGGGGGCGAAATTTTCATATTAAAACAAGCATATAATTGTTGTGGAATAGCATGAAAAATTCACATGAATTAGCTGGGCATGATGGCTCACACCTGTAATCCCAGCACTTTGGGAGGCCAAGGCGGGTGGATCACCTGAGGTCAGGAGTTCGAGACCAGCCTGACCAACATGGTGAAACCCCGTCTCTACTAAAAAAAACAAAAATTAGCTAGGTGTGGTGGCGGGCACCTGTAATCCCAGCTACTTGGGAGGCTGAGGCAGGAGAATCACTTGAACACAGAGGCAGAGGGTGCAGTGAGCCGAGACTGCACCATTGCACTCCAGCCTGGGCGACAAGAGCAAAGCTCCGTCTCAAAAACAAAACAAAACAAAACAAAACATTCACATGAATTCATAAGATAAAAGTGGAGACTTGAAAAAAAAATTCTCACTTGTGGTTGGCTGTGTGAGATTCTCCTCCAGCTGCTCGGGCCTGTGTGGGGAATAAATTCTTTGTGTTCATTGGAGGTACTTTGGGGATGCAAAAGTCTGAGGGTCGCAAAGTAAAACAGTAGGCTCCTTGAGGGTAGAAACGTCTCATTTTTCTCTGTATCCTGACGTCTGAAACAGAGCCAGCCACAAACAGAGTGCTTGGGAACTATTTGCTCCATCCATGCATCCACCTATCCATTCATCCATCTATCCATCCTTACCAAGAAACAAGCTAAAAAGGTAGCCTTAGAATGGTGGAAAGAACACAGTTTCTGGAAAATTCATAAACCTCTGGGTCTGAATTCTGACTCTGTCACTTATTAGCTGTGTCATCACATCTCTAAGCCTCAGTTTTCTCAGGGTTTTTTTGTGTGTGTGCGTGTGGTTTTTTTTTTTTTTTTTTTTGAGACGGAGTCTTGCTCTGTTGACCAGGCTGGAGTGCAGTGGTGCAATCTTGGCTCCGTGCAACCTCCACCTTCTGAGTTCAGTAGATTCTCCCACCTTAGCCTCCCAAATAGCTAGGATTACAGGCGTGCACCACCATGCCCGGCTAATTTTTTTTTTTTTGAGATGGAGTTTCACTCTTGTTGCCCAGGCTGGAGTGCAATAATGCGATCTCGGCTCACTGTAATCTCCACCTCCCAGGTTCAAGCGATTTTCCTGCCTCAGCCTCCGAAGTAGTTAGGATTACATGCATGCACCACCATGCCTGGCTAATTTTTGTATTTTTAGTTAAGACAGGGTTTCTTTCGCCATGTTGATCAGGCTGATCTCGAACTCTTGACCTCAGGTGATCCACCTGCCTCGGCCTCCCAAAGTGCTGGGATTATAGGCATGAGCCACTGCTCCCAGCCTAATTTTTGTATTTTTAGTAGAGACAGGGTTTTGCCATGTTGGCCAGGCTGGTCTCAAACTCCTGACCTCAGGTGATCCACCCATCTCGGCCTCCCAAAGTGCTGGGATTGCAGGCATGAGCCACTGTGCCTGGCCCTAGTTTTCTCAGTTTTAAAATAAGAATCCAAATACCCAACTCCTGGGTTGTTGTGGAACCTTAAGTGTGATAACGGGAGTGGGAGTGCTCTATAAGATCCCAGACAGTACAGAAATTACAGTTATTTCATGACTATCAAATTACCACCATGACTAGCCCAGGCAGTAGGGTGGGGGGAGGGGAAGATGTTTTCTCCAGCCAGAAGTCTGATTTGAGATTAAGAAAGCAGGAACTGAGACCTCAGGAATGAGCCCCCGGGCCTCTGGGATGGAGAGGGCAGATGTTGAATCCTGGCTTCAGCTCCACCCCCACTCCAGGAAGGCAGTATGCAGGCCAGAGGGGAACTTGGGGTGGAGTCATGGAAGGATCAGATGTGCCTCATACACTTCAGGTCTCCAAAGACCAGATGTGCTTTTCTTCTCATGTCTGCCAATGAGCCCCTTTGAGGTCCAATTTGCAGCAAGGGTCATTCATCACTGGGGCTGAAATACAACCAGGCATAATGTGTTGACTTGGCTGCTAACAGACTCTGCGTCCTTGGGTAAGTCCCTTTTCCTCTCTGGGCCCCAATTTCCCTATCATTAGGGATTGGATTGGGTTGTCCCTCAGGTCCTTTGAGCTCCTGCACATTATGTTTAAGACTCTTTCTGGCCTTGATTTTCTAAAAATGTGAACAATGTGATTTGCCAAAAATATGATTGGTCTGATCATCTGATAGTTGGACCCTGAATCATGGATGGGTGAAAAATTTCAAAGCAATTGTGGGGCAGGGGATAGGCCTGGCTGGGGCTCTCTTCTGTTTTTAAGTCTGCTGGTTCCTGTGGCTCCTTCTGTACGTGTCTGTGTCTGGTCAAACTGGCCCAGCTCAGCTGGACATCTCCGAGCAAGCCAAGGTTGTAGCCCAGGTAGACGGCTTATGGATACAGCAGGTGTTTCCTAAGCCCCGGGATCTGGCTCAGGTACCTCACAATATAAAATGAGGAAAGGAAAGAAAACAGGAAATCCTACCCACTATATGCAACTAATTGTTCAGGAAGAATTCCTTCTAGGCAAGCCCGTTGTCTCAGAAGTCAGCAACAGCTGCTGGGTTGGAATGGCTAACTTGTGCAGTCTCTGAGATCCTCAGGCTCCCTCCAAACCCCATCTCAATCTATTTAGACCTCTGCCATTCTCTGAAGCTCAGCTCAAATAGTGTTCCCTCCCTCTTTCAAATCCCCATCATACTGTGTATCTGTCTTATAGCATGAATCATGCCTTGTATTTTGAGCTATTTCCTTTCACATATGGATTAAAAGTAAAATACATGTTCTGAATGAAAATTCCAACCCATAATCTTTCATTCTCACTTTCCAGAGTTAGCCACTCTGAAAAGGTTGCTGTTGTTTTTGTTTGTTTGTTTGTTTTAGCTTTCCAGAAATCTATTGCCAAAGGTATTGAAAATGTGAGGTTGGACATGGTGACTTATGCCTGTAATCCCAGCAATTTGGGAGGCCAAGGTGGGAGGATCATTTGTGTCCAGGAGTTTGAGACCAGCCTGTGCAACATAGGGAGACCCCGTTCCTACCAAAAAAAAAAAAAAAAAAAAAAACAGGCGAGGTGGTACATGCCTGTAGTCCCAGGTACTCAGGAAGCTGCGGTGGGAGGATGGCTTGAGCCCGGGAGGTTGAGGCTGCAGTGGGCCGTGATTGTGGCACTGCACTCCAGCCTGGGTGACAGAGTGAGACTCTGTCTCAAAAAAATAATTAAAAAAATGTTTTGAACAGAGAGTTGGCTCTGGAGTCTAAGCACTGAGATTTAAGTCTCAGCTTTCCGCTTGCTGGTCAGATCAGCTTCAGCAAATTCTATCACCCCTTTGACCCTCAGTTATCTGCTCTGTAAATGGGATAAACATGTCCTCTCCTCCTGTCTCACAGGGTTGGTGTAAGGGCCAAATGAGAAAAGAGATTGAAGGCACCTTGGAAACTGTAAGGTGGGCCCTATTTATCTCTATGCTTGTCACTGGAACTTGACTGTAAGCACCTTTGAAACAGAAACTTGGCCCATCGGGGGCTGTGTCCCCATTGCCTTTTGTTTCAGTTTGTCCAGAATGGGAAGGTGGTGATGCCAGGAGTATGGAACTGAATCCCCAGGGTCGTGCTACACCTGGAGGTGCTGATACTCTGCTCCTGCCCTGGTTCTGGACACACACCTCCTTGACCTTCCTTTGAAGCCAAACCCAGCTGAGAGGACCATTTTTCTAAAGTTACTTGGCTTGCAAAATGCTGCTCCTCCACCAAGTGGGCACTGGCCCAGCCTCACTGCCCCGGTGTGCTTTAATTACTTTGAAAATTCTGCAACTCTTGTTTCACCCCCTTTACCTCCTTCAGCTCCTAGTTCCTCAGATTCTGGCTGCAAGTAATGATTTCAAAGTTCCCCGTGCCCCCTACCCATCCCGCAATGTATTATACATATATATGGAGAGAGAGGAAGTAGAAAGATGTGGCCAAGAAAATTCAATGTTCTCAATGGATCAGATGTAAAACTGTTGGAAATTACAGCTAGAAAGCTCCGCAGATAGCATTTAGTCCAACCTCCATCACTCCCCTTCAACCTTTGACAGACGGGAAACTGAGACCCAGAAAAGGGAAGGGACTTATGCAGGGCTTCTGTGGCTCTGACCTCCAACTAAAGGTAGGAAAGGCAAGACTCTGCAGTTTACCAATGCACTACTGAAAGGGTTAAAGTCAAGGGAACTAGCCTGGGGAAGGTGGGTGGGGTCCAAGAAGAGATGAGTGTGGATCAATCAGGAGAAACAGTCTGGACCAGCTGCAAAATTTCCCTGGAAAGTGGAAATAGAAGAAATATGAGGGTTGTGGTTTAACAAGTTATTATGAATCTCGCTGAGCAAAAAGAGGAAATAGAGAGGAAGAGAAAAGTAGAGGAGGCCGAAAGAGGAGTAAAAAGGGAAGGAGGAAGGCCAAACCAGACGAATGGAGATTGAGAGTGATAGGGTCAGTGAGTGCTTAAACGCAGCAAATCAGTAGAGTCCTGTCCCATGTGGGGCATCCAGCTACCTGATAAGTTACCACAAGCTCTGCTGCCTAGTTTCTTCTTCTAGGCTCCGAGCACATGAGCCAGTCCTTACTTTCTTAGCAAACTCAGCCCTTTTTCACTGTCCACTGTTTGGAGAGGCAGTTCCAGACTGTAGGCTTTTTACCTCAGTAGAGTTGGCACACCAACACAAGGGCACCATGCAGCCAGGCCTGGCTGCCAGAGCAGGCTCTAGATCACCCACTCCACAGTCATAATCTGATTTTAGTCACACAGTCATACTGTGAGTTGAACTCAGCCCATTTTACAGAAGAGAAGTACAATAATTTTCAAATGAAAACAACAGCAATAAGAATAAACCTAAATATATATTGGGAAATAATACATGTACCGATTAAGAATGAGAGTGCTAGAGCCAAATGGATGGTATTCAGATCCCCATTGTGCCCCTCATTAGTTGTGTGATCTTGGACAGGTTGCCAAATTTCTCTGTGCAGGTTTGGAAGGATCAAATGAGTTGATCCAAGTATATAGCCTTTGAACAATGCCTGGCACATAGTCAGTGCTCAGTAAATGGTGGCTATTCTTGCCATTGTCATTAGTATGTGCCAGATGCTGTTCTAAGTGTTTTACCTGTATTATGTTATGCAATCGTCACTCAGAAGGTAACTGAGGCTCAGGTGCAAGAAGAATATATCTGGTTCATTGGCTTTTAAAACTTCATTAAATGCAGACTTCTACTCCCAAAATTAAATCCTATGTGACACCCCAATATATAAAACAAATAAAAACAGCATGGCTCTGATTGAAGCAAGGTGGGGTAGGTGTGGGACCTGGAGACTCCTGGCTCAGTGTTCCCTGTTCTCCCCTCCCCCAGCCTCCCTCTGATAGGCTTTGAGGCTCTTCCCCAGCCACTGATCTAGTCCATCTAATCTTTTTATGCTCAGATAAAGATATTGTAACTCTGAGAGGGCAAATAACATTCCCAAGGTTAAACAACAAGTCGAAGGCAGAGTACGGTACCAGGCATGAAGGGACAATCACTTGTTCAAAGAGAACAGCTCCCTTGGTTAAATTAGAACACAGAACATCCAGAGCTTGGGCAAAGAAGAGCTAGGAAAGGAGAGTGAGCAGGAGGGAAGGGAGGTCCCTGAAGTGAGCAGCCCCACTGACTATTCATATGCTGCTGAGGGCACCCCAGACGTCAAGATAAGATAAAGCCCTATCCACATGGGGCCTCTCACTGCACAGGGTTTGGGGTTCTGTTGTGACAAGGCATGTAGCCTACTCTCCCTTAGGTGTCCGTTCTGTGGGATGCAGCTGACTGGGGTCAAATCCCACTGTCCAGGCCTTCTGATTGGGCTCCTGGCCTGAGTTGGCATTATCACAACTCTCCTTCTCCTCCACGGTTCTGGGATGGCAGCCTGACTTCCAACCCATTGTTGTTGGGGTGGGGGAGGTAAAAGGGGGAGACTTGACGCTCCGCCGTTTTCACAGCTTCCATGTATGTGTGCCCCTATCTGTTCAAGGCATGCCACTGCCAACGCTGTTTATCTAAGAACCTGTGCGTCACCAACTTTTGTTTCCAGGACTTTGGCATGGGTTACCTGGGGACACCGCCCTGAGGAGAAATTATAGGATAAATTTTTCCAGAGAACTTCTTTGGGAACTCAGGACTTCTCTGGAATCCCTTCTTCTGACTTGATCTCATGAGCTACTCAGGTTCCGAGCAAGCCTTGGAAGACAATCTGCAGGGCCGAGAAGGGGAGGGGCAAATGCTGGAGGACAAAGCTCAAGTGCAAGGCCCTGAGTTCCTTGCTTCTGTTTGGATGGGCTTCAGGATCTCCATCTGTCCCATGTGGGGCGGGCATGGATCAAGATGCTCTCTGAGGAGCCACCAGCTCCAGGCTGGGCTTGTGTGGAAGCCCTGACCACTCGGTGCTCTCTCAGGCACTGGCCTAGAATCCGAGAGGGGCACATCAAGTGATGGAAACAAACAGGGCCCCCTGGCTAGTCACAAGAGGGCAAGGATGAGGACACAGGAGGCAGAGTACCGACCTCCAAGCTGCAAAATGCTCCTCTGACACCAAAGTAGCTTTTCTTTCTGGCAAGGCCAGTTTGCATGAATGGACAGAGCCCTGGAATCCTGAGCCAGACTGCAAGGCATGTGTTACTGTGTGTTGGTGCTATGCCCTGCCAGGTGACAGGAAGAGGAAAAGGGGCTTATGCAAGTTCTGACTGAGGGGAAGGTGTGTGTACTAAGGCCAGGAAGTAGGGGTGGGGACAGTTGTGGGTGCGTACTGTGACTACTTCCCAGATAAAGGCAAAAGGAATTAGTGAGCATCAGATCTGAGCGGCCTATGTGATACAAGGGCAAGAAGAAAGCAGCGAGGCAGGGTGAAGGGGTAAGTGGTGACTTTTCTGTTGACAAACACTTCTTTCCACCTAACAGTTCAGGGAGGTAGGTGTTACTGTCTCCATTTAACAAGTGAGGAAACTGAGGCTCAGAGGAGTTCTATGACATGTCATCTAGAAAGCGTTGAAGCTGATGTTCACGTCGAAGGCTGCTTTGAGAGTTGCAGTTCTTAGGGGCCCCTTCTGTGAAGCTGGTAAAATGTGTATATGTGTACACTGTTTCTGCCATCCAGCAACCTTTCTAAGACTTGGCCGCAAAGGACTAGGAATTACTCTTCCCATTTTACTAAAGCCCTGAAAAGGTGAATGGGCCGTAGTCATCCATAGCAAGGTAGAGACAGGTAAAAGGCTGAGACCGGGGGCCCTCTGTTGGAAAGCTGCCGTACACTGCTAGAAGTAGCACTCCCACTGTGGTTCTGCCTGTGTCTGGTCATTTTTCACTTACGAAGTGCTCTAAGATCCGTTATCTTGAAGTTTACAGGGCAGAAAAAATAATCTTCCATTTTCTAGGTGAAGAAACTGAGCATCAGTTACTTGCCAAAGGTTACACAGCTACTGAATGGCAGACTCAGGACTTGAGACCAGAGTTGTGTCCAAACTCCCCTTTACTTTTCTGCCAAGTGCATGTGGCCAGCAACGGAAGGACAGAGTAAGTTCACTAAAACATAATGTTTGAGACCAAAAGCAACAAACCCCAACTCCCTGGGGAGATATCTAAGCCCTTCTCTCTTTTCCATATGAACCTCTGAATTGCAGAGGCAAGCTTGCGGCCTTTGAGGGGGAAACAGAGAAGCCAGTGAGCTTAGTTCTCCAGAGCAGACCCCAAGAGTTGCTGGCTTTCGTCGCTAACTAGATGTCTCATCGGCCCAGTGGTTTTGTGGTCAGGGTGCCAGGGTTGGTCCAGCCACACCAATGGTGGGACTGGGGGAGGTCTTCTCTCTCTTCCCTGCTGATCACCTGTGGTTGCATTTCATGCTTGGTCATTGAATCATTTTTATGCTCCTTTCCTCAGTAACATGGGGGAAAGAAAACCTCAAATCTCTCAGCCACCATTTGATCTGGTCAAGGTTGCTCCTGGGCTTTCCACTCACCCACCCACCTATTCACTCACCCTTCAATTTTTTTTTTTTTCAAACAGAGTCTTGCTCTGTTACCCAGGCTGAAGTGCAGTGGCATGATCTCGGCTCACTGCAACCTTCGCCTCCCAGGTTCAAGCGATTCTCCTGCCTCAGACTCCCGAGTAGTTGGGATTACAGGCACACGCCACCATGCCTGGCTAATTTTTGTATTTTTAGTAGAGACGGGGTTTCACCATGTTGGCCAGTCTGGTCTCAAACTCCTGACCTCAAGTGATCCACCCATCTCAGCTTCCCAAAGTGCTGGGATTACAGGGGTGAGGCATTGTACCCAGTGCATTCAATCTTTTAATGAATATCCTCTCAAGTACTAACGCTGTGCCAAATCCCTTCCTGAGCAATGGATATGCCATTAATAATAAAATACAGCCCCTGGCTGACAGAATTCAAACCCTTATTGGGCAGGAAGACATAGATAATTAAACTCAATATAGAATGATTGCTGATGTAACTGAGCTGTGGAGTCACCCAGAAAGGGAACAGCTTATGCTATTCATAGGAGATACTGTACTAAAAGGGTATGTTGGACTTTACCAAGTACAGGAGATATGGCAAATAATTTAATCTCTTCATGTCTTCGTTTCCTCATCTGTAAAATGGGATAATAGTACCTACAGGGTTTCTGTAAGGACTTTATGAGTTAAAACGTGCAAAAAGCTTAGAATAGTGTCAGGCACATTGAAAGCACCATATAAATGTTTGTGAAATATGTAAAGGAAATAAGGATGAGCATTCTTGTGAGAGAGAAGCACACATGTAACACATTTGGTGGGTTAAGGAGGTGTGTTCTGGGAATGCCACCTGCGTTAACCAGGCAGGCTTGTGTGGTGCTTTGAATGCCAATCTTAGAAGTGTGGACTTGTCCCTGTAGATGATGGACAGCCATTTCCAAAGCTACATCTTTGCCACAGAGGGTGGCAGAGGACTCCTGTGTGAAATGCTAGTGCTGTATCCACCAGCTCAACAGATGCTAGGCCCAAGAGACTGCCACCAGCCAGGAAACCGTCAGTTGCCAAATCTGAATGCTGGACCAGCCCTGTGCATGGCCCAGCCCCAGGCTTAGCATTGATATGGGAAAAGGGGCAGTAGGGAGCCCCCTTGTCTCTGCCCTCAAGGATCTGATCTTCTAATTGGAATCAGGCCTGCTTCTGCCAAGAATCAAATCAATCATCCTGGTGGGAAGTGGTGGAGGTAGGTAGGTAAGAGAAACTCTCATGTGGCCTGAGAGGCAGTGTGTATAGTGGTTACTAGCTAAAGCTGACAGTTCAAACTGTATGACCTTGGGCAAATTATTTAACCTCTCTATGCTGCAGTTTTCCCATTGAAAATGGTAGCAGTAATAATTCAGCCTATCATAGAGTTACATATGATGATTAAATCATATGTAGAAAGTGCTTAGAATGCTGGCTCACATGACAAACACTCCATAAACCTTAGCTATTCTCAGTGACTAAGGGCCTATCTTTTACTGAACCAGGTGCCTACTACCCCTGGGGTGCAAGGCCATGGCCTGGAGGCATATGAAGGTACTAGATTGGTATGTCCCCTCTTCCTGGAGTGTACATTTTCCTCAAAGGCTTAAGGAAGAAAAAGATGAATTTTAATAAGAAAACAAGGATGCATACTAGAGTTAACTGAAAATTCAAGTGGATGTTTAAGATAAGAGTTGGACTTCAAAGACATTCCCACTTGGAGCCAACACTTCAGGTTCACATCATCAGCCCCCCAAGGTTTCATCACATTCTTCCCTCACAGCCCTTAGGGGTACTTGAATACAAAAGTTACAGTAACACAAACACTTGTGAATTCAAGTAACTCCCAAGAGGGTCAATCATTCTCTGGGGGTAAGGATGATGATGATTGCCATTATATATGGGTGAAGATGGAGGCTCAAGGTCCCAATCCTGCCACTGCCACTTATGAGCAATTTGGATTACCTTTGCTGCTCCTGAGTTTCTCCATCTGTAAACTGGGGTGATGATGATGATGTATATACTTCAGAGCATTGTGGTAAGAATTAAATAAGCATTTAGAACAATGTGTGGTATATCTTGTGCTCAATCCACATCAGCTTTTATTAGATCCATTCTTGCATCCCCTCTCACAGCACCATTGTCAGCTCTGTGTCATATTATGTCCATTATCTGGAGGAGAAACTTGAAGCTGTGAAGGTTTAGTAAGGTGCCCCCTCTCCTCCTCTTTGCTAACAGCAGGCACTCCTGCCTGGAGTGGGGAGGAGGTGGGAATAAATAATCTCGAAGTTCCTTCCCAGCTCCAGGGCTCTGTGATTCAAGTGAATCTTCGGAGCTGTGGCTGGAGCTGAAGCAGCAGAACTCAGGAAATAGGAGCGGAACTAGACAGGGCGGGAGATGCCTTAGCAGGGTGGGAAGTGACTGCTGCCGCCCTTCCTTCTAGGCTGCCGCTGCCGCTGCCTGGGGCTGTGTCCCACACTCCCGCCCAACCGGAGAGCAAAAGGGAAACTCCTCTGCTTGGAGGAAGCTGACTGAGGCCTCCTTTTTCGTGGGTGGAGCGGGGTGCGGGGAGGGGGGCTGCCCCTGTGGCAGGCGCAGTGCAGGCTCTGCTCGAAACTCAGGAGTCAACAGAGTGGCAGCAGAAAGTTGGACCCAGAGAGGGGCATCCCAGTGACTGTTTATCCTGCCTGGGCTAGTCCAGAATGGGGACTGCTGATAGGCCAGAGGGTGCTGGGAGAGAGAAATGGGCTTCCCATTGATTTATGGTCATTTGAAGGAAAAAAAAAATAATTCTGTGAAGTAGAAATGACCTAGTGGAAGGAGGAGCAGAGTCAGATCTGCCTTGGTTCTGAAACAACTCACTGTGCGACCTTGGACAAGTCTGCTTCCCACATGAAGAATGCATTCATTCAGACAGTAAATATTTTGTGAACACCTACTACTATATGCCACCATTGCCCTGGAGAAAAGGGATGCACGACGTGAAGATCAACATGTTAACCGCTAATTTCCTTCCAGCTCTGACACTGAGTTCATGAAAAGTGGGTGCAAATATCATGCAAATAAGCACAAATCAACTGGAAACTGCACTTCCTTTTTCTGGCTTATCCCTCACAAATGGAGTAGCTTAGCTCTAGATTCCAGGAACAAGGTATGGAGACAGTAGAGGGGAGGGGCTGTGACCTTCACCCATGTACCCCTTTATCGTTAACAATGCACATTCATCATTCCCATCGTGTCATAGGAATATTACTCTCATTTTACAGCTGAGGAAACTGAGACTCAGAGAGGAGAAATCACCCAGGTTATGCCACAGTTAGTGCAGAGGCCCTATTAGAATCTTGGTCCCTTTACTGGCCACCAACAGAAGTAGAATGGAAATGACCTGGTCTGAGAGCTGTTGGTAACTTTTGGCCTTATCTCCATTGTAAACAAATTTAGACAGGACCCCCCCCCCCACCATCCCCAAGTCAGGTAATGCAAGTTTGCTTGCTGTGATGGGGATTATGTATCAGAGAAAAGGTTATGTACCTTAGAGTCCTGGTCCAGGCTTTTTTTGTGGTACATGCCCGGGGGCTAAACTCTTTGAGAATAAAAGCTAATCTTTCTTGATGGAGTCTATACTCCGTGCCAGGCACCATGATCAATCCTTCAGATCCTTACAACAGTCCTGCCCCAGCCTAGATGAAGGCCAAGTCATTTGCATTCTTGGGCCTCAGTTTTCCATCTGTAACATAAGGGAGTCTATAAGGACTGTTTCCACTTCAGGATATTCTTGGTACTAGAAAGATTTCAAAGTGTCGTTGGTGGAATCCAGCTGGTCAGTTGCTCAGGCCAGCCAGTCAGAAAACGGGGTTGCGGGGAGGAGTGAAAAGCAGGGGGCGGTAAGGGACGCCGAGGAGTGAGTCAGTCTGCCAAGATGGCCAGAGCCATTGTTTCCTTCTCCATCTGGCTGTTGCACAAGGCCTTCCTCCACGTCACATGGTTGGAGGGATTTGGGGGCAGACAGGAGGTGGAGGGGCTGACCCCATAACTAAGAAGACACCCGCACTATCTTGCACTGAGGTATGAGAACAGAAAGGAGAGTAATCAGTGGACAGACAACTCTCGAATGGTGGCCAAGTTGGAAAAGGCTGGAAAGAAGGTGACTCCAACCTGGAAGAAGGCGTCCAGTGGTGATGGAGAGGCGGAACCGCTGAGTAGATGACTGGAGGCTAGAAAAGGGGGAGTTCCTGCTCAAGGTTGGGGGTGTGGAACTTTCTAGTCGTGACTGAGGGGGCGGGGAAACACAGCCATCATCCTCTCAGCCCCTCCCTCTCCCGGCTCCCCGCGGGTTCGCTCAGTCCTGGCGCAAAACTACCCCAGGCGCCAGCACTTCGGTTCGTCAGCTCGCTCTTGGGTTGCTGAGTCTCCTGGCACCGCGCGGCGCCCGCGGACACATGGCCCAGGCGCGGGGTTGGGGTCCGGCGCTGCGGCTCCCGAAGCCACGGACGTGGACTCAGTGGGGTGTGAAGGGCACCCAGTGGGACGCGCCGCGCTGGAATCCAGGTGAACTGAGAGCCAGGCAGCCCCGGGAGGGGAGGTCAGGGCTGCGCTGCGCTTCGCGGAGAGCTTCCCGCACCGGCTCTTCGAAGCTCCCTGCTCCCCTCTGCCTTCTTGTTTGGTTCCAGCCCGGTTTTCATCGTTGAGTCCTATGTCCATTTGTCTAAAACCTCACCCCTGGCCGGCAGTGCCCCCTTTTGAGGCTTTCCACCCCACACGCCTTCTTTCTTCTAATTGTTAGGCAGCTCGTGCCCCGCCCTATGGGTGCCGCATCCTCTTATCCCAGTAGTCTGTCCGGCTTCGTCCTCACCCGCCTCAGTCTACATCCTCTGCTCAAAAAGAACACCACTTGGTTACTAACACATGGTAGGCGTTTAGTAAACAGTATGTCCCTTTACATCCATTCCTCCCGCACCTTCTTGGTCTCTGCCTTTGGTATCTGCCTGTTCCCTCTCCTGTCTTCCTGTGCCACTATATGTCTAACCCTCAGCCTATATTTTTTCCTTGTCATTGAGTTGTCCGTCTGTCCTTTCATCTCTTATTTATTTATTTATTTTTGGTCTCCAGATCCTTCAGTGTTATCACCTACAGAGTACCTCCCTACATGCCCCTATCACTCCAAGGGCACCTTACGTTCCTACTCTGTACCCCAGGTGCAGGACACAGCCCAGAAACCCTGGCAGCACCTTTATAACCAACTCGCATTGCCTGAGAGCTCCATCCCAAGGAATGGGACTCTGAGGGATCTCCCAAAGTCTCCGGCACTTTGTCTTTTCAAACATTGAAAAAAAAAGTTTTGGGGTACTTATATTTCCAGGCTCTGCCCACTACTTCTGAGTAATTCTCATACTCACTGTCTCTCTCTTGAGATTCGAACTTCTGAACTCAAGCATCCCTCTCTCCTCAGTCTCCAAAGTAGCTGGGATTACTGCACACAGCTCTAATTTGCTCTTGATTCCACTCAAAGGGCAGGGAGGAAATAGCAAACTAGGTTGGGTTTCTCACCATAGATTTAACATGGAATTGAGCACGCTGAAACACAGGACCCTTGGAGATTCTGAGAACAGACTCTCTGATTGTACTTATGGGGACACAGAGAGCCAGAGAGGGCAAGACTCTCAGCCAGGTCACACAGCTCATCCATGGTAGAAACAAAGTAGAAGCCAGAGTGACAGCTGCCTGGCCCTGACCCAGGAGCCTTGGGTGTTGGGGGCTAGGACCGTTTCCTTGGGGGTCTGTTGATATAGAGTCATCAGGTCTCGTCCACCCTGGGAGCCTGGCTACCCCTCCCTCCCTGTCCTCTGGGAACAGACCTGGCTACCCACCTGCCTGGGATGGGTGTTCTCTGTCAGGGGCTGCCATTGCCTCCCCCACTGACATGGGAGCTCCAGGAAGGCAGGGACCCAGGCTGTGGGCCTCCCCGCCCCACTCTCTGACCCTGTCCCTTGCCCAGTGCCTAGCACAGACAAGGTCTGGGTAACCATGTTACGGAAATGGCTGATGCATGTGTGTGGGGAAGTTCCATCCCTGGCTGAGGGCAAATCAGAACTCCTGCTTAGTAAGTGTGTGTGTGTATGGAGGGGAAGGGGGGGGCAGTCGTGCTTGAGGAAAGGCCCTGTGAGAGGGTAGATGGGCTCCAAGGCCAAGCTGAGCCCAGAGCCCTTTGCTGAGTGGCCCTCAACCATCCAAACACATCCCATGCCCTCTCCAACGTCATCCTCGGGCCTCTGAGGGCTGCCCTTCACTGTCAGGAGACGGGGGTGTGGTTTGCCAGGGGCAGGCTAAGCCAGCCTGAATTGACATTGTCAAGCCCTAGAGACCCCTCTTCACAGGGCTGGGCCAGGCCACGCTGGGGGCAGGGTGTATAAAAGCCACACACCTCTCCACAAGCAGCCCTCCAGCTTCTAGGGCGCCAGGTCTGGTGGCAGTGTGGGGTCAGGCCGTGGCGGGGGCTGACGATGGAGCCTGTGAGTGGGAAGGAAGAATCTCTCTTTCTGCTTCCCCGGATCCTCCTCCTCTTCCCAGGTATTTTCCTTGGGAGCTGCAGCCCTGGAGGGACACTTGAAAGGATCCCAGGCAAGGAGGCAGGATCCTGAGGGCTGTTCAAGGACTCTGGGTACCCATAGCCCCAGAGTGAGCTGGGAGCAATGCTGGGGGCAGAGACCAGGGCTCCAGGAGTGGGATGGCTTAGCCTCAGCCCTCCCTTTCCCTGCCTTTCCCCTCAGGCTCCCCAACCTTCCTTTTTCTCATTTTCCTTCCCTGGCCCCAGGTACCCCCCATCCTCAGAGGACTATCATGCCACCCCCACCCCTGTGCTCTGCAGAAGCCCTGTGCATGCTGGACTTGCAGATGCCCCACCTCCATGGGAACACACAGAGGAGCTCACAGAAGCAGAGCATTCTGGAAGGAAAGGATCCTAGAATCAAGGCCCACCCCGTTTTTTTCCAGATGAGGAAAGTGGGCCTAGCCAGGGAGGAGCAAGCTCCAGGGCTGAGGACTGAGACTAAGCTGGGCGGAGAGGAGTGCTCCTGTCCTCGCCTGCTGTGTGTGGGGTGCGGGGCTGTGTCAGAGGCGGTCTTGCCTTTGCTCATCTCCCCTCTGCACGTTGTGGTCTTCCTCTGGAGGGCAAGAATGCGGTGGGGCACTGGGGTGGACATCCTGCTCTGAGTGTCTGTGCCACCACGGTCACCAAGTGCTCTGTCCAGGGTGACCCCACCTATTTGTTAGGGCTGGGCAGGCAGACTTCCCCGAGGTGTATGGGGGGTGCTCCATCTGCCTGCAGCAGAAAACCTCTGGCCCCTTGGAGACAGGCCAGTAAGGTCAGTCCGGAGGCCCATCCTGGGTGTGAAATGGGACCTGTGGCACTGTCATGGCCCTGGGGGTCTACCGAGTGGATGCTGGCGCCCAGCCTTCCATCAGACTGGCACATTGCCTGGTATTGGCTGAGGGGAGATGACCGGCCCCCGCGTGTCTGGGAGAGAGCCAGGCCTGGGTTATCCAGCTCCACCTGCCCAGTCTAAGTGCCTGGAGGCAGTCATGAGCCGCCCCCCACCTCTGTGTCTGAGCTTAGGGAGGGCGAGGGCAGAGAGGTTAAGTGACCCTTGAATCTCACCTGGTCTGGGCCTGGCTTGGCCTGTGCTCCAGAGTCCCTCACTGCCAGCCCAGGGCTCTGAGCTCAGCACAGAGCTCCTCCTTCCAGGGTGCTCCGGGGTGAGGGTGGAGGCAACCGTGAGAGTCCCCTAGGCTGTGGGCTGAGAAGGGGTGCTCCTTCCAGGATGTAGCTTTCTGTCCCCCATCCACACTCGGCAATGTATAGACAGTGAGGTGTCTGTGTGGCCTTCACCTTTTCAAACCCCTCCCCACCACTGTATGCTCTCTGTCCACATCTGCCCCTGCTTGGGCTGTCTTCTTAGTGCAAATCTCCCTCCTATGGCTACAGCTCCTCAGGAAGGTTTTTTTGTTTTGTTTTATTTGTTTGTTTGTTTTAATGAACTATGAGTATCCTATGTTGTGCGACCTGATCAATAGCCCCCTTTCATGAGGCTGGCCGGGGGCCCCAAGCCACCAGGGAGCAGGCTTCGGTGAGGCATGCAGGAATGCGTGTACAAGTGTCAGAGCCTGTGTGTGAGGCCACCCGTGCTGATGTGCTGGGTGGGGCTGGTCTGAGTGTCATTCATTTTCCCCTCACTGCTCCTACCTCCTACCCCTGTTCTAAAAACTTCCCAGCTGAATTCCCTGAAGTGATTGGCTGCCGTTTCTTTAGCTCCTATGGAAGAGTAGTAGAAGAGCCTATGTGGTTCCTTCTGGATATTAACCTAGCCATTCCAGAGTGGGGGCATGGGTCTGCAGGCAACAGCTCGAGCAGCTCCCATTCCCAGGCAGGGAGGGGGTGGGGGCTGCTGGGAGTCCTTAGGTAGGCCCTTATTGGGACCCAAGCGTCTCAGAGTGAGGCTCAGGGGAATGGTATATGGAACTGCTCTTTGCCACAGCCTAGGATAAAAGCGCTGATAGGTCCCCCAAAGGTTAGCTCTATAGCACCTTCAGTGCCATCCTGCCACCTGCCACAGTCCTTTATGGTATACTTTCACATTTATTGTCTCCACTCTACCCTGTGGGTATTATACTCTAGTCTTGTTATTTATAGGTGAAAAAACTGATGGCTGGAGTAGCACAATGACTCGTCTTGGGTGGCATAACAAGAAAGTGGTAGAACTGGGACCAGCATTTAGCTCTACTACTTCTTAATCCAGGGTTCATTCTACTATTGCTCAGTGCTTCTCACCATAGCTGACGCTTATAAACACTTACTACATGCCAGCCATCATTCTAAGTGTTTTTTTAGCCTAGTGGATCTGCTCTGCAGCGATTTAAGGTCAATGTTGTGATGATCATCTACACTTTCCAGATGAGGAAACTGAGGCAGAGTCACACAGCTAGTATGTAGCAGAGGCCATTTGTACCCAGGCCATCTGGCTCCAGAGTCCGTTATACTCCCTCTTGTGGGACTTACGTAGTCTGTGGTGGTGGTAGAATGAGGAAAGCCCCATGCCTCAGGCATAGAAACACACACACATACACACACACACATGCACAAACACACACACACAGAGACTTTTTTTTGCCAGCCCTTGACCTGCTTCAAGCACTCTACATTCCCCTGCCTGATGACTGAGCTGGCATCCAAGGTAGCAGCAGTAATGGTACTGTAGGACACACAGGCAAGAGTGAGGGCTTGAGGAAAAGGGGAAGTCAAGAACCTAAAGCTTCCAGTTACCTCCACAGTCACTCAGGGTGCAACCTAGAAATGGGCCCGTGAAAAGGTACTCTTTTTCTCATCCATTCCAGGCACGATTAATCCTTGCAAGACTCAGGGACAGGGAGCAGGGGTTGGCAGGGGTATTGAAGGGGATGAGCTATCTTTGCCCTACTGAACAGGCTGAGCACTCCTGGCCAGAATAAAAGAGGGAGATCAAAAAAGACCAAAAGAAATAGCCCTGATATCACTTGGGCCATTTCAAAATGTCACAGTGTGTGTGGCAAATATTATGATTGTAGCTTTCCCTGACAGTTGTGTTCACTGTCATTCGACAAGCATTTTTATTGAGCATCTACTCTACGCCAGGCACTGCAAAATTCTCCTTCTAAGTATTTATAGCAGTGCCCCGTTTTTTGGTAGTTTTTGTACTATACCCCCCTCCTTTTTTGTTTCCTGGTTTGGTGGCTTAAAAAAAAAAAACAGCTGGTGTCTCAGAACCCATGATATCTGATTCAGTTAAATGTATCTACTAAAAGATAAGTTGACTTTGCTCATTAGTCATATAATTGTCATTTATTTTTGGTTGTGCTCTGAATATCTTTCAACATTTGTTCATTCAGGCCGGGCGCGGTGGCTCAAGCCTGTAATCCCAGCACTTTGGGAGGCCGAGACGGGCGGATCACGAGGTCAGGAGATCGAGACCATCCTGGATAACACGGTGAAACCCCGTCTCTACTAAAAACTACAAAAAAAAAAAAAAAAACTAGCCGGGCGAGGTGGCGGCGCCTATAGTCCCAGCTACCCGGGAGGCTGAGGCAGGAGAATGGCGTGAACCCCGGAGGCGGAGCTTGCAGTGAGCTGAGATCGGGCCACAGCACTCCAGCCTGGGTGACAGAGCGAGACTCCGTTTTCAAAAAAAAAAAAAAAAAAAAAAAATTCATTCATTAGCAAACAATAGTGAGGAAAGTACTGTAAGCACTGTGCTTGGTGCCTTGGAGTGGATGGAATTGACTTTGACAGGGTTTCTTGCCCTTAGGAAAATGATAAAATCATTGCAGGACCCCACTTTTTGTGCTTTTTAGCACTGTGCACAGGCAAGATACCGTTGGCTTCAACTCAGAGCCTTAAGGATGCTTATAATTGTTAAAGCCTAGCCTCAGGAAGGAGGTCATATCCCTTCCCACCCACCAGAAGGATTTCGTTTCTGGGACTAACTTCTGGTGTACAGGCCTCATCCACAGATCCACAGGGACTTGGTTCACCTTGAACAAATTGCTAAAGGATATAAGTGGCAGTCCTGCCATCAAGAGGAAAAGAGGGATACATGGGATACACACAGTGGTGGTAGTGTCACTTCATCATTGCTCCTCTGACTCTCATCAGGGCCGGCAGGGAAGGAATGTGGGAGAATTTCAGTTTGGCCTAGTGAACTGAAGGCTAGACAGCAGAGGGGCACTTGGGGCTGGGTTAGGTCTGGCTCTGTCTTTGCCTGGGTGACCTTGATAAAGTTGCTGCCCTCAGAGACAGATATTTTTGCTCTCATCTGTATTGGATAGTCTAACAAGCAAGTTAGATGGACGCAGTTCCTGCCTTCTAGGAATGGTATGCAGAAAATAACCAGTGTACAGGTATTGACCCTGCCATGGATTTTCTGGGTAAATCATTTGAGACCAGGAGTGTGAGACCAGCCTGGGCAACATAGCAAGACTTCAGCTCTACAAAAAAAATTTAAAAATTAACTGAGCATGGTGGCACACACCTGTTATCCTAGCTACTCAGGAAGTTTAGGCAGGAGATTTTCTTGACCTCAGGAGTTCCAGGCTGGGTAGCTTTAAGTGAGTCATCTCTGCTCAGTTTCTGTCTTTGTAAATGTGAGGGATAGCAGTTGAACTGCATGAGGTCCTGGATACTCTCAGTCCTGACTAATAGGAATCTTCAATTCAACAATGAAATCAAGGTTGTGAACTTGTGTTGGACCCTTGCGATGAAAGGCCAGAGAGAAATCAAAGCCGAAGGCTCTTGTTTCTTACTGAATTTCAATGGACTTTCTGGTGGTGCTTACTATCAGAACTCCTGGAGGCCCTCTCCTGCCACGATTAATGTTCATGCCCCAAGTTTTCCATGCATTTCTCTGCAGAGGTAGAGTTTGGACTTGGGGTAGGAGAAGTTGCAGAGCCACTGGGGCCTGAGCAAGGTAGGAATGGCAGCTTCCTGCTCAAATTCCTAATCATCGGGGTTTCCCCTACCAATTGGAGATGTCACCGAAGTTATGTCTTCTGGACATCCCATAAACTATCGAGCAAGTCACTGAGCTCTCCCAGGCACATGGCATATGTGTTTAAATCCCCCAAACAGTGCCAGACTCATTCATAAGTCAATAAATATTAGCCTGTGTGCCTGGCCAAGTCGCTCCTTGAGCCTCAGTCGTTGGGCTTGCACCTCCTCCCTGGCAGCGGTGTGACCCCAGGGAAAGGCAGCGGCGAAGGCATTGGAGGAGCGGTAGGCAGTGACCCGCCCACCCAGATTTGGGCGACTTTCTGGCGAGTCCGGTGGGCCAGACTGCGTCCCCATTGGCCGAGGGGAGGTGGGCGGGGCGTCCCTACAGCCCTGCTCGCCCACGCTCCCTCCCCACCTGCGCTGAGTGGACTCGGGTTGACAAGGCTTAAGCAGCCGCGGCAGCTGCTCTTCTGGCTGGCACCGTTACCCCTGCCCGACCCCAGGCCCCGCGTGTGCCCCGGACGGAGCATTCCCTCCTGGGCTCGCCTCGTGCCGGTTTGCTCTGTGTCAGCTCCCGAACCCAAAGGGGTGAACGCGGCCTCCAGGTAGGAGTAGGGGCGACGGCAGAGGGAGATCCGGACAAACTGGGGCGCCTGGGCTCCCTCTCCCCGCCTTGCCTCTCTGGCGCGCTCCGGCTCGGCCCCTCTCCTAGCAGTTCCGCCGGGCGGCGTACGCAGGAGACAGGGAGGAAGCGAGCTGAGCCACCTCCGCTCCTGGGATTGGGGGATCAGAGTCGCCGAAATTGGGGGACCCCCGAGCGCGCCAGCCGAGCGTCTTCCAGGGAAGCCTCGCGACTGGGGCGGTGGAAGGCAGCTGTCCGCCTGTTACCGCCGGACCCGTGGGTCTCGCAGCAGTCGCTCTGGGGCTTTGGAGGAGGGTTGCAGCTGGGCGGGGGCGGCAGGACTTCAGGCCCTGCGGCCGGGTCGCGCCGGTTCGCCTGCCCTCTCCTTTCTCTGCTTTCCGGGGCATTTCCAGGAAGCCCCCGTCCGGCTGTATGGGTTTTCCCGTCGGCCACTGCCTCATTGCTTTCCCTTCTGAGAAACGCCCAGAACTTCTTGGTATTAAGGTAGCTGCGGGGACCAAGCGAAAACGTTTGGACACGTCTCATCTTTATAGGTCTCATTTTCCCATAAAGTCCAAAATGGGTTTGGATTAGAGGAAAGGCTTTTCAGTGGGATTTTTGGGATTTCCAAATTAGGTAGTGTGGGGTTCACGTTCCTCCTGACACTTGAGAAAGTTGCTCGCTGAATTACGACTCAGAAAACTGGGGTTCAGCCAGTCCATGTGACCTTAGGCGAGTCATACTACTGTGTGGGCCATAATGTTTTAAGCCACACCTCGGGTGGCAGCTTGATTTCAGTATCTAAAGGGCCCGGTCTCTTTCACCCTGACATTTGGTTACTTGGTACCTGGGGTCAGGCTCCTAATTGGCAGGTAAAAAGTTGTCTCTGAGACACTCGGGGTGGCAGCAGCTATGCACACGAAGAGCTTTGTGGTGAATATGCAGCTAAGCCAGCTGGAAAACTAGAGTGTGCTTGGAGGGGTGGGCGACAGCAGCCAGACCAAGGTAGGGAGAGGTGGGAGTTTTCCTCCAGAGCCTGGGGCCACAGAGGTTGGGGTCCTCAGAGATTGGGCTGGCTTGGAGCCTATGCTTACCCCCAAGTCCCAGGGCCCTGGCTTCTCTCCCAGTCAGAGCCTAAGCGGGGAGGAGGAGTTAATGAATCACACTCAGGGCTATTTTCAAACCCTGACTCCTCCCGTGCGACCTGCTCCCTCCCCACTCCGGGGTTTGCCGCCTCCCCTCCCCCCTCCCCTCCCGCACACCTGTATTATTGCCCTCTGAGTTTTCCTCTCATTTTCATCCTCCTGGAATGAAAGGGGGACAAATCTTGTCTGTGGATGGGATGGGAAGGTGGGCAGCCCAAAGGCATGGAGAAGAAGGCTACAGGTGATTTCTGGGTGGCTTTCACAGCGGGAAGAGTGTGATGGGAAGGGTGGTGTAGAGGGGTCGGTAGTGAAACTCTTTCACTCTAAAGGTACAGCTGCCATCTAGCTGGACATTCTGGGCTGGTTTTCATTTTAGGGACTTGACTTTTTGTTAATGTACTGGACTTTGGATTTTGGATTTCTGCTCCCTAGACCTCTATATTTAGTGCTAGGAAACACCACACTGGACACTGCCTCTCCTGTTTTTGAAGCATGCTAAACCTCTCTGTGCATCTACAGCTCCCCTCCCCCACGTGGACAGGAGAGGCTGCCTAGAGATGATATCTGGAGGTGTTTAGAGCAAGAAGAAGGGCTGAACTGAAGGTGTGCAAACCAAAGGGGCTGAGTGCCCTATGTGCTTGCTTGAGACAGGGTTTGCAGTGCGTCATGTGGGGAGGATGGCAGAGCCTTCCTTATTCAAACACAATACCTCCTGAGTTCCAGCAGAGAAGCAAAGAAAATGGCACCAAGAAGGCTCGAATGTTGTCCCTCTCTGTCCTCCTGAAGTTTTAAAATTCCATTATTGGGACTACAGATTGGAGAGGGAGCAGAGGACCCCTGTGTCCAGGTTTAGAGGATAGCAACAGGAACACAAAGGCAAGAAGGTCCCAAAGGGAGAAGGGGATGGAGTCTCCAATTGGGAAGCCGTCACAGCTGCAGCTGCTTTGCTGCTAGGAGACTCCTGGAGTTCCTTATTTGAAGCCATGGAAAGTTCAGGTTCAACAGATGGCAGGTTTATCACATGCAGGCTGTGCCCTCACTTCTTTTCTGGCTAGAAGAAAGAGTTGCCTCTACCGTGAAAAGAAGAGAAGGACCTTTTCCCTTAGGCTCCCAGTTTGGGTAGGATCAGGCGTCATGGTCATGAGCCTTAGGAAAGCTGTTCAGCAGATAAAATAGGGACAGCAGATTTCAAAGATGCAAGGGCCTTAGGGTGGGAAGTGTGAGCTCTCGGAGATCTAGGTGAGTTTTACGTTGTTCCCCACCCCACAACAGGGTAGTTGAGCACCGGGCTGGGCACACAGTTGCTGGTGTCAAGTGTTTATTAAGGGGTCTTGGTTTTGTGTGTGCACACTTGTGCATGGGCATGCATTCGGGAAGGGTCCTGGTAGATAGGAATCAGTGGACTGGAGGCCACAGCCTGGGCCCTTGTCACAAGTCTGAAGTGCTGTGTTTGTGGGTGGAGTTTCTTTTTCCCCAGTCCTGCAGGTTGGTAACTTGCATGCTAAACAGTTGCTGTTCTTGTTTACATCGACCACACACAGGAATTTTAGAACTGAATGTTAAGTTCCCTAGGAGTCCAGGGTGGCATGGAGCAAAGAACAGGGGACTGGGAGTTGGACATGGGGAGCTTTAACTCCAGGCTCTGCTGCCCCCCTCAAATTCTCCGACTCTGGGTTTCTCCTCATTTTTTCCACTTCACTGGATTAAACTAGGGGATCCATGGCTAAGTGCTTTGTAAACTACCACGTGCTGTATAAATTATTAGTCATTAGGTTTCGGCTTGGTGCTAGGTCTTGTGGAGGACACAGAGTTAAAACCCCCAGCTCCAGGGAATCTACCATCTAGTTTGGGGGTTAGTGGCATAAATAATACATGCCACTAATTATTTATGTATTAAATAATAATACCTTGGTGATGGCTTTTAAAAAATTATTAGGACTAATTTCAAACACATATAAAAATAGAGACAACTAGTGTACTAAGACCCCATGTACCCATCACCCAGTTTCAACAGCCATTAGCCCACTGCCAATCCTGCCCTGTCTGCACTCCTATCTACATCATGCCCTTGTCATTTTGAAACAAATCCCAGATACCTTATCAGTTCATGTATACATATTTCAATACGTATTTCTAAAAGATAAGGATTCATAAAAACAGCCATTATCACACCTAAAATAATTTCTTAATATTATCAAATAACCGGTAAGTGTTCATATTTCCAGTTGTTGAGAAGGACTTATTTGCCCTGGGCGTCCATTCTGCCCTGGGAATCCATTCCAGGGAGTGATTGCTTTTGACTGAGGGGAAGGTGACGGATAGAGGCAGTGACATTTGAGCTGAACCTTGGAAGAGAGGCCCAGGAAAGGTCCCAGTCCAGATGTTAGCTGCCTCTAGGGCTCCAGATCTGGAAGCTGACCCATGGAGGCTTCTTGCAGAGACTTCCTGCCTTTGTTTCTCTAGCAGTAAATGACATTCTCACTCTCACACTTGCTTCCCCAGTCCAGGGCACCCAGGAGTTTGGGGTCTGCAGGTCTAGGAGAATTCTGGGAGGCTGCTCTCCACCTAGGCCCCTCCCCTGCGCCTGACCCCCGAGGCCAGTTCAGAGCAAAACAGGATGTATTCAGGATGAACGTCTTTCCTAGCTTGTCATCTAATCACCAAGGCCCAGCTTGGAGCTTCCTCTCTCATTCATGATAAAAACCCTCACTGTCTCTCTTTTCCCTTCCGCCCCAGTAAGGGTGTGCTGACTTCCTCCATATCCGGGCCAGCCCTCTACCCCCATGTGGGGCTGAGGGAGAGATTCCCTCAGTGCAGGCCTCTGCCCCCACCCACCTCACCGCAGCCTGTCGGAGAGGGAGAGAGAAAGACCCCAGGAATGTTCTCCCTGACTGCAGGTTCCTGCTCTTGGGCTGTCCTTGGGAAAAGAGCAGCCTCCTTCCAACAAGCCTGGGGTCCTGCCACTGCTTGGTTAATCATTGAGCCACATAATAACCACCTTGGAAAGTCATCTTTAGAGGATGGTCATTAACTAACTCCCTGTCCACCCCAGGCCTTAAAGAGACCGTGTCCTGAACCCTCACCTTCCCCCAAGGGAACATTGACAAACATTCTGTCAGGGGACCTTCTGGGGCCAGTTAAAAGTCTGCCCCTTCGTCCTTTACTTGGGCAGACAGAAGCAATTATTCACACCATTTGAAGGACATGGGTTCAGCTTGGACGGTATTGAGAAGGGGAGGGGAGTGAATTGATGGGGATTTGGATGGGCAGTGGGGTCCAGCATCAGAGTTAAAAAGGGGTAGGGATGTTTCTAGGAGTAGTTGATCCCCTCATCTCAATTTGAGAGTCTAAAAGACCAAGAAATGCCCACCCAAAGGGTCTGCCGATGCTGGGGATGGAGTTACGCTGTGTGAATGTGTGTCTGTTTTCAGTACAGCTGTGGGTCCCTCCAGACCAGGCTGCAGGGGCAATGGGGACAGCCAACCACATGGTTGCTGCTGAGAGGCTGAGGGGCTCTGTAAGTGGAGGAGGATGCCTTCCTCTGGGAGCCTGTATCTAGACAAACAGTGGCACTTGGGAAGGGTTGGGCCAGGACCCAGACCCAGACCCAGACCCAATTTAGAAAGCTCCAGACCACATGCAGTTTTCTGCAGTTTCAGTAGGAAGAGAAGGAACCACCCTGTGAGCCTGCTACAGAGTTAGGAAACGGCTTCTGGTTCTGCCCCCTTTATAACTTTCTTTCAGTGAGTGATTTTTGCTTTCTCTGGGCCTCAATTTCCACGACTATAAAGTGGGTAGGGCAGGTGGCAGGCAGACTCAGTGGTCTGTCAGCCTTCCTTTCAGCTATGCAAGTATGCCTCCCCACCCAAGACCCTTTTCTTGTCTACTGGGCAATGGTGAGCTGGCTTCAAATTCATCCAGGCCCAGACACTGAATATTCTCAGCCGACTGGGTCAGTTTGAGCTGGCCAAGCGCTGAATTGCCACAGCTTGGGTTCTCCTTGTGCAAGGGCTTTTCTGCAGTTTGCTCTCTGGCCACCCCCCCAAGCCTGTGTCTGTCCCCAGTGGCCAGTCACTCTCTGACCCATTCAGCACAAGTTAATGAGTGAACTGCTTCCCCTCGGTCATACCAGCCCACGGTGCTCCTGGGATCCCAGGTCCCTTTGGGAAGCAGCCAAGGGCCTAGCCAGCTCCAGTCACCTTTATGCTCTCTCCCACAACCCCTCTAGAGGTAGGTATGCAGGCAGAGCTCAGGGGAGAAGGACCTTTAGAGGGTACTAGGTCCAACTTTCCTTCTGAAACTTGGGGCTTCCCGACAGGTACTCGTGCAGTTCCTGCTCACTCATGTTCAATACGTGGGAATGTAATATGTTTCAAGCAAGTTGCTTTCGTCTTTGGAATGTCTGAAAGTTTTTTCTCATGTTGAACTTAACTGTGCCCCCCTGAGGCAGAAGCCTGGGTCCCGACTGTGCACCCTGGGATCACCTGGACCCTGTCTGCTCTCTCTGACCTTCAGGAGTCTGAGGACAGAACCCAAGTGCACCTGTGTCTTCTCTAGGCCAAACAGCCTTCAAGCATCTGTGCTCCTCCTCAGACCTGGAGCAGCCCCCTTCCCAGCCTCATCACTGTCCTCTGTCCTCCCTGCCTGCTACTGTTTATGGCCCCCTTAACATGTGGAGACAGGAAATGGGGCACTGGAAACCCCTCACTCCCCTTAGTTTATTTATAGTCTGAACTTGTTCAGATGACTTCTCCATAATCCTTTTCTACTTACCCCAGCGGGTAGACTCCTAACCCCCAGAATCTTGGGTGCAAATACCTTAGACAATGCTGATTTGTTTATTGTTCAGGTCCAGCCAGCTCTCATGATTGGAGAGCCCTTGGAAGGTAGGGCCTTCTAATTGGTGCCCCCGTAGTGGAGGACAAGCCTGGTGTTAGTAGGTGTTCCCCTTGATTAGTTGAATACTATGTAATATGTAGGGGGCTTCTAGCGTACCCTGCTTTCCTGCCACTCAGTTTTATCTTTGGAGTTGGTGAAGGGTGGAGGGAAGGGGATATTTTAGGGAGTACTGAAGCCGGAAATGAGTATGAGCCATGCCCACAGTGGGGCCTAGAAGAGTGAATCAGACAGGGAGAAATACCAACTTAGCCATTCCTTCCCCTAGCAGTTGATGATGACGACTGTGAGTCCTCCCATTTCTTCAGTGTTTTCAAGGCACTTTCACTTCCATGATCCCATTGTGTTCTTAGAGCAGCCCTGTAAAGTAGATGGTATGATTTCCCCAGAGTGATCTGTGGTGGTCTCCACCTGAGGCCCAGGGAAGGGAGAAACAGTCTCCAGTGAGGGAGGATTTGGAGCCCAGGTCTCCTGACCCTCAGCGCTCCCTGTTTTCCCCAAACCACACCCAGCAGCCATGGCAGCCGGGCTGACTCGGCAGCTTCCCCACCACAGAGGAACTCCTGCCCTGGCTGCAACTCTGTTCCTGTGAGAGAGCGAGCTCCAAGGGAGGTGGCCTAGGATTTCCTGTCCTTTATCTGGGCTGGCCAAAGGCTGGCCTGTCTGAGGTGTGAGAGCCTACACCTGCAGCCAGCCTTTCTGCTCCAGGCTGAGGTCAAGTCAGGCTGTGGCAGAGGCAGTTGAGCTTGTGGGAAGAGCTTGTCCCCAAACATCTGTCCTGAGCAGTGCCCACACCAGCAAGGCCTTCTAAATGGGAAAAACAAAGAGGAGAATGTGGAAAAGGGGTCAGAGTGGAGCAGAAGTAAAATACATCCTGAGCTGTACACAAGCTCTCATGTTCACAGTGCTGGGAGACTTTGGGCAAATTACTTAACTTCCCTGAGCCTTCATTTTGTCAGCTCTGAAATGGAGATATGTACCCACCTCATGGGGTTGTTGAATATTAAATCCAACAATATAAATAAAATTATTGCCATGATTGTTGCTTGGTAGTACCTTCTGCAGTCCTGTCATTTTGCTGTTTTTCACTGACCTGGGGTTGTGCAGTCCTCAAACCTGCCACCTCCTGGCATTCGGTCTGGACTTTGCAGTCATTTCAGAGTCCACCTTACCCAGAAAAGCTTTGGCCATGCCCACCCACAGGGCTCCCTTCCTCTGGCCTTCTTTAGTGGCATTCGTGACACTGCAACAGTTTTCAAGGCAGTGTCAATAATTTAGAAGAGTTCACTATTATTATTGGTGACACCAATAATAATAGTGAACTCTTATTGGTGACACCAATAATAATAGTGAACTCTTCTAAATTATTGACACACTTTAACTTCTTTAGCATTCATGGCAGTTCTGTAAGGTAGGTAGTGCTATCTTTGTCTCTATTTTACTTGTGAAGCAACTGAGGTAAGTAGAGGTTAGATAAATTTGCCCAAGGTCACATATCCAGGGAGTGATGGAGCTGGGATCAGGACCCAGGTGGTCTGACTCTGCCTCCTGACATCTTTAATGACTGGGCCATGCCTCTCTCCAGATGCCTGGCCAGGAGGCAAGAGCTGAGGTTCGGGTCTCCTTCCCCTCCTGAGTGCTCATCACACCCACCAGTGATTAGTCACTTCTGGGCAGGCAGTCCCCAAGTCCTTGCCTGTCTGCTCTGTGCACTTCCCCTCACCCTCCATCACCAAGGTGGACATATGGATAGGAGGGAGGACATGGAGGAGTGGGTATTTATGCTCTAAAACAGAGCTGCATTGGGGTGGGGAGGGTGTGCAGGAGGGAGTTGGGCGGTGGGGGTGGCAGTGTGGTTCTGACATCAGTACCAGGCCTGCCTGATTAGCACCTTCTAGTACTGGGGGTGGAGAGCAGGGTGCTGGGTGGCATCGGGGAAGAAGAGACATTTGAATATGTCCTCTTGACAACCAAGCTGCATTATTTAGAAGGCGTGGGTGGTTGGGGCAGGCAGGAGGCTGGCTGGATTAGCTCCTATGATCACTAGCTGGCGTGTCCCATGCTAGAATTGGGTGGGAGGAGGTTGTCCAGAAGCTCTAGCCCTCCCCGAAGTGCTTCCATCTCAGGGTCCTGGGTGCTGCAACCTTCCTTCCCTCAGGCCGTACTAGCTGCCAGCTCCATTGCAAGCTCCAGGGAGTGCTACGAAGGCCAGTCCATATGAGCCTCTGTCTCCTGAGAAGGATGGGCCTGGCAGCAGCTCTGGCCAAGTGCTGCAGGAGAGTTCAACTTTTTTTCTCTTTTCAGACCTTAGTACCCAGAGTAGGGCTTGGCACCAAGTAGGTGCTTGGGTATTATTAGTTGAATAATTTCACAGTTCATGGGGAGTGGATTCTAAGGGGAGAGCCGAGGGAGGGAACAGGTCAGCAGGAGGGCTGTGGGTGTTTAGGTAGGCTTCTGGCCCAATCTGTGGTCCAACAGAAGCTACTTGACCTAGTGTAGCCTCAGTTTCCCCATTTGTACCATAGGCATTACCTGCATTGGACGAGTTCTTGCGGGGACCAAATGACATACAGAATGATCAAGTGCTTTCCCGGCTGATGGGAAGTTAAATTCAGGCTAACCACTCATACTGCAAAAACCCTGGTAAATGATTTTGTGTCTGCTGTGTGCCAGGCCCCAGCCTAGACAATTTCTTTTCTTTAATGAGGAAGATTCTAACTTGGTAGCTCTGACTCTAGAGCCAAACTGCTTGGATCTGCATCTTGGCTCACCACTTCTTAGTTGCTGACCTTGAGCAAGTTACTCCGTATCTCTGGGTCTCGGTTTCCTTCTCTGTAAAATAGAGATATTGTTGGAGCACTTAGCTCACTGGTTTGTTGTGAAGATTCAATAACATGATACACATAAAAAAAAAAAAAAACCTAAAGAAATGCCTGGGACATAATAATGGCTCAGTACAAAGTCCGTGGCCCAGGGCACGTAGTAAATACTGTATAACTATTAGTGTCTGCTATATTTTATTAATAATTACATTCTGTATCATAAATATTGCTGTGAGTAGGAAGTATAGAGCCAGGACCAGGGGCGGTGGTGGCTCACACCTATAATCCAGCAATTTTGGAAGGCTGAGGCAGAAGGATTGCCTGAGCCAAGGAGTTTGAGACCAGCCTGGGAAATATAGGGAGACACCTATCTCTACAAAAAATAAAAAATACAAAAATTAGTTGGGCATCATGGTGCATGCCTGTAGTCCCAGCTACTCTGGAGGCTGAGGTGGGAGGATTGCTTGAGCCCGGGAGGTCGAGGCTGCAGTGAGCTGTGATCATGCTACTACACTACAGCCATGGTGACAGAGTGAGACCTCATTTTAAAAAAAAGAAAAGGGGCCGGGTGCGGTGGCTCAAGCCTGTGATCCCAGCATTTGGGAGGCCGAGACGGGCGGATCACGAGGTCAGGAGATCGAGACCATCCTGGCTAACACGCTGAAACCCCGTCTCTACTAAAAACTACAAAAAACTAGCCGGGCGAAGGTGGGCAGCGCCTGTAGTCCCAGCTACCCGGGAGGCTGAGGCAGGATAATGGCGTGAACCCGGGAGGCGGAGCTTGCAGTGAGCTGAGATCCAGCCACAGCACTCCAGCCTGGGTGACAGAGTAAGACTCTGTCTCAAAAAAAAAAAGAAAAAGAAAAGGAAGAGGTACAGTACAGAGCCATGACTAACAGGCTACGTCTTCAGGTGACTAGCCTGTTAACTGCTCCCACTGTACCTTGTAACCTCTATGCCCATAGGCCTTACAGAGCTGTAAGACCACCGTTTGGGGTTCTCCTTCCCTTGGCCCTACCATGACCTGAGCATGCACATCGTCACCCTTGCCCCCAGAGCCCTAGGCTCCGCCCTTGCTATGTGCTCAACATCACAGCCCTCCCTCTGACTCTCCTTGGGGCTGGGGGAGGCGTTGTGTCTGCTGCCTTCCCAGGGAGGCCACTTCTCTCAGGCCCATTTCCTTTCTATCAGAGACAATTTTCTCTGGGTCTCAGGGTGGGGCCAGGCTCCTTCAAGGCATTTCCTGTCCAGGGGTTTATATTTGGCCTGAGCAAAAGGAAAGGGAAGTAGGCAAGGGGGTGGGATGCAGACGTGGTGGCACAGGGTCAAAACAGACAAGCGCCAAGACTTTCCAGGCCAAGAGAGAGAGGCAGGAGGTAGGCACGCCCCTTCTCTCAGGTGAACGTGGATGCCCTCCCCTGAGCTCGGCGGAGTGAAGTGCTTCTTCAGGTCGTAATGCCTCCACCATCGAGCAGAGTTCATTTTCTGTTCTCACATCTCTGAGCCTTCGTTCCTGGCTATGTGATTTCTGTCCTAGGGCAAGCCTTTGAGATAAAGACGTGCTCAATTCCATTTCTAGTGCTGTGGTGATACCAGACAAGGGAGCAGAGTCAGAGGCCTGTATTCTGTGTAGTGGGAAGTAGGGCTTCCTGTCTGTGTGTTGCCAGAACATTCGGTAGCCCTTAACACACTTCAGTGGCAACACAAAGACCAAAAGTACCCAGTGCAGAGAAGCCCCCAGTTGAATGGGGGATAGACTCACATGCTGCTGAGATGATCATGGAAATGTGTTAGGGGATTGCTTAATTGAACTGAGCCACTGGGTGTTAGGGGGTTGGTGAGAGGTCAGGGGAGGCTTCGTGGGAGGGAGTGTTTGATCTCCAGCTTGATGAATAAATAGTAGTTTAAAGCTTCAAATCAGGCTGTGTCTAGATTGTGCAGAGTCTTGAGTGCCAGGGAGCAGTCAAGGCTATCTGCCCCAGGCTGTGGAAGCTCTTTAGGTTGTAGAGTAGGGGAGCGGCCAGGTTAGAGCTGGGCTCTTGGAAGAAGCAGCTGGCAGGATGGCCCCTTGAAAGGAGAGGCTAGAGGCTGGGAACTTGGAGGGCTGAAGTAATCCAGGCAGAAGAACCTAGAGCACAGTTGGGCAAGAAAAAAGCCCAACCATTTGATGGAAAAGTTGGTAGAATTTGGTGATTAAATACATGTGGCGAGAAGAGAGCAAGGATGACTTGAGGTTTAAGCCTAGGCAGTGGGCACACTGGGAGGCAGAAACATATGGAGAGCTGGTTGTGGGGAAAGATGGGTTTGGTGTGTACACTGAGGATCCTCGCTTGGGTCCTCAGAAGAGAATGGGAAGGAAAAAAGCTCCCCCCACTGAGACAGCCACTACCCATCACACACATCTCTGCTGCAGCTCTAGATTTTGGGGAACGGTCATTAGGAGATGGGGAAACTGAGGTTCAGACAGAGGTAATGGCTTGCCTGAGGTTATGCAAGATGCTAGTGGAGCTAAGGCCAGAAGGTAGTTCACCTGACCTTTAGTTCAATACTTTCCACTCAAACCAAAGTGGAGAGCAGTCACCGCTGACCTAATATCTGCCCCAGACCGGTTAGGCTGGCATCATTTACCTCTAGGCCAGGGACTGGAGATGACGGAGTAGCACATGGCTCATTAAAACAACTCTCTCTTTCCTAGGCACCATGACCTTGTCAGAGCACCTGGGACTGGGTTGGGGGCAGGAGGCCCTTGGGGGCAAGAAAACTAATGGAGCAACTGCAGCAGAGCAGGTGGCAACTTTGACCTTCCTTGTCATAGGGAAACCCAGTGCCAGGCAGGAATGTCAGCTGCCTACTTTGGTCCTGCCATACCAAGCTCAAGCCCAGGAGCCCACAGGCTGGGCTGCCTCTGGACCCAAAATCTCCAGCAGCCTCAGTGGGCCTGAGGTCTGGTTTAACCTCAGGGTGCTCGTGATTCTCCCTCATTTACAGCTGCACACGGGAGCTAAGGCCACTGCTTTGTGGAGAGGAGTGGGGAACCACAATTGGGGGTTTCTTGTGTAACTTCCATTTTTAAATAAAATGCCAAACCAGAATTGCCGCCTCTTCCTGGCTGATCCTGCAAGGTGTCCACAATGTGCAAAGGCTAGGGACCGCCACTGAATGTTGCACCCATTCTTCACTTCAGCCGCCAGGACATCCTGGCGGGAGGGTGGGCTGCCCAGAGGGGCCCGAGGCCCCAGATAAGGCAGAGGCCAACCCTCAGGGTCTCATGCTTCAGATCTGGAGTCAACCTTTCTTTGGGGCTGTCTGGTGCAGTGTATGATGTTAGCATCCCTGGCCTCTACTGAGTAGATGCTAGTAGCATTTACCCCTTAATCCCCGCCAGTTGAGATGACCAAAAATGTCTCCAGACATTGCCAAATGTCCCCTGGGGTAAAAATTGTCCCTGGTTGAGAATCCCTGTGGTAGAGACTAGAAATTTTTTCTGGGGTGTGCAGTGTTGAGAGAGGGATGTTATATAGAAGGTAGAACCACACACCTGAACTTAACCACTGGCCAGCTAAAAGATTCAGTGACTTGTTTTTCCTGCCACCCTGTCCTAGGGGCCCCTCCTGGGCTGTTTGCTTTAGTGGTGCCTCATTTGTGACAGGGAGGCTCCAGAAGTGTTGCTTGCATGGGCCCAGAACTTGGCATCCAGCTGTAGCCCCAACCAAGACCAAGACTGGCATCTGAACAGGAGCAGCAGGGCCCTGAGTTCTGCCCGGTGACCTAACAAGCCAGAGGCCAGCCAGGGTCCAGCACTGCCAACCTAGGCTGGGTGAAATACAGAGGCCCTTCCTGTGGTGCCCCTCCTGTGAGGTTTGGAATATGGGATGAGAGCTATTTTGGTCCTGTTTCCTTTCCTCCCTGTGCCTCCCCATATAAGAATCAAGTTAGAGTTGTGATTTCAGTGAAGAGCAGCAGGAGCAGAGAGAGGCACCAGTGAACTGGACCACCCCATAGATAGGGCATTGCAGACCCCCTTGCAGGTCTGCTTCAAGGTCAGGAGGGAAAGTCTTGGTGGCCCTGTAATCCCTGACAGCTCTTAGTACAGGTCCCTCTCCCACTGTCCCCCAGGGAGAGAGGTGGCATAGCCAGTCAGCCACCCATTGCAGCACTGCCAACCTAGAGGGTAGATTTGTGCAAATTCAAATGAAACAGCGCCCCTGAGGGATGCAGCCCTGTGCCAGGGCTCAAGGCTTGGTGGGCAAGCTTATTTTGGCCTGGGTCCCTTAGTATTTCCTTAAGGGAGGGTATAAGGAGCTGCTCAGAGCAGTTGGGGCCACATGCTGAGGATGGTAGCTTCTGAGATACAAGCCCTCTGCCAAAAGGCCAGCACCTTCTCCTTGAGAGAGGTCCCTCTCTAGGGTTGGAGAGCAGGCCAAGGAAATGCGCCTTGTAGCAACCAAAGGACATGGGCCTTGTAGCAACCAAAAGAAATGATCTGAGGAGCGGTTTGCCAGGTCCTAGCATTTCTGAACAGCAGTAGCAGAGCCTGCAGTGGTAGGAGACCCCCCTGCCTGCCTCCTAGCCCTGCCTTGAGGGACCAGCCTCACAGAGCCTGCCTTGGGAACTGGGGTTGTCACATAGATAGTGGCATCCCAGGTCTTTCTCCACCCCTCAGGACACTGACTTTTCCTCCTGCACTCAGTGAAGGTGGGAGAGACCAACATGGAGACCAGATCCTGTTTTGGAGGCCCCTATCCTCTGGTAAGGGCCATGGAGGCGATGCTTTTCCAAACAGGAAGCTAAGTCAGGTAAAGGAGGCCACCGCATGTTTAAAGTCACCTTAGGGAGCAGGTCAGCTAACTGAATGACCTTCACAAACACCCACTGCCTGCCTTCCCTCAGTCATCATAGGCATTCACATTGATGCTGGTCTCTCTCTCCTGCTCCTGCACTCAGGTCTAGAGAGAACGTGGGCCTGTGAGTAGAACAGGCCTGTGACTCGTCACTGGGTAGAATTTTCCAGGGACCTATACCTGTGGCTTTCTAGCAGGCCTTTTCTGTTTAGGGTGGTGGTCTTTATCACGGGCTGTACTTTAGAAGCACCGGGAGAGCTCTCAAAAATAAGCAAACAAAAATGAACCCTATCCCCAGAGAGTTTAATTTAACTAGTCATGGGGGGGGGCCCATTAGTAAAAGCTCCCCAGGAGATTTTAACGTGCAGCCAGATTTGAGAGGTGAGGGAGGAATGGGACGGGACACCCAACAGCTCCAGCAGTAATAAAGGATGCTTTCATCTATGTCCCTGTGACATCCATCCATTGCTTGTCTTGAGCCTGTATCTTCCTGCCTGGTCTCCATGCCTAATATTGTCTTTATGGTTAGGCATGAGTAGGCTGAACCCAGGGCCGGGGCAGCTGTCTTATAACCCACTGAGTGACCAGAAGGTACAAGGACTGGGGTTGCTTAGTAGTGGTGTGAAGAGGGGATACCCAGCCCGAGAGTGGGGTTGGTGACACTGGCTGGCTGAGGCCTTACTTCCTGTAGTCTAGATAAGATGCCTGTTGCCTTCTCTCTTCCTCCTGGCTCTTTTCTCTCACCTCTTTGCAACTGGTACACAATCTGAACTGTGTCTTAAAGACTAGATGGATACAAAGTTCAGCTCATCTTAATAAAAATAGCCTTCGTTAATGAGAACTTTTATATAGCCACTTTCAAAACCAGCAAAAGCCTGATCAAATCTATAAGGTAACCACAGTGGTAGACAGGAAAGTCGTTAGTCCCCACTGTATAAATTTGGAAACCAAAGCTTAGAGAATGACACGAGTTGTCTCAGATGACTTAGTGGCAAGCATGGAAGCTGGCTTGACTGGAAAAAAGCTCTTTTTCCAACTTAGTGATCATCTGTGGGCATTACTGCATCTCCCAGTGAGAAATGTTGCTGCCTCTTTCCTGGGTGCATAAGCGCTACGCTTGAGTGTTTCTCAAGACCAGAAGGTCTGCTTTTTTCCTGGTTGCATCCTTCTCAGCATAGAAAACTGCTCTGTGCTGTCTCTGGGACGTGGCCTGTGTAAGTGTAGGTGCAGATACCATCATTGACCTCGGAAAGCATGTGCTGCTGCTCAGCCTTTCCTACTTTGACGCTTCCTCCAGGAGACCTGTGGGTTTGGCTCTGAGGCCTGATTGGACTCTGGAGCTTTGTAGTGTGCCCTCTCCCCTGACTCTCCCAGCCTGGATCATCTGGGCCCCTCCCCCAGGGAGAGTCTGGGCTTAAGTCTCAGTGGAATCCAGTTTGTGCCAGCTGACTGCTGTTACTGACCTGTCCTGGCACATCACCTAAGCTTTGGCCAGAGCATACACTGCCTGCAGAATATAGCCTTTAGAACTGCTGGCAGCCATGCCTTGGAATCTGCACATCTGGATATAGAGGTAAGGCAAGGGACCACGGACATTCCTACCTCACCTCAGCCTGCCTGTTGTCACTCTCCCCGCCAGATACATAAGCCAATCCTTAGTCTGGGCCACCTGGCTTCAGCCCCAGGTGAATTGAGTCTACTGGGGGTGGAGGTGGGGTCGCTCCTGGCCTCAGCCTGGGCAGGCTGAGACGAGTGGGAGGGACAAGGCAGAGCACCGCAGTTCAGCCCTTAATCACCAAGACATATGTCCCTGACTGATCCATCTGGGAGGGAGCCTCGGGGCGTCCCAGCCCTCCATGAGATAGTGTATTGTGGGGAGCCAATGTCCCTGACATCCTGTTTGGTAATAACCCATTACATTCTCTAGATTCCTGTTAAGGAGAGGTGGTGGGGAATTCAGTCTGTAGCCCTACTCCGAACTTCTTTGCTCCTTTGTCTTTGGAGCAATTGCAACCTCTTTGAAATTTCTGCCTCCTTACCTCACTTCCCCCAGCCATTTGGCCTCAATTCTGACAGTGGTCTGGGCAAAGCCATTGTCCAGACCCACAAGGGAATGCAGTAGCTGGGCTTCTTTCTCTAATTTCCTCTTTTTCTTTGGGACCCTTCAGAGTCAGAGTTGGGGTGGAACACATTTGTTGAGTGCTTGGTATTATGTGCCAGGGGCTTTTGCTTTCTCCAGTCTTTTATTTAATGCTGTCAGTAGCTATAAGATGTGGATGCTGGCTGGGTGTGGTGGCTCACGCCTGTAATCCTAGCACTTTGGGAGGCTGAGACAGGGAGACAGGAGGATTACTGCAGGCCAGGAGATGGAGACCAGCCTGGGCAATAGAGTGAGACCCCATCTCTACAAAAAATAAAAAGAAAACTAGCCAGGTGTGTTGTGGTGGCTGCTATTGTAGTCCTAGCTACTCAGGAGGCTGAGATGGGAGGATCACACAAACCCAGGAGTTTGAGCTTGCAGTGAGCCGTGATAGGACCACTGCACTCCAGCTTGGGTGACAGAGTGAGACCCTGTCTCAAAAAGAAAAAAAAAAAAAACCCCAAAACATGAAAAATAAATAAAATAAAAATTGAAAAAAGATGTGGATCCCGTGGCTCCTGTTTTACAGAGGAGGAAATGGAAACCTGGAGAGGTTATACAACTTGCCCAAAGTCAAAGAGCTAGTGACTGACAGCATCAGGATTTGAACCCTGGGTTGTGACTCCACTAGACCGGAAGGAGCAGGAAAACAGCCTGGGGGGCTGGGGTTGGTTCCTTTGAGTCTGAGCTCCTTGCTTGGCTGGCATGAGGGCAGGTGGCATAATGCAATGGCCAAGAGCGCGGAACATGGAGTGAAAAGATCAGGGTTATAGTCTCACCTGTGATACTTTACCGTGTTTGACCTTGGAAAAGTGTCTTGGACCTCAGTAGGCTTTACACTGTAACTTTTTAAAAAATACTAATGTGGAGAGTCCTACCACAGATCAGTTAAGCCAACCTTCTGGGGAAGGGGCCCTGGGCACTGGTATTTTTAAAAATAACACTTCCTAGCTGATTCTTATGTGCATCCAGGGGTGAGAGTCACTGAGCAATGTGATTTAGACCAAGACTTTTCAAACTTTAATGTGTTTGCCTGAGGGTCTTCTTAAATATAGTGGTTCTGGGTGTGGGGCTTGGGATTCTGCATTTCTAACAAGCTCCCCTGTGATGTTGATGCTGCTAGTCTGGGACTACACTTTGAGTAGCACCGGGCTACAGGGCTCTAAGTAGTCATGAAAGAACTTGGCATTGGCCTGAGTGAGATGGTCCTCTTCTGCCAACTCCCAGCTAGGGCCAATGCCTAGCATCAGGGGAGGGAGGTGCCTCTCCTATCCTCTCCATTAGCCATGAGTAACTGAGGGCTGCAGTGGGATTTTAAGGGTGTGTTTCTGGCATGCAGGCCTACCCTAGAGATTTGCTCCCTTTCCTGGGGTAGCCATACTTGTGACCCTTTAGGGGCCACTCTCTGCTCCTGTGCCCGCCTCTCTGGAAGTCCTAACCTGGTCCATCTTCTGGCACCTCCCTTTTGTCCTCATAACAGGAAAGCAGAGCTGGCTGCCAGGATGGGTGCTGAGATGGGGAAAGGGTCTCATCGCAGGGGCATGACAGGAACAGGGACAGGGTGGTGGCTGTGGCAGCCAGCTCAGCTGTCCTAGTAGCAGAACCATGTTCCTCAAAGGCTCCCTGGGCAGCTGTGCAGTCCCTTTGGACTGGTCTTACATCACCTAGACTACCACTGGCCTGGAGCACAGGATCCTTTTTCAGGCTTGCATTGCCCCCTGCCAGACAGGTGGAGGTACTGCTAGCAGGGCTGTGTCAGACACTTTTCAGGGACCCCTCAGAGGTCCTGGCGATTCCTAGATCTCTATTTTAGGTTAGGAAGTTGTAGTAACATAAAACATACACACACACACACACACACACACACACACACACACACACACGCACACGGAGAGAAACAGATGAGAGAGAGAGAGACAGAGAGGCGGGTGCATGCAGAGACTGAGGTGCCTGTGAGTATATACAGGTGCACAGTCCCACAGTGATCCTCATGAGTCGTGGACATGAGCAGATTTGGCTACAGCTACGTGTAGAGACAGATGCTGTGGTGGACACTGACCTGTTGCATGCACTCACAGAAATGCACAGATGTTCATCCTTGCCCTTACCCCCTTTTGCCCCCAAAACCTGCAGGGGCTCCAGGGGCTGCAGAGCCCTCTCTTCTTTCCCTCAAATCCTCATCAGTATGTGACCCTTGAGGAGCCCATTACTTTTTCTGACTGACTTTTAACTTCCCCCACTCTTCCCTCCACTGTCTACTCACCTAGCATCTCTGAAATACTGTTTTGTCCTTCATCTTATCTGTCCCAGCCACTAGGATTTCATCCTGGGTTTCCTTGTGAGTGAGCACTGGGAAGAGAGAGCTCTTCTTGTCTTGGAAAAACCTCACCAGCCTCCTTAGAGTCCTCTGGTCAGGGGGCCAGGTGAGACTGTGGCCACAGGTGCTGAGGAAGTGGAGGACATGTTGAGGGCAGGACTCTGTGGCCAGATCAGCTCTGCTAAAGCCAGCTGACTTCCCCCACCATCCCTGCGATGCCAGGTCCCATGGTCCCAGCCCCACTCATCTTGGCATTACCTGGGTGGAAAGCAAATAACCGCCCGGGCAGGCGCAGGGCTTTGCTGCTGGTATTTGGCCTACTCTGACTAGAAGTGCCTCCTCTGTGGCTTCAGTCCAGCTGCACATCTCCGCTGGCGCTGGCAGGGGTGCCCAGCTCTGTGCCAAAACTCCCAGAGCAGAGGTGACAGGCTGACCTAGCCATGGTCCCCCAAGACCGCAACAGGCCAGTACTGTGTCTTCATGCCACTCAGCACTGCACTATGACACAAATAGGCCAAGAGAGCTAGGGCAGTATTGGGAAGCTCCCTGAGGAGGGAGGACTGGAATGAGCATGGGGATGCTGCTGTCAGACTCAGCTGAGATTCCAACCCTGGCACTGCTGCTTTGTCCACTGTGAGACCGTAGGCTGAGCCTGTTTGTATGTCTGTAAAATGGGAATAGCAAAGCCATCACTGGTTATTGTGTGTGTGAAATGAGATTTGGCTGTCAAAGTGCTGAAGAATGTTACATGTGATGATGAGAAAGAGAAAGAGAGGAATGGTTGAGCATTCTTATTTCCTGCCTGGACTAGGCTGGTCTACCCAAGGCCTTGGAAGGGGGTAGGTCCCTCAGAAAGGCTCGGGGGTGGACACAGCTGTGGCTTCTTATCCCAGCAGGCCTCCTTGACCCCAGATGATCCTGGTTCCTGGGCAGGGGGTGGGAAAGTGGGAAGGGTTTGGAAGAGGCAGGGAATGAGACTCAAGAAAGCCAGGGCCAGGATGCCCAGACAGTAGGGTTTGGGGAGCAGAGGTCCTCCTGGCTGGCTATGACTTGGAGCAAATGTGCTAGGACCTCTGGCCTTCTCTTGCCATTTCTGGATCACCAGAATGAGATATCCCTGCCTGCTGGGGTTGAGCAGCATACACCTAGGGCCCTGGCGTCAGCACCCTCCTAACCCCATTTCTTTGCCTGTTTCTTTCCCTTGTTCTGTTTTAGAAGCCGAGGCCAAAAGAGCATGTGAGTGGCTTCGAGCGACAGGATTCCCTCAGTATGTGCAGCTTTTTGAAGGTAAGGCCACTTAATTGTTTACCCTCCCCCGTTACATACTTCCCCTAGCCCTCAGTTTTTTGTCTGTTAAATGGGGCAAGTTAGATTCTCTCTCCAGCTACACACAAGCAGTGTCTCCTGGCCCTGCTCCGATTTTTTTCAGGGACTTTGCTCCTGCAGTTGCACCTTTCTCTCCCACATCATCTCTGCAAGATTGCTCTCACAACTGCCACAAACTCTGCTGTTGCCCATGCCTTTAAAGTACCTTGTCTTGACCAGGGTCACCACATGGTACCAATCCTGAGGATGCCATGTGGGTGGGTACACACAGTGCGAAGAATGCCGCCTGGAGTTGTACACCCTAGTGGCCCAGCCTTGGCCTCACTTGCACCACAGTGGTGGCCTCATTTCTCTGTTTTCCTTCATTTCTCTTTTGTGTTTTTCTAGAGTTCTTCACATTTGCTGTTTCCCTTCCCCTTTTCTTCCCACACCCCTACTGCACCCTGGCTTCACATCCACCTCGCCTGGTCAACTTGCCTGGTCAGTTCACCAGTGACCTCCATGTGGTCACACTCAGTGGTCACTTCCCAGTCCTCATCTTGCTCCATTTCTCAGCAGCGTTCAGTGCCACTGGCCACTTCTTCCTTTGGCTTCTGGAACACCCCCCTCTCCTGGCTGCCTTTCTGGCTGGGTTCTGTCTCCTTAGCTGACTCTGCTTCCTCTAACTGATATCTAAAGGTTAGGATATCCCAGGGCTCGGTCAGGGGCCCTCTTCTCTCTCAACATTTCTTTCTCATGAGAGCTTTCTCTAAGTACCATCCATATTCTGATGACTTCCAAATGTCCAGACCTCATCCCCAAGCTCCAGATTCATATAGTCACAGCTGCCAATTCAATCTCTCTACTCTAATGTCTGATGGGTGTCTCGGATTAAACAGGTCTAAAACCAACTCCTGATGGTACCACCATTTACCCACTTACTCAAGCCCCATACCTAGGAGTCATCCTTAATTTAATTCCTCCTTGTTCCCATCTCCTGTATTTAACCCTTCAGCAAGACCTTTTTCCCTCCAGAACGTATCTTGAATCAATCCACTTCTTACTACCTCCACTGCCACAGCCTGGTGTGACCCAGTGTCACGGCTCACCTGGGCTAGTACAGCAGCTTCCTGTGCTCTTGCACTCTCATCTCTACACTGCAGCTGGAGGGCTCTTGTTGGCCATAGGTCTGACTGTCAGGCCTGCTCCAAGCCCTCCGATGGCCTCCCAGCACACTCAGAATGAAATACACATAGACGCTCTGTTCTGGCCTGTCAGACTGCATTCTCCAACCTCCACTGATTACTCTTACCTTTGTTCACAGGGCTCCTCTCTACACTTGCTCACACCAAGCTTTTTCCCTCTTCAGAGCCTTGATGCTGATGTTCCTCCTGCCTGGAACTCTCTTTGCAGTTTCCTTGCACAGCTGGCTGCTTCTCATCTTTCAGGACTCAGCTCAGATGTCACTGCTTCAGAAAGCTCTCTGTTGACCACCTGTCTACAAGCAGCCGCCACCCCTACCAGCCTCCCTTTATGCCATCATGCTGGCTGATGTCTTCCATGACATTTGTAACTGCACCATCTTGGTTTTAAGTATCGTTGCTTACCTGTTTCCTTTAAGAGCGTAAACTCCATGAAGGCAGGAACCATTTTTGTTGTGTTCACTGTTGTATGCTGTATGGTTTGCTCAAATGCCTAGCACAAAGTAGATGCTCAATTGGATACTCATTAGTTGAATGAGTAAAGGAACAAATGGGCTTGCTTCACCAGTAAGGTAGAGAGCTGTGAGACTTCTCAGATTCTCTCTTCCATTCCCCCAACTCCTTTCTTTCCCCTCTCCCCTCCCTAAGTCCCAGGGAGTGGGCTCCTACTGCTCCGGGACACAGGGGGATGCAAGGTATTGTTTGGCTACTGTGCTGTCCTGTCCCTTCTGTCCTTGCTCCTGCCCTACTCCCCCAGGTTCACCTTGGGCCAAGGAGAAGTTTCCCTGCCTGAGCAGCCCAGGATTCAAAGGGGAATGGGGGAACCCATACTGGGCTCTTGGCAGTCACCTGGGGTCTTGGGCCTGCTATCTCCCATAGACCTGCCTCACTGACAGAATTCTTGGGTCCAGCTCAGCCCTCTAGGCCTCTCCCAGACCTTTCCCCTGAAATCCCTGCGCACCCTCCTTTATTCCTGACGTTTTTCCCGTCTGCTTTGCCTCTTGTCTTCCTGCTCCCCCTCCTTCCTGGCTATTCCCCTCCAGCTCAAGGGCTGCTGAGGCTGAGTTTGTGATATACCACTGGACTCATCTTTGCTTCTCTCTGCCATACAGAAGGTTCGTTTCCCCTGGATATTGGCTCTGTGAAGAAAAAGCACGGTTTTCTGGACGAGGACTCTTTGGGGGCCCTGTGTAGGTAGGTGGGCTGAGGGTCAGGCCCGGGAAACCAAAGGCCCAGCTTGAAGCTTCCTCGTGGGAAAAAACATCCCTTGTACCCTCTAACGGAGGAGGAGCCCAGCTTACTAACAAAGCTTATCTTCTGCGGTCACATTGCTCATTCTGTTCTTTGTGTTTGTGACACCCTCAACCACCCAGTCACTCTAGCTAGAAAGCCAAGATCTGGCCTTATTTCTTTTCTCCTAAAGTTATAGCCTCCAAATATTCCTCTGTTTCAGTCCCTCTCTACTTAAAAGAGCTTGGCCCTTGTTTGAGGCCAAACCATGGCTTCTCCTTGGATCGATCACAAGGCTTCAGCCTAACTGGCTTTAGTCTTGATAACCCATCTCTTCCCCTCCCCTCTCCGCCTTCCCTCACCCCACTCCCAGATCCATCTAGATCCACCAGCCTCAGCATTGTAACAGCTCCAAATGGTTGTTCTTTCTGCTTAAAATTTGTCACTGCCTAAGGATAAAAATGCAGACTTTTTAGTATACAACCCAAAGCCCTTTGCAAGCTGGTTCATTAGCCTTAGCCCCACTGGTCTCATGCCCACTGATCTGTTTGCTGACTGTATACCTACAGTGTCCTGTGTAAGCTTGGGTAAGAGTCCCTGTTTCTCTCACTCTCAAAATCCCATTTGCGTCCTCCAGGACGCCTTCTCTGACTGCATCCCTTCTTCATGGAAGTTACTTGTCTCTCCCTGTGTTTGTCTGCTGTGCCTTCTGTCTGCTCTGTCTTGGAACATGTCCCATTTCTGTAGGGTTTATTTCCACTCTCTGTAAGCTCCTGGAGGGCAGAGACCATAATCTTGCCAGCATTGTCTCTGGTTCTTAAAACTTAGGAATATTGGAGTTTGCGAGAAGTTTTGATGGCTTGGGCATGTGAAGTGGTGGGTGCATCTTGGTAGGCTCGGCCAGGCTTTGGGGATGTCCACCTTGGGTGGACACTTCCACTTTATTACAGGAGGCTGATGACCTTGAACAATTGTGCCTCGATGAAACTGGAGGTTCATTTTCAAAGCAAGCAGGTGAGTCATGGCAAAGTACGGGTCTGTCGTCTTGTGGCGCCATAAGGAAACCCAGGGCATACGTAAACCATTTGTAAAACTAGCTCTAGTATCCCAGGAGTCTGAGCTGTCCAGAGCAGTACCTTTCCCCAGCTAGGGGTAGAGATGGAGGAGATCTATGACCCCATTCTTTCCTGGGAACTCACTTTCTTGCTTTTTTTTTCTGGGGCTTTCTATACCAGAGGCCTGTAGTCAGGTGGGGCAGCCAAGTTACCAAAGCCCTGGGCTGTGAGACAGGAGGCCCATGGGGCCTGGTCTCAGCTCTGCCTGATTGCTGAGGGACCTCAGGGACACCTCTTCCCTTCTGGGCCTCAGTTTCCCCATTTTGCAAAGAAGGAGATGAACTAGAAAATCTCAAATTCCGTCCACCTCTGTTGTGATTCTAATCTAAGACTACAGCCCAGAGCTTGGGAAGGTCTGTCACTGACTTAATGTATGTCATTGACATTGGGCAAGTGGCTTCTGGTTTGTGGGTTTGTTCCCTATCTGTAAAATTGGAAGGGGGGTTAGATTAGTTACTTGACCATTACCATTACCATACATCTGGGCTCTGTCTGTGACTCCTGGCTTCCTCTGGCACTCCCAGAGCTAGCTCTACCCACCTAGGCCATGTTCTCAGCCAGAAAGCAGGGCCCTTCATCTCAGAGTCCCCCAGGAGTTTGGAAGCAGAGAGTGGAGTACAGGCAAGGACTTGTGGCCTGGGCTTCTCTGACCTGACCCTGCAGTGCCTTTCCCAGAATGAAGACTCAGAAGAGGAAGAGCAGTGTACCATCAGTAGCCACTGGGCCTTCCAGCAGGAAAGCAAGTGCTGGTCTCCTATGGGGTCCTCTGATCTGTTGGCCCCACCGAGCCCTGGTCTGCCAGTGACCTCAAGCTGTGAGAGCGTCCTCACCGAGCTTAGTGCCACCTCTCTGCCAGTCATCACCGTGAGCCTACCACCCGAGCCAGCAGACTTGCCCTTGCCAGGCTGTGCCCCCAGCTTGAGTGACCGGCCCTTCCTCAGCCCCACCCAGGGCCAGGAGGGTCCCCAGGACAAAGCCAAGAAGCGCCATCGTAACCGTAGCTTCCTCAAGCACCTTGAGTCTCTGAGGCGGAAGGAAAAGAGTGGCAGCCAGCAAGCAGAGCCCGAACGTAGTCCAGCCGCCTCAGAGAAGGTCTCCAAAGCCTCATCTTTCCGCAGTTGTCGTGGCTTCCTCTCAGCCGGATTTTACAGGGCCAAGAACTGGGCCGCCACCTCAGCCGGTGGCAGTGGTGCCAACACTCGGAAGGCCTGGGAGGCTTGGCCTGTGGCCTTGTTCCGGCATCCTCAGCGGATACACCGGGGTGATTGCCTGGTGCATGTGCCTGGGGACCACAAACCAGGCACATTCCCTCGCTCTCTGTCCATTGAGAGCCTGTGTCCTGAGGACGGACACCGCCTGGCAGACTGGCAGTCAGGTAGGCGGTGGGGCTGTGAGGGGCGCCGGGGCTCCTGTGGCTCAACGGGCAGCCATGCCAGCACGTATGACAACTTACCTGAGCTGTACCCAGGTGAGCCTGTAATGGTTGGGGTCGAGGCTGAAGATGAAGATGATGAGGAGAGTGGGGGCAGCTATGCTCACCTAGACGACATCCTCCAGCACGTGTGGGGGCTACAGCAACGAGTAGAGCTGTGGTCTCGGGCCATGTACTCAGACCTGGGGCTTGGAGATGAGGAAGAAGAGGAGGCCACTTCATCAGTACAAATAGCCACAGTTGAGGTCAAATGCCAAGCTGAGGCTCTCAGCCAGATGGAGGTTCTGGCCCATGGAGAGTCCCCAGCCTGGGCCCAGGCTGAAGTCCAACCAGCAGTCCTGGCTCCGGCTCAGGCTCCAGCTGAGGCTGAGCCACTGGCACAGGAAGAGACTGAGGCCGCGGCCCCAGCCCCAGCCCAGGACAGTGAGCAGGAGGCACATTCAGGCGGGGAACCCACCTTTGCCTCTAGCCTGTCTGTGGAGGAAGGACACTCCATTTCTGATACTGTGGCCTCCTCCAGCGAACTTGACAGTAGTGGGAACTCCATGAATGAGGCTGAGGCTGCGGGGCCCCTGGCTGGACTCCAGGCATCAATGCCCCGTGAACGGCGCGATTCAGGTGTTGGGGCCTCACTTACCAGACCCTGCAGGTGAGAGTTTGGGTTGGGATGGGGTGGACGCAGGGACTCCTGTTCTCTGTCTCTGAAGCTGATTTCTCAGTCATGAGGCCCAGGGCTAAGTGCTTGGGGGCTGCATTATCCCCTCACAGCCAGCTCAGGAGAATAGAGTACAGGAGTTGGGAATCCAGAAAGTTAGGTCCAGAACCTGCCTCTGCTGTGGCCTTGAGGAAATGATGCTCTCCTCATTGGACCTCAGTTTCCTCATCTGTAAAGTGAGGGAGGATGCTAGAGGAGATGGTCTCTGGTCCCCAGGTTTGCCCATTCAGAGTTTCTTGGAGCAGCCCCTCCACGGTAGTTTTGGAATGGGCAGGGGGCTTCACTGCTTATTGGCACTAGATGGGCCTGAGCTCTGTGCCACCCTCCCCAAGAACTTCCTGGCCCCTAAGAAGCTGAGTCCAAGCTTTTTCCACCCTGGGGCCTCAGCAGCAGCGCTGAAAGTGGTCCCAACTCCCTGCATGTTTTCTTTGGAGAGAAAAAAGGGGACCAGAATAACACACACCTTTTCTAAGGTTTAGCCAAACCTGCTCCTCTGGGCCTCTCCACCCCTCTCACCGCCCCCCACCAGGAAGCTCCGTTGGCATAGCTTCCAGAACTCCCATCGGCCCAGCCTCAACTCAGAGTCACTAGAGATCAACCGGCAGTTTGCAAGCCAGATCAACCTCCTGCACAAGGGCTCACTGCTGCGGCTTACTGCCTTCATGGAGAAGTACACTGTGCCCCACAAGCAGGGCTGGGTCTGGTGAGTGGCTCCTGGGCCATGGAGGGTGGGAAACTGCTGACTCAGGTCCACGGCCCCAGGCAGGGTCAGCCCAGGAGGTGGGTGCAGGCAGGCAGGGCCCACAGGCCAGGGGAGCAGTGTGATATGCCAGGAGGCTGGAGGGGCTTGGTGAGGCTGGGTATGGGGCAGAGGACCTGAAGTCCTCCAGCTGTGTCTTCTCCATCTCAACCTCCGTGCTGCAACTAGTGAGATTGTTCTAAAATGCAGGTGTGGTTGTCACTCTCCAGATAAACACTTTTCTCTGGCTTCTCATTGTCCAGATTCCCTCCCACCATGACTCCTTCCTGTTCTGGTCCCGCTCCATCCTTCTGGCTCTTTAGCCTACCCCTCCTAAGCAACCCCACCTTACAGACCAGTGGGACCAGTCATCCTTCCGTGAACGTGCTATGATCTTTTTCCTGCCTCTTTGCCTTTGTTTGTGCTGTGCCTGGAATGCATTTTCCCCATTTCTCCTCTGGGACAATGCCTTCCTATCCCTCAAGAGCCTGCTGAGTTACCACATCCTCTCTGAAGCCTTCCCTAACTCACTAGGTACAGTTCCCCTCCCTCAATGGGTCTTCCCCCAAGTTCTTGGCCTCCTACTGGCCACAGGAGTTGTTACTGCCTATTGACACAGTCATCTCCTTGGCCAGACTGAGAGCTCTCTGTGTTCCTCTGTGACTCCCTGGGGCTGCTGCGCCCAAAGCAGGTGCTCGATGAGTGTTGACTCTGGGACAGTGGTGTGTGCCTTATCCTCCTCACCCCACCTGATCCTCTAAGACTGCAGGCAGAGTCTCCAAACTGTGTTCTCCCTATCTGATCACTTGTCATTCTCCCAAACAGGTCAATGCCCAAGTTCATGAGGAGAAACAAGACCCCAGACTACCGGGGACAGCACGTATTTGGGGTGCCACCCCTCATCCATGTGCAGCGCACGGGCCAGCCACTGCCACAGAGCATTCAGCAAGCCATGCGCTACTTGCGCAGCCAGTGCCTGGACCAAGTGAGCCCTTGTGGGGCAGCCTGTAGGGGGATGGTACAGGGGTGGGGTGCTGGTGGGCATTGGGCTGAAGGCTGAGGAGCTGGGGTGAGGAACTGCTCTGGCCTTCCCTCTCACTTGGGCTGGTCCACCAGAGGCTTTTGCTGTTCTCAGCAAGGACCAGCAAGGATGAAACTCCTTTCTACTCCTTAGGCCCAGCTCTGTGCTACCTTCTTTCCGGCCCAGGCTCCATAGTCCTTATCTTCTGGGGAGCCTGAATTTGCCTAGATCCACCTTTTCCTACTCATCTCCACAAAAGCATCTTTTCTTTTTTGTCCTGAAGCTCTAAAAATCCTTCTCTTTGATTTTCCCATTTGTCTCCTACCCTGCCCCTCAGGAGGCCTGATGGGCTTTGAAGTCTCTGGGGTGGCCTAACCTCCTGACACCCAGGCCAGGACTGGCCTCACATTCTCCCTCCTACTCACGCATGTCTTCTTCCCTCCCTCCCTCCCTTGCGTGGACCAGGTAGGCATCTTCCGCAAGTCTGGGGTCAAGTCCAGGATCCAGAAACTGCGCCAAATGAATGAGACCTCGCCTGACAATGTCTGCTATGAGGGCCAGTCAGCCTACGACGTGGCTGACCTGCTAAAGCAATATTTCCGGGACCTGCCTGAGCCCATCTTCACCAGCAAGCTCACCACCACTTTCCTCCAGATCTACCAGCGTGAGTCACCCACTCCTATCCCCAACAGCCTGCCCCATTCTCAACCTCCCTGAATCCCAGGCCTTGTGGAAGATAAGCCTGGTGCAGGCAAATGTAGCTGGACCTGTGAGCTGATTGGAACAGTTACTGTCTGGAGTTGGAAAGGCCCTTGCAGAGAGACCATTCTGCTTCCCCAAACCCACTATATGGAAGGGTAGACTGAGGCCCTGAGGGGAGAAAGGGAAACTACCTAAGGTTACACTGTACATTAGTAATAAAGCTAGATCAAGCACCCAGAGACCTCACAGAACTGAACTTTTCCCTTCCCTCTCGCCGCTCCCCTCGGGACTTCTGTGCCTTTTGCCCCCTTGGAAGCAGGAGGCTGGCTGCTGAGGCCTCTGGGGAAGTAAGGAAGGCTCTTCTTCCATTGCTTCCTCACAGTCCTCCCCAAGGATCAGTGGTTGGCAGCAGCACAAGCCGCCACCTTGCTGCTCCCCGATGAGAACCGAGAGGTGCTACAGACTCTGCTCTACTTCTTAAGTGACATTGCCTCTGCCGAGGAAAACCAGATGACAGCAGGCAACCTGGCAGTGTGCCTGGCGCCCTCCATCTTCCACCTCAATGTCTCTAAGAAGGAGAGCCCCTCTCCCAGGTGAAATGGGGCACGGCATGTCAGGGCTGGGCCAGGTCCAGACAATTTGGGCCCCATTGGACTTTTGGCTTCTGATGGCTGGCACTGCTGTGTCTCGTCCTCACCACAAGGAGTAAGCCTGACTCCGCAGGGACCCTGGGCTGGTGGGATCTGTGGAGCAGGGCCTTCCAAAAGGCAGCAGGTTGTTTTGTGGCCAAGTTTGACAAAGTGGCTACCTGGCAGCTACAAAGCAGCCTGTCTGTCATCTTGTCTTGTGCCCTTGTGCCATCTCTCCTCTCACCACCTCCTGCCCCATTTAGGATCAAGAGCAAATGCAGCCTTGTTGGTAGGCCAGGCCCTAGGGACCTGAGTGACAACATGGCAGCCACCCAGGGCCTGTCGCACATGATCAGTGACTGCAAGAAACTTTTCCAGGTGAGTAACCCCAGGCAATGGTGCCTACTTACCAGACCTGGGGGAACCATCATGCCTGACCTCGGTGCCCCAAGTCAGGGATAGGACCCAATTTGACACATACCCCTCAAGCTTATACCCCCAACTCTTCCTCCACAATGTTTCTCATCTACCTTGCTGTGGTAGCTGGACCTCTCCACTGCCCTTAATGTGAACCTGACAGACCCCATGGGGTCTCCTGCTCTCTGGAGCTGCAGCCCATTGTGTGTGTGCCCTCTCAGGTGCCCCAGGACATGGTGCTGCAGCTGTGCAGCTCCTACAGTGCAGCTGAGCTCAGCCCTCCCGGCCCAGCCCTGGCTGAGCTGCGTCAGGCCCAAGCTGCGGGGGTAAGCCTGAGCCTCTACATGGAGGAGAGCATCCAGGACCTGCTGCGTGATGCTGCTGAGCGCTTCAAGGGCTGGATGAGCGTGCCAGGGCCCCAGCACACGGAACTGGCTTGCAGGAAGGTGAGTACCACACCACAGGTGGCTGCTATGGGGCTGGGAGAGCATGGTGCAGGCAAGGGGAGTCAGGGAACCCAAAGGAAGGAGCCGGAGAGGAGCTGCCCCCCAAGTCTCGCTGTGCCTCGGCCTTGTCCTTGGAAAGTGTCAGAGAGTCAAGAAAGTACCTTAAGGAATCAAGAACCAAATGAGACCAAGGGAACTCTCTCAGGAACCACCTGCCAGAATGACCTTCCAAAAGCCCCATTCCAGATACGATGCTGCTTTGATAGCCTCAACTCCCATCTCTCCCTGCCCCGCAGTCCAGCTGAATCCTTGCATTTTGCACCTTCGTGCGGTCCTGCTGCCGGAACTGCCCTGACCCCGAGCATTACATTTCCCGAGGCACCTTTAGCGACAATGGAATGTGTTCCTCCTCCATTCAGAACCTTCTGTCATGCCCCAGGATGGAGGGGATTTCTCTCTGTTCCCCTCTGGGCACTGGTCATGCTCTTTCTTGGACGTGGATTCTGAGTAAGATTGCAAGCCTGAAGTGTCCTGTGTAAAAAACGGTCATAACAAAACCTCCCATGTAGGATCAGGGTGAGTGCCTGGTACATACAAAAGGCTCTGTAAGTGGCAGCTTTTGTTGTGCATGTGTTTTACTGCCTGTGCTAGATGGCGAGCTCCTTGACAATCACCATCTTCCCGCACCTCCAAGCACTGTGCCCATCATGTTAGGGCCTGAGAGGCCTCTGAGAATGTGTGCCCCATCATCTCTTTATGCTGTCTAACAGACTGAAAAGCAGACATCCAGAAAAGAGAGAGAGAGGGCAGGGAGCATGGGAGCACTGTCTCAGTCTGGCCAGGGTTAGCAGAGGAGCTCTGCAGCCTACCCTATTAAACCTCAGGCGCTGCGGTTTGAGGCCTGGACTTAGGGCTGGAGTCAGAGTTCTCCAACCCTGACAGCTGCCCCCATCCCCACTCCTGTGGCTCACAGGCACCGGACGGGCACCCCCTGCGGCTGTGGAAGGCGTCCACAGAGGTGGCAGCCCCCCCAGCTGTGGTGCTGCATCGTGTTCTCCGGGAGCGGGCCCTCTGGGATGAGGATCTGCTGCGGGCCCAGGTGCTGGAAGCCCTGATGCCGGGTGTGGAGCTGTACCACTATGTCACCGACAGCATGGCACCCCATCCCTGCCGCGACTTTGTGGTGCTTCGGTGAGGGGCCACAGCTGCTACCCTGCTGTGCTTGGGGGGCCAGAGAAGTGGGGTGGAAACCAGCACTAGGAATCTGAGCCTATGTGTCCTTTCTCCAACAGGATGTGGCGCTCTGACCTGCCTCGTGGGGGTTGCCTGCTTGTCTCCCAGTCCCTGGATCCTGAGCAACCTGTGCCAGAGTCGGGTGTGCGGGCCCTCATGCTCACGTCCCAGTACCTCATGGAGCCTTGTGGCTTGGGCCGCTCTCGGCTCACATACATCTGCCGGGCTGACCTCAGGTACCAGGCCTGGGACAGCCTGCTCGACCCCCTTGGCCTTGACCCCTTCCCCTGCCTCTGCCCCTCCTTTTTGCCCCATGCTGTCGATCCCTGGGGCTGGGACAAGTCCTTTCTTCCTTCTCCCTGGTGAGGGCTCCAGGGAAAAACACATTGCTCATGCCTGGTTTCTTCTACTTCCCTAGGGGCCGTTCTCCTGATTGGTACAACAAAGTCTTTGGGCACCTGTGTGCCATGGAAGTGGCAAAGATCCGGGACTCCTTCCCCACCCTGCAGGCAGCGGGCCCTGAGACAAAACTGTGAGCCTTGGGCTGGTCCCAGGGTGGCACCACCCAGGCCCCCTGGGCACCAAGGGAGTGAGGGGGAATAAGAGCAGAGCAGCCCCCTGGGTGCTGCTGTCAGGAGCAGAGCCAGGCCCAGGTGGCTCCAGCTGCCTGTCCTGTCCCCTTTCCTAAAGCTCCTCTGCACACAGAGGGGAGAAAAAGAGAATTTAGGCAACTCCACTCCCTCTTCACCCCCAACCCTGTATTCTACTCTCCCGAAAAGAGAAGAGAATCGCATGAGTAGCAAGACTACTGCCGCCAGCCACCTGCCTGTGAGGCCGCTACTTGGCCTGAAGCCTCCACAGCTCCCCGCCTGCAGGGGCAAAGAGGTCGACAGCAGTGTGTGATCCCAGCTCTCCACCAGACTGAGAGGGCAAGCCGTCTTGTTTCCTGCAAGGGTGCTTTTGAGATTGGACAGGAGGTTCTGGTCCTGCCTTTGGGGCCAACACTGGCCCTGAAGTGTCTTTTTCAGAGGAATTGGACTGGAGTGAATGGGCACAGGGGTGGAGCGCAGGGCAGCCCCAATCACCATGAGCTGTTTTCATTTGTGTAAATATGATGCTGAATTTTAAGAGGCTGAGTTAAGAGTAGGCACTGACAGGCCCCTAATAAGCGACATGACGATTTGGCATAGATTGGGATGTGAGGGTGGAGAGGCTTCCTTTCTCAAGTCTCAAGATGCCAATGAAACCAGTTTTCCCTGACTTGGGTTTCACACTTTATCTGCCACCCCATGGGGTCCTGTGTAGCCTTTGTCCACACACTGCCACTGCCCAGGCCAAGCAAAAGCAGAGTGTGGTTAAGAGACAAGGGTCTGTGTCATTGTCCCTTTTGCTTATAGTAGTGGGCTAACATAACAGCCCCTTTCTCAAGCAGAGACCTGGCCCCTGGGCCAGACAGATGGAAGGGCCTATCTCAGCCAGCTGGAGCTTAAGCCAAACCTGTTCTGTCCCACTGGCGAGCCATCTTTGCTCACATGGAAATTCAAATGCCATTCAAAGGCCACTGGTGCTTTATTTTTCTATCTGCTGAGTAAACTGAAATGACATGGGTCCCAACCACCACTGTAATTTTCAAGCCTATTTTATTTGTACCTGTAAATACTGTACAGTTTATATATATATATGTGTGTGTGTATATATGTGTTTATATAGATACACACACACGTGTATACATATATACGTATATATATATATATATACACACACGCATTTGCACAGACACACATACGTATCAATTCTCATGAGTGTATTATAATCTCTGGTGGGGACAAGGGTCTGGAAGGCCTGAGGGGCATTTCAGATGAGAATGGAGAGGCAGAGAGCCAGGTGCAGCAGGATCCCTCAGATCAATAAAGCATTACCAGAAATGCACTTTAACTGTGTGGCTGTCTTTGCTGACAATGGGCTAGGGACTGGGGACTGGGGTTGTGACTGAGGCTTCAGTGTTAGGGCTCAGAGCATTGAGCTTTCACCCCACCCTCTGCTGAGTCCCAGCTTACTGGCAACAGGTCTTGGGTGAGTCCACAGGAAGAACGGGGAGGGCCTCAGCTCTTCTCTTTGGAGAGGGATTTGTGGCCAGGCATGGTGGGGTGGGGCGGGGAGGGGGGGCGCGGAGAAGGGGTGGAAAGTTAGCCAGAACTTGGGAAGAAGCTACAAACCCCATCTCATGACCTGGCCACAAGCATGAATGACCTCAGGCATCCTAGGGAGAGATGAGCCTGGCTAAGTGGCCATTCCTTCTCCTTCTAAACAGCTTGAATGAAGAGTGAAGTCCCAGCCCCAGGAGGCTTAGGGGGCCCTGTGCCACCTGTAAGCCAACCTAAGAAGTCTGAGTGCCTCAAGGCAGCCTCTGGTATGGCTCCAGTGACCAGCAAAGCCTGGGGACCTAGAGAAACTCTCTCATCTTGACTTTCCCAAAGGAAGGGGCTTTCCTCTGCCGTATTACATGGCCATAAAATCCCAGGCTCTGAAGAGCAGCTAGAGAGAAAGTCCAGGCTTTGGACTTTTGCATCCCTGAAGTGCTCTCAGTAGCCTGGGCAGGCAAGCCCTGCTCTCTGGGTACGTCAACCTCCTCATGGGTCAAACGAGGCCAGTCATACCTTGCCACAAGCCTGTCTCGGTAAGTGTTCAGGTTGCACCACCCAAGTCTGCACTCCGACCCGGCCTAAACAGTGAGGTGCCTGTCCAGTCCCGCTGCTATGTCACCTTATTCATTCTGTCTTGGGCTCAGTTGTCCCTACATGCCTTGGCCTTTCTTCACTGCTGCCACTTAGGGGTCTTGGCTAGCCCTGGAAGTGAGTGAGTGAGAGCAGAGGACCCAGTCAGCCCCCTGCCTTTGGGAAAACTAAATGGAGGCCCCTTGTGTCTGAGTATGGGCTGGGAGATCACTCCGGCGGTGCTGGGCTTAAGGGATACCAGTGTGATGCTCTGGGCAGTAGTTCTTGAGGAAGGCATCGGGGCCTTCTGGCCCAGGCACTGCCCACCTTCTCTTGGAAGGAGGTTGGTGGTAGGGTACAGAGGATGGGACTCAGCACTCAGATGATGGTTGCTAGGAGACGGATAAAGAGGAGGGATCTTCTTGAAAGGGCCAGAGAGTTCCCCCAATCTTGCAGCTCTGGACTCTGCTACCCTGACCCAGTTGCCCAGTGTCTGGCAGTGTGGAAGAGGTAGCTCCTAGTAGGAGAGCTTCTGCTGGGCCTTAGCATCCTCATGTGTAAAGCAGGGCTCCCATCCCTCATCTCTGCCTACTCCACCGTGCCTCTAGATGTAGGAATGAGTTTCATGATGAGGCTGCCCAGGCCTCTCGTTCCCACCCACAAAGCAAGCACCACCCGTGGCCATTTCTAGCCCTGAGTCTTGTACCTCTGCCAACCCTAAGTAGGCTTCATTTCCCTGGTGCCAGAGAACGTGCCTTCAAATTCCCAGTCCCACTGCCCGTAGTCTCTATTCTTGTGCTTTCCCTGACCCACTGTCTCAAAGAAACCAGGTCGCAGGGGAATCCCGCATAGAAATCAAACGATCTGCCTATGAGCTTTGATTATTGTTTCCTAGTCTCCAGTGCCCTGTTGCCAGAGTGACTGAGGGTAGATGGTGGTCAGACCCAGGCTCAAATCTAGCTATATCATTTCCTGGCTGTGTGACCTTAAATGGCACATTTAACATTTCTGATTACTTTTCCCTCTCAGAAAATAAGGGTAAGAATCATTTACATCTTGTAAGGTTGTTGTCAAGGTTAAATGAGCCAATAGTTGTGAACGTGGTTGCACAGTGCCTTGCACATAGCAGACATCAAAATATGGTAACCCCCTGCCTGCCCTATGTCTTTCCTGCCAGTCAGACTCCATAGGGAGAACTTGGTCCCCTCATCTGGGATCTCCAGCTCCAAGATGGGGAGGAGTGGGTGGGCTCTTCTCCCATCAGGAGAAAGATGAGCAGCCAGCATCTGCCTGTTGTCAGTGAAGGCAATGAAGAAACATGTTGCAATGGAGACTTCATGGGGGGATGGCACCATGCAAGTGGGCCCCAGTAGTGTGGATGGAGCAGAACATACTGGTAAAGACAAAGATGATGGCAAGGACTGCCAAGAGCTTTACACCTGTATGTAACAAAGCTTCCGAGCTCCTTGCTCAAGGCCTGGGGGTGTGGAGATGGGTGGAAGAAAGCCCAAGGCAGTCTGACATGGAGCTACACAGGGGATAGGGTTGGGGCTATGGAGATCTAGGGAACTTCAATAGCTTATGGCCTTCACCCAGTGATGGAGAGGAGTCAGCAGTCTGGGCTCTCAACAAGGAAGGCAAACAGTAGAACTCAGAGACGGGCATGGGGATTCCATTGAATGAAGCTGCAGCCAATAGGGAAAAAAGTCTCAGAAAGTGGCAACCAATGCAATACTTTCTGGGGAGAGAGTCACTTGTGAGCCAATCGGTAGCAGGGTCTGAATATTAGCTACGCACCAGGTGCCAAGGAGGGAATCAAATCAACACTTTCCCCTTCATCTAGGGCCAGATAAACTGGTCAGGAAGCTGGCAACTTGGCCCCTGCCCATTATGTTCCCATCCTCACTCAAGAAACAGAGTGGAATAGCTCGGGGCAGCTGAACTTGCACGTGCATCAAGGTGGAGAGGAAAGCAGATGCCATTGTTGCCATGGCAGTTGACCAAGGGGTCACAGCACCAATAGAACAGAATAGAGAATGCAGAAACAAATCCACACATCTACAATGAACTCATTTTTGACAAAGGTGCCAAGGACATACACTTGAGAAAAGACAGTCTCTTCAATAAATGCTGCTGTGAAAACTGGATCTCCATATGCGGAATGAAATGAGACCCCTATCTCTCTCCATATACAAAAGTCAAATCAAAATGGATTCAAGATGAAAATCTAAGGTCTCAAAATGTGAAACTACTACAAGAAAACATTGGGGGAAATTCTTCAGGACATTGGTCTGGGCAAAGATTTCTTCAGTAATAACCCACAAACCCAGGTAACCAAAGCAAAAATGGACAAATGGGATAACATCAAGTTAAAAAGCTTCTGCACAGCAAAGGAAACAATCAACAAAGTGAAAACACAACCGACAGAATGGGAGAAAATATTTGCAAACTACCCATCTGACAAGGGATTAATAAACGGAGTATACAAGGAGCCGAAACAAGTCTATAGGAAAAAAAATCAAATCAAAATGGGCAAAAGATTTGAATACAAATTTCTCAAAAGAAGACATAAAAATGGCAAACAGGCGTATGAAAACGTGCTCAACATCACTGATCATCAGAGAAACGCAAATCAAAACTAGAATGAGATACCATCTCACCCCGATTAAAATGGCTTATATATAAAAGACAGGCAATAACAAATGCTGGTGATGATGTGGAGAAAAGGGAACCCTCGTACACTGTTGGTGGGAATGTAATTAAGCACAACCACTATGGAGGGCAGTTTGGAGGTTCCTCAAAAAACTAAAAATAGAGCTACCATATGATTCCACAATTCCCCTGCTAGGTATATACCCAAAAGAAAGGAAATCAGTATATTGAAGAGATATATGGACTCCCGTAATTGCTGCAACACTGTTAACAACAGCTAAGATTTGGAAGCAACCTAAGTGTCTGTCAACAGATGAACAGATAAAGAAAATGTGGTACCGATACACAATGGAGTACTATTCAGACATAAAAATGAATGAGATCCAGTCACTTGCAACAACGTGGATGGGACTGGAGATCATTACGTTAAGTGAAATAAGCCAGGCACAAAAAGACAAACATCACGTGTTCTCACTTATTTGTGGGATCTAAAAATCAAAACAATTGAACTCATGGATATAGGGAGTAGAAAGATGGTTACTGTTACCAGAGGCTGGGAAGGGTAGTAAGGGGGTGGGTGGGGGGAGGTAGAGATGGCTAATGGGTACCAAAAAAAAAAAAAAAATAGAAAGAGTGAATAAGACCGCTATTTGGTAGCACAACACGGTGACTATAGTCAATAACAACTAAATTGTACATTTAAAAATAACTAAAAGAGTATAATTGGATTGTTTGTAACACAAAGGATCAAAACTTGAGGTGATGGATACCCCATTTATCCTCATGCAATTACTATGCATTGCATGCCTGTATCGAAACATCTCAATTACTCCATAAATATATATACCTACCATGTACCTACAAAAGTTTTTTAAAAAAATTAAAGAATGTTTTTGTTTGTTTTATTGATGGGATCACTTAAAACCTGGGGTCGGTGGGGAGAGAGCAAAATTCAAAGGCACCCTTGGGAATTCATTATATGAAACAATCAGAATTTGTTATCTGGGGCAGTTGCAGGCACCGGACATAAAAACCTGCTTTCCTTTAGGCATTTGAAAATTAAAAAAAAAAAAAAAAAAAAAAAAAAAAAAAAAAAGGCTTGCAGACCACTACCTTTGCCACATCTCAGGAATCAGGAAGCCCAGGTTAGGAATCATCACATCAGGAGAGTATAGGATGGGCTCTGGAGCCAGACTGCCTGGATTCAAATTCAGCACCATTACTTACTATCTCTGTGACTCTGTCATCTTCTCAAGGAGTCATGTAGCTAGTAACTCAAGTGACCATATAGCTAGTTACCCAGTCTGCCTCGTACCAAAGTGTGTGCTCATAACTCCTCCAGTGGGCTTCAAACTTCAGTGAGCATCAACATCACCCTGGTGGACTGTCAAAACATGGGCTGCTAGGCCCCACACCCAGAGTTTCTGATTCAACCGATCTGGGGAGAAGCCTGAGCATTTGCATTTCTGACAAGATGTCAGGTGATGGTGATGCTGCTGGTTCAGGCACCACACTTTGAAAACCAGTGATCTATAAAGTGAGGAGGTTAATTATGATGACATAAGTTTCATTCAACTGAATTCAAATCAGAAGATGTTTGAACTCCCCCTCAGTCCCTGCAGACCAGGGACTCAGGGATCAAAGGCATTACCACTTTCTATTATAGCTGCAGGGCTTACTTATACTCACTGAACTTCAGTTTTCTTATCTTTAAAATGGGAATGATACTACCTTATGAGGAGGTTATGAGTAGTCAACTTGATTGTTTCTAGCATTTGATGAGTACTTTCAAAGTGGCAAATCATCTGCTATTTGTCTTGTTAGTAATACTGCACATCTTCTTTTGTTACGCAGTACAGCGCCCACTGCTAGGTTTAGGCAGAGATGATCTCGGGAAGAAGGGTCTGTGGAAGAGGACAGAAAGGTTGCCTGTTCTGCCATACCTTCCTCTGGCTCCAAGCTATATCACTACTTGGTCTCTGACTTTAAGGCTCTTCCCCTCTGAGACTCTCCTTTCAAGATCTTCCACTGCTCAGACCCTGATGGCTTGTGCTTCATTTTAACAATGCTGTCCATTCTCTTCGTGAAAACTACGGGAATCTCAAACTGAAATTCCTACAGGAACCAGGCAGTTAGCACAGATAAGCAAAGCATACTGGGTAAAGACCATAATGATTGCAGAGTTCATACCCCATCTAAAGAGGGCAGCAGCTATTCCCTTCTCATCCGTTATGGATAGGTGGGAGTGTGGGTCCAGATGCGGATAGCTACATCTTCTGATTTTTCCAGGGAATCTAGAAATCCACATTTGGTTTTGGGATTTTTTTTTTTTTTTTTTTTTATATAGGGTCTGGCTTTGTCACCCAGGCCGGAGTGCAGTGGTATGATCTCGATTCACTGCAACCTTGCCTCCTGGGCTCAGGTGATCCTCCCACCTCAGCCTCCTGTAGCTAGGACTACAGGCTCACACCACCACACCCAGCTAATTTTTGTATTTTTTGTAGAAATGGGATTTCACCATGTTTCCCAGGCTAGCTTTGAATTCCTGAGCTCAAGCAATCTTCTCACCTTGGTCTCTCAAAGTGCTGGGACTATAGGCATAAACGACCACGTTTGCCCAAATCCAGATTTTTATGTGAAATCTACCCTTTTAAAATATTGGTGGCCAGGTGTGATGGCTCACGCCTGTAATCTCAGCACTTTGGGAGGCTGAAGTGGGAAGATTGCATGAGACCAGGAGTTCGAGACCAGACTGGGCAACACAGTGAGACTCCGTCTCCACAAAAAATAAAAAAATTAGCCGGGTATGGTGGCATGTGCCTGTAGTCCCAGCTACTCAGGAGGCTGAGGCAAGAGGATCGCTTGAGCCTGGGAGTAGGATCACACTACTACACTCCAGCCTGGACAAGAGAGAGAGATTCTGTCTCCGAAAAAAAAAAAAAAAAGATAAAAAGTAAAATGGTGGTGAAAAAATTTTAACATAACATGCAGCAGGCTCAACGGGCACACATGAATAGCCCACTGGTTTGCACCCTCTACTCTAGAACAACGTTTACAAAATGTGACTTTCCCTCCAGGATTTATGGCCAGGGATCCCGTCCCTTTTGGGCTCAGTCCCTACATAGGCCAGCCCCTCCCACCCCACCCAGTGCTGCCCCTGCCATCACAGCATAGGCACTGAAGACCATGGCATGTGGGCTGTGCTCAGACACAAAGCAGGTGTGCATGCACACCTGAGAAAGGTTCCCAGGTAGGTGGCTGTATTAGTCTGCTTTCATACTGCTATAATGATGTACCTGAGACTGGGTAATTTATAAAGAAAAGAGGTTTAATTGACTCACAGTTCCGCATGGCTGGAGAGGCCTCAGGAAACTTACAATCATGGCAGAAGAGGAAAATGCATCTACAATCACGGCAGAAGGGGAAGATGCATGTCTTACATGGCAGGTGAGAGAGAATGAGCAAGAGCAGGGAAACCTGCCTTATAAAACCATTATATCTCGTGAGAATTCACTCATTATCATGAGAACAGCATGGGGGAAACTGCCTCCATGATCCAATCACCTCTCACAAGGTCTCTCCCTAAACACCTGGGGATTACAATTCAGGATGAGATTTGAGTGGGGACACAAAGTCTAACTATATCAGTGGCACAGGCGATAACCCAGACACAGATGTGAAGCAGCAGGTTCTCAAAGGAAGAGATGCTGTCTATGTTGGGCTTGCCGTTGTGCACAGTTTTGGAAGCACTAGAAGAAATTGTTGGGATAAAGAAAGCCCTTGTGAAAGCTAGCGCTAGAGCGTGGAGGGGAAACGTCAACCCCAAAACAGCCAGGTCCTGGCAGGGCCCACAAGGGGGCACTGCTGCTCTGTGTGGGAAGGTGGGCCAGAGGCAACAGGAAGCTGCTGGGACTCAACCCCAGCACCTGCTCCCACCTCCAAGTCTTAGTGTTCTCCGGTTTCTGCCCCTTTTCCTTCACACGGTCTTCCAGATCTTGTTCCTTCCCCCGTTCCCTCAGTTTCCCCATCCCTCAGATCTTGCCATTCTCCACTACAGAGCCCTAAAACTTCTGTCTGCTTTCCTCCTCCCACTGGTCCCTTAGGGTTGGAGAATTTCTCTCCAAGTTGAGATTCACTATCTAGTTCTCCTGATTGAACAAATGAAGACGGGGATGTGACCAGGCACAGTGGCTCACTCCTGTAATCCCAGAGCTTTGGGAGGCAAGAGGCTCGCTTGAGCCTAGGAGTTTGAGACCAGCCTGGGCAACAAAACGAGACCCCATCTCTACAAAACATAAAATAAATTGACAGACATGGTGGCGGGCACCTGTAGTCCTAGCTACTAAGGTTAAGACTGCAGTGAGCCATGATTGCACCACTGTACTCTGGCCTGGGTGACAGAATGAGACCCTGTCTCAAAGAAAAAAAAAAGGGAAAGAAAGAAGGAAAGAAAGAAGAAAAGAAAAGAAAATAGACATAGACTATCAGTGAGACCTGCCCAAGGTCACTAGGAGGGAAGAGGCAGTTCTAAGATGGAATCCAGGTCTGTTGGGATCCAAGGATGTCCCTTCTAATGGGCCGGTTATTGGTTCAACAAATATTTACTGAGTGTTTATTATGTGCTAGACACTATTATAGAAACCAGGGACAGAGCAGTGAACAAAATAAATAAGAATCCCTACCCTCATTGAGCTGGCATTCTAGAGAGATGAGAAAACATAATTCAATGACATAGTGTGTTTCAAGGTGACAAGTGCTTTAGAAAAAAATTAAGCAGGGAAGGGGGATTGGGAGTGCTCTCCGTCATTTTAATAGGGTGATTATAGAGAAAGTGACATTTGACACAGGTGAAGTAGGTGAAGACATGAGCTGTGTGAAGACAGAATGTGTCAGGCCTTGAAAGGCTAGATGTAAAGAAGATCATCCTAGCGAACAGAAACCGAGAGGCAGTGCTCAACTGCCAGGAAGAAGTCAGCCTCAATAAAACTAGCATAGGCCAAGGGTAGTGGCTCATGCCTGTAATCACAACGATTTGGGAGACTGGGGCAGCAAGATCACCAGAGTCCAGGAGTTTGAGACTAGCCTGGGCAACACAGTGAGACCCCGTCCCTACAAAAAAAAAAAAACATTTAATTAGCTACATGTGGTGCACACACCCATAGTTCTAGCTACTTGGGAGGCTGAGGTGAGAAGATTGTTTGAGTCCAGGAGTTCGAGGATGCAGTGAGCTATAACTGTCCCACTGCACTCCAGTCTGTTGCTATTTTATTTTTATTTTTATTTTTATTTTTATTTTTATTTTTGAGACAGCGTGTTGCTCTGTCACCCAGGCTCGAGTGCAGTGGCACGATCTCAGCTCACTAAGACCTCAGCTCCCCAGCTTCAAATGATTCTCCTGCCTCAGCCTCCTGAGTAGCTGGGATTACAGGCATGTGCCACCGTGCCCGGCTAATTTTTGTATTTTTAGTAGAGACGGGGTTTTGCCATGTTGGCCAGGCTGGTCTGGAACTCCTGACCTTAGGTGATTCCCCTGCCTTAGCCTCCCAAAGTGCTAGGTTTACAGGCATGAGCCACCGCGCCTGGCCAGCCTGCTTCTATTTTTAATAAAAAAGGTGGAGCAGTTTACACAGGTGCATGACATGGATGAAACCTTCATGTCCTTCCAACACACTCAGTGCGAGTTATGCGAATACAGCTGCAAATGGATTGGCTTATCTGACTCCAAAGTTTGCTATAATATTTAATCCAGCTCCTGGTCTTCTGGGAAGTGTGATGAGGTCCCGTGGATGGGATGGAAATAGGGAAGGCAGGTTAGGGGACAGAAGACTGGCTGTAGAAGTCATAGCCAGAGCAATCAGGCAAGAGAAAGAAATAAAGAGCATCCAAATTGGAAAAGAGGAAGTCAAACTATCTCTCTTTGCTGATAATATGATTTTATACCTAGAACACCCTAAAGACTCTTCCAAAAGACTCCTAGAGTTGATAAATGAATTCAGCAAACTCTCAGGTTACAAAATCAATGTATACAAACCAGTAGCACTGCTATACACCAACAATGACCAAGCTGAGAGTCAAAGTAAGAACTAAAGCTACAGAAAATACCTAGAAATATATGAACCAATGAAGTGAAAGATCTCTATAAGGAGAACTACAAAACACGGCTGAAAGAAATAATAGATGACAAAAACAAATGGAAATACAGCCTATGCTCATGGATTTGAAGAATCAATATAGTGAAAATGACTATGCTGTCCAAAGCAATCTACAGATTGTAATTCCTATCAAAATATAATACCAACATTATTTTTCACAGAATTAGAAAAAAACTATCCTAAAATTTATATGGGATCAGAAAAGAGTCCAAATAGCCAAAGCAATGCTAAACAAACAGAATAAATCTGGAGGTATCAGAATACTACACTTCAAATTATGCTACAAGGCTATAGTAACAAAAACAGCATGGTACTGGCATAAAAGTAGTTACATAGATCAATGAAATAGAACAAGAAAAAACAAATAAAGCCAAATACTTATAACCAACTAATCTTTGACTAAGCATACAAAAACATACATTGGGGAAAGGACACCATATTCAATAAATGTAGCTGGGAAAACTGGCAAGCCACACGTAGAAGAATGAAGCCGGATCCTTATCTCCCATCTTATTAAAAAAAATCAACTCAAGATGGATCAAGGATTTAAATCTGACCTGACACCATAAATATTCTAGAAGAAAACCTAGGAAAAACTCTTTTCGACATTAACTTAGGCAAATAATTTGTGATGAAGACCCCAAATGCAAATGTAACAATAACAAAAATAAATAAATGGGACCTATTAAACTACAAAGTTTCTGCACAGCAAAAGAAATAATCATCAGAGTAAACAGACAACCCACAGAATGGGAGAGAAAATATTTGCAAACTGTGTATCTGACAAAGGACTAGTATCCCTAATCTACAAGAAACTCAACCAAATCAGCAAGAAAAAAAAAAATCCTATTAAAATGTGGGCAAAGGACATAAATAAAGATTTCTCAAAAAAAAAAAAAGATATACAAATGGCCAACAAACATATTTTAAAAGTCTATGTTACTAATAATCAGGGAAATGCAAATTCAAACCACAGTGAGATACCACCTTACTCCTTACTCCTGCAAGAATGGCCATTACTGAAAAGACAAAAAAACAATAGATGTTGGAGTGGCTGTGGTGAAAAAGGAACATTTATACACTGCTGGTGGAAAGGTACATTAGTACAACCTCTGTAGAAAACAGTATGGAGATTTCTCAAAGAACTAATAGTAGATCTACCAAGCCATCCAGCAATTCCACTACTGGGTATCTATCTAAAGGAAAAGAAGTCATTATAACAAAAAGACATCTGCACATGTATGTATATCACAGCACAATTCACAATTGCAAAGATATGGAACCAACATAAATGCCCACCAACCAATGAATAGATAAAGAAAAATAAAAGAAAATATATATATATATAATGGAATACTATGCAGTCATAAAAAGGAATGAAATAAATTCTTTTGTGGCAACTTGGATAGAACTGGAGGCCATTATTCTAAGTGAAGTAACTCAGGAATGGAAAACCAAATGCCACATGTTCTCACTTATACGTGGGAGCTAAGCTATGGTATGCAAAGGCATACAGATTGGTAAAATAGACATTGGAGACTCAGAGATAGGGAGAGTGGGATGAGTGAGCAATGAAAAACCACCTATTGGGTACAATGTACACCATTTGGGTGATCAGTGCACTAAAACCCTAGACTTCACCACTATACAATTCATCCATGTAACAAAAAAAACCGTGTATTCCTAAAGCTATTGAAATAAAAAATATTTTTAAAAAAAGAAGAGTGGGTGTTCGAAGAAAAGCATGGCTTGGGGTGTGCACTCCCACTTTGGGTGTGTAACTATGTATATCATTTTATGCTTGGCATCCAAGGCTCCATCTACCCTCTTGTCCCCCAGACCCCCACAGCCTCAGCCTCCACCATACTGGACATACCTACCTCTTCCCCAGCCCTGAAACATCCCAGTGGCCTCTTTGCACCCTAACTAATGAATTGTTTTTCACTTTACTTCCTCCTTGAGAATTTAGCCCCATGGCCATATCTTCTTTCTTGAACCCTTCCTTCCTCCACGCTCCAAGACCTTGTCTCAATTCTTTGATCACAGCTCCTTGGTCTTCTTTCCTTGCCCCCTGTCACTTCTCTTCTCCTTCAGCCTTGCCCCAACCTCAGGAATTCCTCAAAGTTCTTCTTTATTGTTCTCCTCCCTGCTTCACCTTGGTCATTAAGGACTTTGTTGATAGTCATTGTTTCAGTTTTATGCCTCTGTGCTGATGCCTCCCACATCGTTACCCAGAGTCTCCATCTCTTTGAGCTCAGGCCAGTATTTCCCACTACATGAGTGGGCAGTTCCATCTGAAAGCCCTACATGCATACCAAGCTCAACAGACCCAAGCCAAGCTCATCCCACACACAATTTGCTCCCCTGCTCTGTCTCTATTGGTGGTGGCCTTATCTCTCCAGCTGCTCAGCTCAGATCCCCAAATCAACCATAACTCCTCACTCCCTCTTGCCTTCCCCTACAACCTATGCATGCAAGCTTCCATCCATTTTTCCATTCCACAAGTAATTATTGAATGTTTTCTATATGTCGGACTCTGTGTTGAGATGCTGAGAATACAGGGGTGAACAAGACAGACAAGGCTCCTACCTTCTTTTCAAGTCCCCTCTAGTAGATGGATGAGCTGGGGAGGTATGTGATAAATAAACACACATACAAGCTACCTTCCACTATTCCCAGAGCTCCAAAGGCAACAAAGCAGGATGAAGTAGTAGTGACTGAGTGGTTATTCAATCGGGTGGTCAGGGAGGCCTTCTCTGAGTAACATTTGAGCTAAGGCCTGAATGAGAAGAAGACATCAGCTATGCAAAGATCTAAATAGTGAGCATGTGTAATGGCACTGGAGTGGGAACATGATTAGTATTTTCAAGGGTGAGCAGTCAGTGTGCTTGAAGTGCAGGGAACAAGTGAAGAGCAGTAGGAGACGGGGTGGAAGAGGTAGGTAGGACCAGACCATGTAGGCCCTGATGAGGAACTGGTCAAGTCTTGTCTACTCCATCTCTGCAGCATCTCCTCTACCCAGCCTCTGCCCCAGTGTCTCCAGCACCCTAGTTCCCATTTCATCCCTTTCCACTCGGATGTCAGGGAGAGACCCTCACCTCCTTTCTCTCTTTTCCTGCTCATTTCCAGCTATACTGGTACCAGGTGAATCTCTCTAATGATAAGTATCATTGTATGTCTTTCTGCTTAAAGCCCATCAATGCCCCCACCTCCCCCAACTGACTACTAAATTGTGGCATTCAGGACCCCATTATGTGGCCTTGGTCTATCCACCAAGTTTCTCTTCTCCTTCATATTCCTTCTCCAGCCATGTCCTGAATATGCTCCTTTAGGTCCCTCTGCCGGGAGTGGAGGTAGGACTGCTCTTGGGCTCAGAGAACCCTGCTTCCATGTCCCAGCTCTGCCAGTTCTTATCTATGGGGCTGTGGGCAAATTATTTAACCTTTAGGGGCCTCAGTTTCCCCATACATAAAATGAGACTCAGAGAGATGTGTGGATTACTTAGCAATGTACGTTATTTATTGGAAAGTGCTATGACCCTACCCAGGGCTTACTATATTTTAAACCCCCACTGATCTGGCAACACTCAACTCAAATATGCCCCCACCATGAAATCATTCATCCTGAAAGCTTCCAGCAAGATATCATTTGTCTCTCTGAGTTGTCATTGTGCTTGGCATCTCTCTCAAGGCCTCCATTTTGTTTACACCTCATCTTAGGTTCCTTTGGGTAGCAATCACATTACCAGCATTTCCATTACTCTATGAGCATCTGGGGTCACGACCCTCACAGGGTTCATCTCTGAGCCCTTCTTAGTGCCCAGCTCAGGGAGGTAGGGAGGCCTAATGAAAATCAACTGGAGTCTCACAGAGGTGGGTTCAAATCCTGGCCCTGCCACTTCTTAGCAGTATGATCTTGAGCAAGCCACTTCAATCTTGGAGTCCCAGTGTTTCCATCTGTAAAATGGGTGCAGGGTTGGTGACATGGTTTGGCTCTGTCCCCACACAAATGTCATCTTGAATTGTTGTTTCCATAATCCCCATGTATGATGAGAGGAACCTGGTGGGAGGTAATTAAATCGTGGGAGTAGTTTCCCCCATGCTATTCTCATGATAGTCAATAAGTTCTCACGAGATCTGATAGTTTTCTAATGGGTTTCCCCTTTCGCTCAGTTCTCATTCTTCTCCCTGCTGCCATGTGAAGAAGGACGTCTTTGCTTCCCCTTCTGTCATAATTGTAAGTTTCCTGAGGCCTCCCTAGCCATGCTGAACTGTGAGTCAATTGAACCTTTTTCCTTTATAAATTACCCAGTCTCAGGTATGTCTTTGTTAGCAGCCTGAAAACGGACTAATACAGGTGCCTACCTTGCTAGAGTATTGAGAAGATCCTGTAAAATGTGTGTTATGCATTTATCACAGTGCCCAGTAGAGTCATAGAAATAATGTGAGTGTTTAATCACTGTTCATCATGTTGGATCATTTTCTCCAGGGCCCCACTTGGCATGCTCTCCTTTCCCTTCTTCGGGTTAATTCACACCTTTCAAGCCTCAACCACCCTTCCCTAACTAACCACCCCCCTGCCCAGAGCTCCTGAAGCATTTTTTTTTTT